>NW_022987656.1:8787334-9144632 GCF_902827165.1 Trematomus bernacchii
TTTTGCCTTGTTTAATATTGCAATACTTCTTGAGACTTTGGAATGAATATGTTTTATGTGTGGTTCCAGCTCAGTTTCTCATCAATTGTGATTCCAAGGAATTTATGTTCTATTTCGTCCCTACTGACGAAGAGGCGGTGCTTTTAGCACTGGATATGTCCATCGTGCGCATGCGCAGTACGAGTACCAATATCAACAAAGTCACCTGTGACCCACGTGACACCGGCTATATCAGCCAGTGTCATCAGAGGATCTGTTCCTTTCATCTTCTCGCTGCGCGAGAGTACCGTGGCTGCATTCTTGCAGCCTACAGCGTTCAGGTTTGAACGTTTGATCTGAGGGATTTCTCTGCATACAGCTGGCCGCGTGCAGCTTCGCGACTGATAGTCGGAGCTACGGGTTGTTAACGCGTCCTCCAGGAGCTGTGGCCGGCTGTGCGCCGTGCAGAGCCTCGACGGACAGGTTCGTGTCAACTTGTGGTGATGGCTGTGTTCCCGCACCCTCTCCCAGCTAAGTTGTCCTGATTGCTGTCTTGTTATTGTCGGGCTACTTTCTGGTGACGACAGTGTTCTCGCCTCCTCTCCCATAAAGTTGCCCTTATGATGCTCTTTTGAAAGTTCTGCTTGTGGCGTTGTGCCCGAGCTATCTTTAGCATTTGAGTTCCCAGCTTTCGCTGTGTCTCTCATTTAATTTGTATGGAAAGCCCACAGTGCCATAATTTGCCTGTTCTTTGTTAGGTGCAGAGAGTAAGGTAAGTTCTGGCCAGAGTTACTACTGTAACTACGGGCCTAGGCCATGCAACTACGGCATGGTTACTGCTGTAACCATGGCCTATGGTTCTCGCGGGCTGTTCTATTCCTTAGAAGCTAATTAGCTTCATTCTCAGCGACTGCAGTAGCGCTATTTGTTGTATTTACCACTCCTAGTGCTAGTCTCCTAGCACTAGGATGGGTAGATGCGGAGAACAATCTTCACTGTGTGTGCTGTGTGCTCCGCATGTGTGGCCATTCACCGGCCACGGTTACTTTGCCATAGTTACTACTGTAGCTACGGTTCTAAGCCGTTTAAGTATTGGCCATAGTTACTACTGTAACTACGGGTCTGCGCCTTGTAAATACTGGCCATAGTTACTACTGTAACTACGGTTCTAAGCCGCGTAAGTACTGGCCATAGTTACTACTGTAACTACGGTTCTAAGCCGCGTAAGTACTGGCCATAGTTACTACTGTAACTACGGTTCTAAGCCGCGTAAGTACTGGCCATAGTTACTACTGTAACTACGGTTCTAAGCCGCGTAGGTACTGGCCATGGTTACTACTGTAACTACGGTTCTACGCCGCGTAAATACTGGCCATAGCTACTACTGTAACTACAGGTCTAAGCCGCCGCGTAAGTACTGGCCATAGTTACTACTGTAACTACGGTTCTAAGCCGTGCAAGTACTGTCCATAGTTACTACTGTAACTACGGTTCTAGGCCGTGTAGGCTGGCCATGGTTACTACTGTAACTACAGCTCTGTGCTGTTCTCTTCTTTGGAAGCTAGTTATCTGGTCTTAAACATTGTGTTTTTTGACTTGATTTCGCTTGATTGTTAGCAGCAGCCGCTTGACTAACAACTTGCATGGACCGTTTAGCTTCATTATTTAACTCAGCTGGTGAAGGCAGTGCTCTCGCTCCCGGTAACGTTGCCCTGTAACGTATCACTCTGGCTATTAGCAGCGGCCACTTGGCTAACATCTGGCGTGTTCGGCGTGCTGCTTGATTCTTAGCAGCAGCTGCCCTGTTAAGCTTCTTCGTTTAATCTAGCCAGGTGTAGGCAGTGCTCTCGCTCCCGCTCCCTCTGCTAGTAACGTGGGTGTAGGTCATTCACATCCCCCTCTGTGTTCGGCGAGTAGGAGCAGTGCTCTACTCTTTCCGTTCAGCAGGTAGCCGGTGAAGGCTGTGTTACCGCACCCGCTCCCGGTTACGCTGCATCTGGCATTTGTCTCTGACGCAACCAGTGAAGGCAGTGTTCTCGCCCCCGCTCCTGGTAGACGTGTACTTGATTCTAGCAGCAGCCGCCCGGCTAAGCTGTCCTGTTGAACTTCTTTATTTAATCCAGCTAGGTGAAGGCAGTGCTCTTGCTCCCGCTCCCTCTGCTGGTAGCTCCGTGCTTCGTTTACTCGGCTAGGTGAAGGCAGTGCTCTCGCTCCCCGCTCCCTCTGCTAGTAGCCTTGCACTTTCATTTACTCAGCTAGGTGAAGGCAGTGCTCTCGCTCCCCGCTCCCTCTGCTAGTAACGTGGGTGTAGGACATTACACCCCTCTCGTGTTCGGCGAGTAGGAGCATTACTCTACTCTTTCCGTTCAGCAGGTAACTGGTGAAGGCTGTGTTCTCGCACCCCGCTCCCGGTTACGCTGCATCTGGCATTCGTCTCAAACTTAACCAGTGAAGGCAGTGCTCTCGCCCCCGCTCCTGGTAGACGCTAGACTGCCTTGTTTATTAATCCAGCTAGGCGAAGGCAGCGCTCTCGCCCTCTGCCGGTAACGTGGGTGTAATTACATCCCTCTTTCTGTTCGGCGAGTAGCAGCACCGCTCTACTCTTTCCGTTAAACAGGTAGCTGGTGCAGGCTGTGTTCCCGCACCCGCTCCCGGCTACGCTGCATCTGGCTACCCACAGAATGGCTCATTCATGTGGGCTGTCCCCTAAGGTGGATCGGTTAGCTGCCATCATGGAGCAGACAAAGCCGCTCCTGTTGGCCCTTCAGCCAGGGGCCGGTGTGGGGGCTACTAGCTTGCCGCCTGGCCCGCCTTCGGTTGCCACACCTCTGCTTGAGGATGCCATGTCGCTAGCGGCTCCGGCTGAACCTCTTCTTGAAAAGGGGGGGGCGGGGCCCCGCTCACCCCCGAAGAGGCTCCCCACTCCTCTGCTCAGAGCTCTTTGCAGCGCACGGAGGACGGCTCCATGGCGGCCATTATTTGTGCGGCCCTGGTACGCTTGCAGCTTCAGGTTCCGCAGGCCGACCCAGGCTAGCGCCTTCTTCAGGCATAACCCTGCCCCCTTTCATTCCCACTGTTCCTCCTTTAGAGGAGTACCTGAGGGAGCTCCATGCATACTAGAGACACACCAGGGCCCTCTCCCACTCTGCTGCCATGCAGGATCCGGCGAGGGTGGGGCTGGGTCGCTTGCCATCCATTGAGCCTGCCATCGCCTCCCCGATTCTGGCCCCGGATGCCAGGCGCCCTTGGCCTCAGTGCAGGGTCACAAACTGCTCTGTAAGGCCTACGACACAGCGGCACGGGAACTCCCTCTCCCATCTGATACTGGCTGTCTCTACCTCTCTGCAGCAGGCTCCGACTGAGCCTTCTTTGCTGGGCCTCAGTGATGCATCACTGCAAGCCTTTGCCCTAATGCTAGGGAATTGGGACGAGTCATGTCCCTTTGGTGCAGACTCGTCGCCAGGTTTGGCCTGCTTAGTCACCACTGTCGGAGACATGTCCTCCGTAGTGTGCCAGTCGAGTCAGGGGAGCTGTTTGGGGCAGCTGCCCTGTAGGCATTGGAGCGTGCTGCCCAAGCTAGGCAGACCAGGCAGCAGCTCTCGGGTCTTTATAGGCCTGTGCCCACTCCCAGCAGGCCCAGGGGCCCCTCTAGCAGCCGCACTCAGCCACCAGCTTACAGTGGTGGTCTGCGCAGGTCCCAGCGGCCCACTCATCCGTTGTGCCCCCGGCTGCCGGCCTTCTAGGCGGCCTCGTGCCTCAGAGCCTTACCGGCCTCCCCCCAGCAGCAGCTCAGCTACTGGGCTGTCTGTACATCCGGCCCTTGCTTGGTTTTCACCTTAACCCAGGGGTACGAACCGCAGTTCCGGCCCCTAGCCTTCGGCCGGGCCAAAATGACAGTCGTCAGCGATCCGGCAGATGCCCTAGCTCTAGCCCAAGAGTTGTCCGTCCTTCTGCCCAAGGAGGCAATCGAGCCAGTAGACCCTCTGCTTAGCCCAGGGGGTTCTACTCTGCGTACTTTCTCGTGGCCAAGAAAGTCGGCGGATTTCACCTGCTCTTGGACCTCAGAGGAATCGACAGATTCCTGGAGGTGCTGCCATTCCATATGCTGACCGCAGCACATGCACAGGGGGAGTGGTTCGCAACCGTGGACTTTATGTAAGGAATGCGTGGAAAGGGTAGGACCCAAATGCAGACTATAAAACAAAGTAACAAGGTCTCGAAACAAAAACGAGCTTTATTCTAAAGCTGAACAATAGCATGGCATGAAACACATAGGTTCTACAGAAACTGACCGTGACCAACATGGTGGGAGACAGGAGAAACAAACATGACTGACATGGAGGAAGACAGGAAAAACCAACAATGAACCGACAAGGCACACAGGGGAAGACAAGACTAAATACAGAGAGGGGTAATCACAAGACGAGACACAGCTGGGGTAAGGGAGGCAGAAACACAAGGGCAACAGGTGAACACAATCAAACAATCAGACACACCAGGGAAACTAAGACAGGAAGGCAAACACAGGAAGAAGGAACAGAGAAGACACAAGGAGGAAAACATTTCAAAACAAAACAGGAACCAGAGACAGAAAAAGACAAGACAAAACACAACACAGACAGATCGTGACATAACCCCCCCCTCAAGGGACGGATCCCAGACGTCCCAAAAAACATAGTCTAATACTTCCAAAAGGGTGGGTGGAGGGGGTCCGGAGGACGGGCCCGAAAGGGGTCCCGGGCGGACGGCCCGGGGGCAAGGCAGAGTCCAAAAAGGGGCGACGGCCACAGCGGGCAAACTCAGGGGGCCGGGCATGAGAGCAAAGGCAGCGGCTCTCAGGGGACCGGGCTCGAGGGCGAAGGCAGCGGCTGGAAGAATCAGGAGGCCGAGCCCGAGGGCGAAGACCGCGGCTGGAGAACTCAGGAGGCCGGGCTCGAGGGCGAAGACTGCGGCACTCAGGGGGCCGGGCTCGAGGGCGAAGACTGCGGCACTCAGGGGGCCGGGCTCGAGGGCGAACAAGAAGGCGGCGACGAGACATCTCCGGAGGACGGGCAGGAAGGCGCCGACGGGACAGCTCCGGAGGCCGGGCAGGAAGGCGCCGACGGGACAGCTCCGGAGGCCGGGCAGGAAGGCGCCGACGGGACAGCTCCGGAGGCCGGGCAGGAAGGCGCCGACGGGACTGCTCCGGAGGCCGGGCAGGAAGGCGCCGACGGGACAGCTCCGGAGGACGAGCAGGAACCAGTATCGGCCGGACAGGAACCGGAGCCGACGGGACAGGCGTAGACGGGGTCCTGAACATGACATGGGCTGGTGTCGACTGGACCCCCAACGGAACAGGAACAGAGTTGGCAGGACCCCCGGTGGAACAGGTGTCGGCGGGACCTCCAACAGGACAGGACACAGAGTTGGCAGGACCCCTGGCAGGACAGGTGTCGGCGGGACCCCCAACAGGACAGGACATGGAGTTGGCAAGACCCCCGGCAGGAGAGTAGTCGGCGGGACCTCCAACGTCACAGGACATAGGGTTGGCAGGACCCCCGGGAGGAGAGTAGTCGGCGGGACCTCCAACATCACAGGACATAGGGTTGGCAGGACCCCCGGCAGAAGTAGTCGGCGGGACCTCCAACATCACAGGACATAGGGTTGGCAGGACCCCCGGCAGAAGAGTAGTCGGCGGGACCCCCAATCGGACAGGACATGGGGTTGGCAAGACCCCCGGCAGGAGAGTAGTCGGCGGGACCTCCAACATCACAGGACATAGGGTTGGCAGGACCCCCGGCAGAAGAGTAGTCGGCGGGACCTCCAACATCACAGGACATAGGGTTGGCAGGACCCCCGGCAGAAGAGTAGTCGGCGGGACCCCCAATGGGACAGGACATGGAGTTGGCAAGACCCCCGGCAGGAGAGTAGTCGGCGGGACCCTCCAACATCACAGGACATAGGGTTGGCAGGACCCCGGCAGGAGAGTAGTCGGCGGGACCTCCAACAGCACTGGACATAGGGTTGGCAGGACCCCCGGCAGAAGAGTAGTCGGCGGGACCTCCAACAGCACTGGACATAGGGTTGGCAGGACCCCCGGCAGAAGAGTAGTCGGCGGGACCTCCAACGGCACAGGACATAGGGTTGGCAGGACCCCCGGCAGAAGAGTAGTCGGCGGGACCCCCAATGGGACAGGACATGGAGTTGGCAAGACCCCCGGCAGGAGAGTAGTCGGCGGGACCTCCAACGGCACAGGACATAGGGTAGGCGTCGGCCGTAGAGCCAACAGGAGACGAGCCAAGGACTGCTGGCTTTCAACTAAGGCTCGCATCGTCTGCTCATGTTGGCCCAGAAGATTTCCCTGATGGGAAATGGCGTGCTGGACCGGAACAGAGGCCGGAACCATGGCTGCTGGGGCCAGAACTGGGGCTGGAACCATGGCTGTATGGGCCGGTTCTGGAGCTAGAACCATGGCTGCTGGGGCCAGAACTGGGGCTGGAACCATGGCTGTATGGGCCGGTTCTGGAGCAGGCACCCTGGCTGCTGGGCACGGAACCGGAACACGGAACCATGGCTGTGTGGGATGGTACTGGAGCACGGTACCATGACTGTGTGGGGCGGTACTGGTGCACGGAACCATGACTGTGTGGGCCGGTACTGGAGCAGGCACCCTGGCTGCTGGGCATGGAACCATGGCTGCAGGGGCCAGAACTGGGGCCGGAACCATGGCTGCTGGGGCCTGCACTGGAGCCCAAAGCATGGCTTCTGGGGCTCGGGCTGCTAGCCTGGACTTGCGACTCCTCTTATGAGCTTCTTGGAGGCTCCGTGGACCTCCAAAAGCCAGACGAGTGCCCGAGAACGGCTCCTGGACAGGAGCAGGAAATGGGGACGGAACCATGGCTGCTGGGGCCTGCACTGGAGCCCAAAGCATGGCTTCTGGGGCTCGGGCTGCTAGCCTGGACTTGCGACTCCTCTTATGAGCTTCTTGGAGGCTCCGTGGACCTCCAAAAGCCAGACGAGTGCCCGAGAACGGCTCCTGGACAGGAGCAGGAAATGGGGACGGAACCATGGCTGCTGTGGGGCTGGAACCATGGCTGCAGGGGCCAGAACTGGGGCCGGAACCATGGCTGCTGGGGCCTGCACTGGAGCCCAAAGCATGGCTTCTGGGGCTCGGGCTGCTAGCCTGGACTTGCGACTCCTCTTATGAGCTTCTTGGAGGCTCCGTGGACCTCCAAAAGCCAGACGAGTGCCCGAGAACGGCTCCTGGACAGGAGCAGGAAATGGGGACGGAACCATGGCTGCTGGGGCCTGCACTGGAGCCCAAAGCATGGCTTCTGGGGCTCGGGCTGCTAGCCTGGACTTGCGACTCCTCTTATGAGCTTCTTGGAGGCTCCGTGGACCTCCAAAAGCCAGACGAGTGCCCGAGAACGGCTCCTGGACAGGAGCAGGAAATGGGGACGGAACCATGGCTGCTGGGGCTGGAACCATGGCTGCTGGGGCCACGGCTTGAATCCTGGCCTTGCGTCTCTTTGAGGTCTTTTGGAGGCTCCGTGGACCTCCAAACGCCAGGCGGGATCCCAAAAAAGGATCAGAGAATGGAGACTGGCACTCAGGGCTACGCGAAAAAACTCTGAGAAATTCAGGCAACGAGCTCCTCAGCCATGGCACATTATCCACCTCCATTTTGCTCTTTTCAGGACAGCCTCTTTCTCCCTGCTAGTCGAGGTTCCACTCCACACAGTATAAAGACATCGAAGGGAGTAATCCAGAGAAAGCAATTCAGCATCAAAATCAAAAACATAATCCGCTGGGTCCATAATTGGTCGGTTCATTCTGTAAGGAATGCGTGGAAAGGGTAGGACCCAAATGCAGACTATAAAACAAAGTAACAAGGTCTCGAAACAAAACGAGCTTTATTCTAAAGCTGAACAATAGCATGGCATGAAACACATAGGTTCTACAGAAACTGACCGTGACCAACATGGTGGGAGACAGGAGAAACAAACATGACTGACATGGAGGAAGACAGGAAAAACCAACAATGAACCGACAAGGCACACAGGGGAAGACAAGACTAAATACAGAGAGGGGTAATCACAAGACGAGACACAGCTGGGGTAAGGGAGGCAGAAACACAAGGGCAACAGGTGAACACAATCAAACAATCAGACACACCAGGGAAACTAAGACAGGAAGGCAAACACAGGAAGAAGGAACAGAGAAGACACAAGGAGGAAAACATTTCAAAACAAAACAGGAACCAGAGACAGAAAAAGACAAGACAAAACACAACACAGACAGATCGTGACACTTTAGGGATGCCTACTTCCTCGCGGGCCGGGCAAGAGGGTGCCTGATATTCAGTTCCTCCGGCCCTTGGGCAGACTGACGGCTGCCTCAGCCGTTGGGCCCTTAGGCCCGCTGTCGTTGTGCCCCATGCAGATGTGGCTGATCAGCCTTCTCTTGGATGCCAAGTGGCACAGGAAAGTCAGAGCGTTGCAGCGTTGTCTCCACTCTCTGTCACGCTGGAGGGGCAGGGTCTATCTCCTGATGGGCGTGCCCATGGGCGCCATCCCATCCCGCCAGGAGACCGTCACCATAGGTGCATGTCTCTTAGGGTGGGGTGCAGTGCGGCAGGGCAGTACCGCTCAGGGTCAGTGGTCTGCCCAGGAGTGTGCACGCCATGTCAATGTACTAGAGCTTCGGGCTGTGCAGCTTGCACTCACATACTTTCTACCCCAACTGAGGGGCAAGAATATGCATGTTCCTTGGACAGCAGGTACACTGTTGCCCAGACGGCAGTCCCTTCTAGAGAGTGGACGTTCTCACTCCACTCTGAATTTATGTGGCTGCTATTTCTGCCCGACATGTTCGGGTCGACGGCGCCACGGCGGGGTGCCTCAGGTCGGTGTCCCTCTTCCTGAAGAGGGGCTTTACGGCAGCGTCCCCCTAGCACCCCGAGGGCTCCGGCTTAGGACCTGCCCCTGCTGCCGGATGCCCTATCATCTCCTCCCTTCGAGCCCCTGGCCCAGGTGGGGCTTTGGTGGCTGCCCACGAAGGCAGCATTTCTGCTTGCCATGGCCTCAGGGAGGCAAGTCGGGGAGTTACATGCCCGAGGTGGGACTCTCAGGTGTTGCCCTTGGCATTCCTGCCCAGGGTGCTTCCACAAACCCACTTCAATCAGCCTGCCCAGGTGGCACGCTTTGACATTCGGGAGAACGGCACGTCGAAGTTGCTGTGCCCTGTGGGTGCCCAAAGGGCGAATATCGAGGCTACTGCCTGTATGGCAGTCGGAGCAACTCTTGTTTTTGCCATAGCGGCACTAAAGGAGGTGTGCCCTCTACCAGTGGCTGCCCCACTGGGTCGTCGATACCATCTCACATGCCTACGGGCCCAGTGGCCGCCCCCTGCCATCTGGGCTGAGATACCACTGCAAGGAGCATCTCAACATCTTGGGCTGCCCCGAGAGGGGCGCCCCTGGAGACCTTCTGCGCCGCGGCGTCGCGGGCGTCTTCTGGCACATTCTCCAGTTATCGGGTTAATGTCGCCACTCCCCATTCTCCCCGGTCCTTTGCCGAGCTCCGCTGCTTCCAGTAGTGAGCCAGGGCTTGGATTCTTCATGACATGGTTGGTATAAGTCATCCAGTGCTAAAAGCACCGCCTCTGGCGGTCAGTAGGGACGAAATAGAACGATAGTTACGTCTGTAACTACGGTGCTATGAGTCCCGGATGACCGCCAGAGTTTCCTGTCACTCAGAATTCTTGTGTGCTCGCGAGAAGATTCTGGGAACAGATCCTCTGATGACACTGGCTGATATAGCCGGTGTCACGTGGGTCACAGGTGCCTTTGTTGATATTGGTACTCGTACTGCGCATGCGCACGATGGACATATCCAGTGCTAAAAGCACCGCCTCTGGCGGTCATCCGGGACTCATAGAACCGTAGTTACAGACGTAACTATCGTTCTTTAACTCTCTCAATGAAAATCCCATCTATCTTAATTAGGGCTGTCAGTCGATTAAAATATTTAATCGCGATTAATCGCATGATTGTCCATAGTTAATCGCGATTAATCGCAAATTAATCGCACATTTTTTATCTGTTCTAAATGTACCTTAGAGGGATATCTTTCAAGTTTTTAATACTCTTATCAACATATGAGTGGACAAATATGCTTTATATGTTTGTTTATTATCATTTGAACAATGACAAATATTTTCATGAATATTAAACACAACAACCTCTGAACATTACAAATATTCGCTTCAAATCAACCTGGAACCTCTCATACATAATAGTGTGTGTGTGTGTGTGTGTGTGTGTGTGTGTGTGTGTGTGTGTGTGTGTTTGTGTGGTGTGTGTGTGTGTGTGTGTGTGTGGTGTGTTGGAGCTATGTGCAGCTCAAGGCATATATGCTCCAACGGGAGCTGCCTGGATGCTGCAATCATGTTGCGTGTGCTGACTTTTCGTACAATGTCCCACTGTCTGGCTACCTGCATAAAGTCAAGTGCTCGGCGCAGTTGTCGGCGAAATGTCATTGAAACAGCTCCTTATATCCGTTAGCGCAGCTAGCTAGCACCAGATGCTAACAACAACACGTAAGGTGTGCCTCGCTCGCGCGAGTCGCGCCACACATACACACTCCCTCCCGGTCCTCCCGATGGCCAGTCCGGGCCTGCCAGTGAGCGTGGAAGTGTGGTCTGCCACAAGCGGGCGGTAGGAGCGGGGCTGTCAGCATCAGCGGGGCTGTCAGCATCAGCTTGTCGATGGTATTTTAAACTCGATGCGCTCTGAAACTACGGCGGCCGAGGACAAAAAATACACATGCGTTAATCGTGTTAAAATAATTAGTGGCGTTATTTTTTTTTTGCGTTAACGCGTTATTAACGCGTTAACTTGACAGCCCTAATCTTAATGGATGCTTGTGTATTGCTATTTCCAAATATGATTAATGTTGTTTTATTCAAGTTTAATGATAACTTATTACTGTTTAGCCATAACTTTAGTTTGCATATTTCAGCTGTGATCTCTTCCAATAGTAGCTGTACATTGTCCCCAGAACAAAATATATTAGTGTCATCAGCAAACAAAACAAACTTGAGTACTGTCGATACATTGCATATTTCATTAATATACATAATAAATAGTTTCGGCCCCAATACTGACCCCTGGGGGACACCGCATGTAATGTCCAAATATGAAGAACACTCTCCCAGCTTCACAAACTGTTGCCTGTTGGTTAAATAACTCCTTACCCATTCCAAAACTACACCCCTGATTCCATAACGTTCAAGTTTTTTTATTAATATGTCATGATTAATTGTGTCAAATGCCTTTTTTAGGTCAATGAATATTCCAATGGCATGTTTCTTTTGGTCAATTGAGCTAGTATTTCTTCAAGTGAGTCTACTAAAGCCATCGATGTTGATCTATTGGCTCTGAATCCATATTGACTTTCGGTGAGAAGTTTGTGTTTTTCTATGAAATTGTCCAGTCTGTTATTGAAAAGCTTTTCAAGAATTTTTGAGAATTGTGGTAGAAGTGAGACAGGTCTGTAGTTTGTGAAGTGATGTTTGTTCCCAGCTTTGAACAAAGGATGACTTTTGCTATTTTCATTTTGTTAGGAAATGCACCAGTTTGGAATGATAAGTTACATATGTGTGTTAATGGTTTTGAAATAACATCTATAACCTTTTTACAGTCATGTCAATGTCATCACAATCGGTAGATTTTTTGTTTTTACATTCGTTACAATATCAACTACTCCCTTTCATGCACTGCTGTGAGGAACATTGAGAAAGGATTCAGTTTTATTAAGTTTTCCAGCTTTTTCTGATGTTCCTCCATCAGGGATTTTGTCTGCTAATTCAGGTCCAACATTTACAAAGAAATCATTGAAACTGTTGGAAACATTCCTTATCCTTGTCAATGAAGTAAGTAGGATAACTCCTTTTTCTAGACCCATTTTTTATAATACTATTCAGTATGCTCCATATTTCTTTAATGTTGTTTTTATTTTTGTCCAGTATTTTCCGATAGTATTCACTTTTGCAGGTCCTTATTATAATTGTTAATTTATTTTTATATTTTTTATATCTAATCTCTGTCTCTTTTGTTTTATTTCGCATGAAATCTCTTACAATGAATTTTTCTTTTACAGGCATTTTGTAAACCCCTTGTGATCCATGGACATTCTGCATATTTCATTTTTCTACTGTATTTGACAATTGGGCAGTATGTATTATATAGTGATAAAAAATTCTCAGGAATTGATCATATGCACTGTCAATATTGTTTTCTTTGTATAAATCATCCCATCTTTGTGCCAGTAAGGCATTTTTTAAAGCGTTCATTGCTTCCTCTGATCTAACTCGTCTGTATTGAATAGCTTTGTCCGGCATGTTATTACTATAGTTTCTGTCATAAACTGCAAATACTGGTAGGTGGTCACTTATATCATTTATTAAGAGTCCACTTACTGTATTGTTTTCTATGTCATTTGTGAATTATTGTCTATGAGAGTAGCACAGTGCGATGTGATTCTGCTGGGTCTAGTAATTTTTGGATATAAACCCATACTGTACATTGTGTTGATAAATTCTTCTGTCATGCTGTGATTATTTGGATTTAGAAGGTCAATATTGAAGTCACCACAAATGAAAACTGTTTTGAATCACTTTTGAGAATATTTCCTCCATCCAGTCCTTGAAAATCTCAATACTAGAGCCGGGTGCTCTATATATACAACTGATGATTACATTTTTCGTTTTTTCTTTTGCAGATTTCAATCGTGATACATTCCAATACATTATCAATCACTGTTGACATATAATTCATCACTTATATTTTAAAGTATTGTCCACATACAAGGCTACTCCTCCTCCACCCTTGTTTTGTCTATTTATGTATCTGAGTTCATAGCCCTCCAGCTCAAAGTCTATGCCTTTGTCCTCCGTGATCCAAGTTTCAGATATGGCAATGATGCTAAATGTTTGTTGAAACTGATTTAAATATTCCTTGATGAGATTAAAGTTTGCATACATGCTTCTGCTGTTGAAGTGAATAATAGATAGCTTGCCCTCTGATATGCTCTGGTTGTACTGTTGATCAGTGTAATAACAGCATTGTTGATGATAGAAGAGAAGAAATTATTGTCCGGGTCTATTTCATAATCCAGATCTTTTTTTTATAGTCAGTGTATTCAAATGTTTTTAGCAACAGTTGGTCTTGTTCCTTGATCATCTGAGACATATTAATATTTTCCCCTTTTGAAGATGATTGCCTCCATTCAGTGTGAGTCATGGTTGTGTGTAAGTGCTTGTTACCTTATGTGTGGTCCAGAACATGAAGATTATTGGTATTTATATCATGTTTCTGATGACCAGTACTTTGGCCTCCTCAGGTGTTCCGTTTAGCTTTAAAATATTTTGCAGTTTGTTGTCCAGGTGTTCTGAATTTTCTTCTGTTTTTTCATGAAGCGAGCCTTTCTGGCTATGTCGCTGTTGTACTTGGTCAGATGCTCGTTGATGTAGACATCTGATCCTTTCAGCTTCCTTCCTTGTTTGAGTAAGGCCGTTTTGTGTTTCCTGTTCACAAACCTGATGAGAATAGCCGGTTTGTTGCCAGCGTTACTCCTTGGCAGGGGGTGGCATGCCTCGATGTTCTCACAGCCCAGTTTGATCCCCTTGGACTGGAGGAAAGCAGCCACCTGTTGCTCCGTGGAGCTGACATCAAGCTCCCCGAGCTCACTCCTGTTGTCAACGGTCACAGCCCGAGCGTATGACCGGGGTTTTATGTTGAGCCCGGTAACGATAACATTGTTCATCCTAGTATATTGCTCAAGGTCCTCCACTCTGCTCTCCAGGTAAGTTATCCTCTTGTCCTTCTCAGCATTCTGGATCCGCAGATCCTTAACCTCTTTTACAAGGTCCAAAATGTTTTTCTGCTGCAACCTGACAGCAAAATTTCCTCCGCCAGGAAGTCGAGCGACTTTTTAATGTCCTCGACCTCCTCCGCAGCGATGGTTTTCTTTGGACCCATACTTTGATAGAATCCAGCGATTAAGATGTTTATATTGTATGTTACGCAAGCACAAAAGTAAGTTTGTCAATAGTCGCAAAAACTTCTCTCTGCACGCTGTTGTTCCTGCCCCCCCTCCTCCCACAGGAAGGAGTCAATCTAGTAGTCTAGGCCTGGCTGGGTGTATAATTCCTGGCCTGCTATGGTCCCAGTCCGGCCCTGCTGACACATCACACACCCGTCAATTAATTTCGTGACTATTACACGAAATGCCGTGAGATTGATGGCGGGTGTCCGCTCTCCTCCGCTGCTTTCTCCGCTGGCCTGTCTGCCTTTTCACTAGTTGGTATTAACCAACGTTTCATTTTGAAAAATATATTAAAGAGCTGTTCAGAAGAAATATACTAGTGCGTAGTTGATGTGTGTTTTACGTCTGTGATATTTAATGTGGTGCTGTAAAGTGACCTTTGAGCTGCAAATGATACTGTCGTAAATCTGTCAGAATCAAAATTCCTTTATTTGTCCCCCTTACCTATTAAACAGACTTACATAATAAAAAAAATATTAATAACGTTATTATTAATAATAATAATACAAATAATGATAATTACAAAGATTGAAATCATCTCGCGACCCCCCCTCGGGGTCTCGGTTAATATAAATTAAATGCTATTGCTTTTGCATCGTTGATAGCTTAACGACTAATTCTTCTTAAATGGAAGGATGAATCACCACCCACCCATAATCTGTGCAAGCAGCAATATATCTGAGTGCAAGCGTACAGTTTGAGCAGATGCGGAGCAAATCTAAGCGCAAGGACAGGGTTGACTGAAAGAAATACAAAATCTGAACGTGAAATCAATAATAATCTCAAATTGAAAGAACACGCTCTTGAATAAAGATAGGGAATAACCTCCATATTCTCTGACCCGGAACGATTTGACCGATTTGCACTTCAGGACCGCTACGGGCCTCCACCAGAGTTTCCTCTGGCTTTGCCCTGCCCAGGCATAGTTCACCATCTTTCGGATCCTATCGCACACGCTCACGCTCCATCTCCCCGACGGTGCGCCGAGATGGGCCGGTGGTGCGCCCAGCCCCGCAGGGCCGGGATGCCCCGCGGGCACAGGCCCTCACTTTCATTGCGCCACGGGTTTTGAATGCACCCTCTGACTAGGGATGGCAATCGTCTGAAATGTATCGATTCCGATTCCAATTCTGCTTATCGATTCCGGTTCTTATCGATTCCCCGTTTCGATTCCAAAATTATAAAAGAAAGAGGTCAAACGTTTAGATAACAAAAATATTTTTTTTCTTTTAAGCTTTAACTGACATTTTTACAAATAAAAAAAATACATGCAATACAAATGTATTACACAATAGCTGTGCTTTATTTAACTGAGCTATTGTGTATTTTGTATGGGTACCCGGTACCCAGCATTTTCTTATCGCTTCTCACCTGGAACCGAGTTTCGGTTCCCAACCCTACCTGACTCGCGCGCGCGTTAGACTCCTTGGTCCGTGTTTCAAGATGGGTCGGGTGGGTTGACGACATCGCCGCAGACCCCTGACGCCTTTTACGTGAGCCGATCCCCGCTCTGGCGGCACAACGCGGTCGGAGCGCACTGAGGACAGTCCGCCCCGGTTGACAGTCGCACCAGGAACAGGTGGCCCCGTCCCTCCCCCGAGGGGGAGAGGGGCGCAGCGAGCACTTTGTCCACGGCCCCGGGAAGCGGCAAGGTCCGGGTCAGTCCGGGTCCGGGTCCTTCTCCAGGTCTTTTCTTTTCTTTTTCATATTTTTTATATTTCAGATTCCTCCGCGTACCACTAGCGGGAGCTGGCGTACCACCATGGTACGCGTACCACAGGTTGAGAACCACTGGTGTAATGTATTACGAGGATTTTAACCAGTGCTTCACATCTTGACTTTTGCAGGCAAGGAGTTGTTCGACTAAAACTAAAAAGAAAAGGGAATATCGCTTATTTCTTTAGCACAACAAGTCAGAGAACTGAAAATTAGACAAGAGAGATGGAAATGAAAAAGGAGAGGAGAGTACACTGGAGAGACCAGGAGGGTCAGAACATGAGAAGGCCACAGAAGGAGATGAAGATATGGATTGAGAGGAAGTGGATGTGAGAAATTAAGAAGAGGGTTCAGACTGAGAAAGAGAGACAGAGGCAGGAAGTGAGAAGGAGGCTGATGCAGATGGCAGGGAGGCAGTTACCATTCTAGCAGTGGCGGTTCTAGACCAATTTGACTTGGGGGGGGGGGGCAAGGCTGGGACCAGTTATTTTCTGAGGGGGGCACAATAAATGCAGGACGAAGACAGTATGAAGTAATTGCGCATAAGAAAACAATGCAATACGGTTATTGATATTTATTTCAGTACACATATTTATTTCAGATACTTATAGTTACAATTTTTTAGTTTCAGTAATGAATTCCAATGACAGTATTTGTTTCAGCAACTATGTTACAATTTAACATTCAATTACACAAATAAAACACATTACTGTTAGCTTCAGCTTAAGTTATAGTACATTTTTTGCACTAACACCATATAATATTATATATATAAAAATAAAGCAATGAACAGTTAAATCTCTACTGTACATAAGGGTGTCTGCATCCCAGGCTGTAGTTTCCTTCCCAAAATGTCACATTACAGCAAATCACAGATTTTGGCAAACCGATCAACAAATAAGTCAAGATTCAAAGACTTTGACCTCCTTGACTCAATACTAAGCACACCCAGATTGCTCAGTCTCTCATCAGTTACGGTGGATCTGAGAAAAGTTTTGACCAGCTTCAATGTAGAAAAACTACGCTCACAGGAAGCAGAACTGACTGGGATTGAGACTGCTATTTTGCAGAGTCTGAAGAGCTCAAAAAACACTTCTTTATAAGGCTCAATTAACTGAACCAGCTCAACTGTACTATCAGGTCACCGCATCCCAGTCTTTATTTTCCTATCTAAAATTCTGCTGAACTGATGTAGTTCATGCCCCAAGTCATCAATATTTGCATCATACAACTGAGCAAATGAAAACAGAGTTGTCTCCTTCAGAAATCCTTTACTTTTGGGGTGAAGAGCTTGGATGCTATTCATCATGTCACAGTTTGTCTTTGAAAACCGTCTATTAAGCTCATTGAGCATCTGATCAATGACAGGGTAGAAAAAGGCTGTACGAAACCCGTGTTTATCTTGTTCTGTCTCTCTCTGTCCAACAGTAGTCAGTACGAAGCTTTCCGCAAGTTTAGAGCTCAGTCGTTTTTGTCGTTTTGCTGCTGGCTGTATTGCAGTATCACATTGCTCAGAAATGTTCAACACTTCATCCCAAAAAATGACTCCTGCCTGAAGTCATTCAATGTCTGAACTAAAGATCCAACTAAGTCAACAGCTTTGAAAGGTCAAGGGATGAAGATTTTAACATCTCAGAGAGAAGATTTGTTTCTCCAAACACTTCACACAGAGTGTTACGAGATGCACAATGAATTACAGATCCAACTGTGCCAGCAGCACATGCCTCAATAGATCTTTCACCATTGCGTTCTTGGGCTATGTCTTGCAGTACTCGCTTGAGGACGGGTAATCTATCCATAATGTTACGGAGAGATATAAATCTGCATGCCCATCTTGTGTCACTCAATCGCTGGAGTTCTCTTGGTGCACCTTCGTACATCTCTCTTTGAATATCTAGCCATTTGGGGTGGACATCTAGTGAGGAGAAGAACTGCTCTGCTTCTGGGACAGCTTTGACTGTATCTACAAAAACTAGATTTAGACAGTGAGCATTGCAATGAATATAATCATATGTTTGGCCTACAAGGTTGTTTTTGTATTCCAGACCGTAACTTTCCAATATGTGAATAATGTTTTCAGTAAGCCCTGCTGCATCTAGCCTCTCTGCTGACTCAAAATGGAGAAAACTCTCCTGGATAGCACCATTGAAGTAGTACCTGACTACAAGAGAAATATGTTCTTTTAAAATCTGCCATGATGCTAAAGACTTCACTGTTTTCCACTTCCTCTGTTATTTCAGAACAACCCAGAACTTCATTCTGAATGATTTTGCTTGTGTACTTTGCATTATGAATGGAAGTCAACCTTTTTTTAACAGCTTTGTCATGGTTAGCAATTGTCTCTAGAATTGCCATGACGTTCCCTTTATTATCTGAGCCTGCAGACTCATGGTGTCCTCTTTGAGCAATGTTTTGTGTCGCAGTAAGTAGCAGCACTTCGGCTATGGTTTTTAATGTTCCCGATTTTCTTGAACCTGTTCATTATGTTCTTTGTTAAGTACATTTGCCAATGTTGCATTAGATGTCATAGCTCTCTGGTAGTCTTTCCATGCAATCATTGCTTGCTCAGATTTGGCATGGATTGTTCTTCCAGTTTTTGAGACCTGAAGGTGAATCAAATACAGTGTCTGCTATCACAGGACTAAAATGTCTGCAGCGCGTAACAATGAGCAGAGTCTGACATTTTTGAGTACTCAAGCCAGGGGTGAAATTAAGTTTGGTTGCACTGGTGGCTCTTCTTTGCATTTGCTGATATCTGTGGAGAAAGACAACGCAAATAAATATGTTAATTATTATTATAATTGTAACAGATAATTATAAATTATATATGCACATTTACCAGAGCAATGAAGAACCACAAATTAGATATCTATATTAATAGATTTATGACATGAGGGAAAATGAAATGAATTAGTATCACACACACTCTTACATGAGACAAACCATTTGAACTGTAACTAAGATTAAAGCAGGCACATTTGTTTTTCGAAATCACAAACCTGATGTTCCAGTACTTGTGGATGCACATCTATCCTCTGTCTCACACTCGATTTGGATTTCATCCTCAGCCTCACTCTGCGACTCTTCATCCTTCTCTCCCTGCTCTGAACTCTCACTTTCAAGATCAGTCTCTCCTGAAAATTCCTCAGGCTCTCTCTCTGTGGCAATCTGCACTTCCTCCTGTGTCTGTGGGTGTTTCTCAATCGCGAGTACGCTTGCTTGGTAGCACATGTCTGCCGAGCATCTTGCTTCAGAAGCGAGGCAAGAATACTTCCTGGCATTCGGAAAACGAAGGTGAACAGGCTAGCAAGTGTGCAGGTGTGCGTCATATGATAGGCCCCGCCTTACATTTTCCGTCACAGATTTGGGGAAATTGGTCCGTGCGCAAAGCATTGTGGGGATTTTAAGACCGCGGAGTCTACTCATGTGCAGCCTCGATATTTCTCCAAACGGAGTACGCCGGGCTCGGTAGATTTCCAAGTATGCTGGAGATTGGAACAGTACTTCGGCGGCACTCGATGACGTAGTATGCTTGAAATAGTGGCTCTGGAGTAGCTTTACTCGCGATTGAGAAACACCCTGTGTGTTACTGTGTGCCTCATCATTTACATTTTTTGGGGCGAAAAAGGACATAATATCCTTTTTTCGCTTCATTTTGAAGAACTATAGAGCAAACACAATGGGGGAGACAACACTTCAGCAACGCAGAATATAAATCTATAACCGCTAGTTACATTTCACAACTATATAACACAAAGATGAATGTATCATGCTAAAGCTTTCCAAACATTATTGCAAAGCTCACAACAAGTAACGTTTGAGCCTTTTAATCTGTTAAGCCCCAAGCCTGTTTTTCAGGTCTCAGGCTCGAAAATGACATTCCCAGAACAAATGACCATATCTTCCCTTCTAAAAGGGTTAAATTAATAATCTTTATTCTCAAAGTAATGATAAACCTGTGAGTTGGATGTAGAAAAGTCAGAATCAATATAGATGTTTTTTATTTTAAAGAAAATTCAGATTTTACATAGTAAAAAACAGTAAATTATAGTGTCCGTCCAAATATTATTTTTACTTATAGTGAAAACTACCCTATTGGATGATAGTAAGGTATCCATATCTCTGGCTTCCCTTGCTCGATTTTGATGGTTGACACCTCTTTCTGACCGTTAAGCCAATAAACGAAGGGGGAGTCCCCACACACACTAATTGTGAAGAGAAGAGGTGGGGGCTTCGCGCATGTAATTTAGCATCACAGTGAACCTATCTCTCGCTCTGACATCTGGAACGGAAAGCAGTTTTAATGCTTATGGATTATCAGAAATCATTTCAAAGGGACACAGACACATTGGATTAACCTATGGATTAACTTCAGCAGCGTTTTTATCGTTTTAATGCCATTGAAGACCACTTTGGAGAGACTACAGAGCCAAGGTAAAAATGTTAGCATTTTTAGCTACCTAGCGTCACCTGTTTTGATGTGCGTTTTGCTTATAACGTCGCCATTTCGTATAATTCAGTGATAATGTGGGTGTCCATCGATTCTGTGTCACCTCACGATGTGAAACGATGTGTTGGATGTAGAGAAGAGATAAATAATAAGGTTTTGTGAGTGGTTTTCGGTGCAGTAAGGTGTTAGCATTTTTCGCTCGTTGCTAATTCAGAGGCTCAGTGTTAGCATTGTGGCTTTTCTTTTGAAAAAAAAAAAAAAAGATCAGTTAGATGTGTTTCTTCTTCTTCGTTACATGGATTAAAACATTCATAGTTTTATTAAAGGAACATGCGGCAGTGCCCCGGTACCGGGGTCTCTCGTGCTTAACAGGTTAATGAAAGCAAACTGTTTGCTGTTGCTGATTACGTCGCCCACTAAGTTAACTAACGTTAGTCAACAACAACACTTACTGACCTAAAATCTTACCTTGCAATAATTACACGGATACAATAGTTTAACTCACCTTCAATTATCGTGGTAGTCTCTCGAAACGTAGGTTTCAATCTTGCTTGGATGCAACAGCCTCTGATCCGAGATGAAAAGTGTTTGTTTTTCTTTCGCGCGCTTCAGCCGGACAGGGAAAGTGAGTGCACCGCTCTAATGTGTCCGACTAGAATGACGAATAACGTTAGTTCCGCCTATTCCGTCATCCAATAAATCGTTTAATAATACACTTTTCATTTTCAGGGGGCCACAGGGTCAGTGTTAGGGGGCATCACCCCCCATCCCCCCCCTGCATTCTAGCAGGACCACATGGTATGTTTTTATTCCCCATCCATTACAGTAGCATAGCAAGGCATGTCACTCACTTTTACCATGTAAATTACATGTTAATTCCTGCTTTCTGTTTTTGTGTTACAAATGCATCTTATTGTATTAGTGATTATGATCAAACCAAAGGTATAACAAAATACTACTTGTATTTTGCCTGCCATTTTATATTTTTTATTGAGAAATTCTTGTAATTCTTGTATTATTTTCATTTTGCTGAAACCTTTATGTTTTAAAATGTGCAGTCTTGTTTTGTCTGATCACTGGGCATGTTCCTTTTGTGATACTATAACAATACATAGTTTAAATGTATATCTGTGTTTTAATGTTTTGTGTAGTGGATTCATTCATCCTCCCATGCCCCCCTGTCAAAACCTCTTGCGACCCCTTTGCCACCCCATGTAAAATGGTCTAGATCCGCCACTGGATCTAGATTTTATAAGGCCTGGCAGCCATTGATCACACACGTAGAGAACTGCAAGCTGGACTTAACTCTTTAAAGAAGATTGTGTATATATTTGAGTGTTGCTGAATCTGGGCTACTACCATCTCTAAAGCAATATTGTAAGTTTTGTATATATTTTGTCTTTGGTTTGTCATTTGCTTTGTATTTAAAAAAATGTTTAGAGTCAATTGTGAGAACGTGTACACTTATCTCATTTACTCTGTTTCTTTATTTTTTGTTTTTTTAATTTCATGCTGGGGTAGGGGTGGGGGGTATATTTGATCTGCTTTTTGGCAGTCTGGTTTAAATGTGCACTGTTGGATCTGTATTTGACTGCGCAATGACATTCTGTATGACTTTTTTTATAATGAAAACCTTCAAAAATAATGTGTGAAAAAACAAAAAACAAAGAGTGCAGTCTCAATGCCGAGGCTGCTGTAAAGCTATTAGCTCTAACAGGACATATTGAACTGAATACAGATCACCAGCAGAGGGCATCAGCTCACTGTGGAAAAATAAAGCTATCAAAATGATAGTTCAATTCTTTCTTATCCCCAGTAAATTGTGATACTTCTGTTAAATTCACCATATAATACCTAGAAATTAAATATTTAGATATTAGGATTACATTGGAAGAATAGATAAAAACTGTTAAACCTCCTTCAGTAATAACTCTCATAACAAGCAGTTACATTATTTAAGTTTGAAATATAATGCCTTGTTTTTGTGTTTTAAGCCATACAAAGGGATTATACTGTCTGTATGATTTTACTGATTGAATGTATTATATTATCAATAACAGAGGCCTAGGCATGTTTCATTGTGGGGATCAACACAAGTCTGTGAAGCATCAACAGTGCCTAGCAGACTGAGCACTTGGTTGCTATGGATACCAGTTGCTCATTGACTTACGTTGTATTTTGGGTGCAAACAGAACGTTTCAGTTTGACTCCAAAACTGGGAATGTTTCTCTGTGAATTAACAGGATTAGCAGAAATCAAGTCAGATTAATGACCTGATTGATTCATGGGGAAAATATTCTTCTACTTGCTGTTAAGTGAACAAAGCCATATATCATGTTTGAAAGATGACACAAGATATCTGAGCTTACTCCCTCATGTTGTTCAGACCTTCCTGTATTAGACATCACCCTGGTCTTTGCTGGGGGTGCATTTGTTTACACTTTAACATTATGGCCCTTAATTCTCTTCCTTTTGTTAACTTTTCCATTAAGGTGTAATCATTTAAATCAACATGGTGTAATACATTTTTGGGGGCACATTTTTTACACAAAAACAACAACAAAAAGTTTTCAAGGTCGACACCTTGGGTACCCTGATGTTAGCTCCGGAGCCGTGCTGCTGCTTTGTTCAACCCCCCCAAGTGCTGAAGAGAGGGCATTCTGCTTGATTATTATTATGACCATAGGCTAGTCTGGCTCGGACAGTACACCACTTCCGGCAGTGGCTCAGTCAGTAGGGGCTTGGCCTGTGAGCCTGCGTGCGTGTGTTTTGGTCCCAGAAGGAGAGGTGAATGTTTGTTTGTGAATCACTTTTGTTTCGTCCAACTTATAGTTTGTTTTTGTCATAGTCCCCCCCAAAACAGCCATGCTGTCTGGGGGTTTCCCCCGACCCGTGTGTTTTTTTCGTTTTGATGGATATACTGGCAACGAAAACTGGAATGGCTTTATCGACTGCGTCACGGATCACGGACATTGAAACATTACAGCGGAGTGCGGAGAGGGATGGGAAAACTGTGAATGAACAAGGAAAGGACAATGACAACGAAAATGAGCGGACTTAATACGAAAAACAGGAGTGGGGAAACAAAAAGAGGTGAGAGAGGAGTTGGAGTGGGTGGTGGAAGAGGAGAAATATAAAAAAGAGCTTACGGTGGTGGTGGTGGAAAGCGGAAAAGCAGTGGTATCTGTAATGGATCTGCTAAAAGGAGTTAAAAAAGAATGTGGAGTGGTGATGGGGTGCAGGGTGAAAGGAGACGGCCTATATGAAGTGACAATGGCTGATGAAAAAGGAAAATAAAATAATGGATGGGATAAGGATAAACGGAGCCATGGTGCGGGGCAGAGACTGTATGATAAAATAACTTACAGTATCATTCCGAACTACCGGCTTATGTATTGGATACAACAATTAAGGGCAGATTGGCAATGTGGGGGGTTCTGCCTGTCTCGGCAATCAAGAGAAGAGTGTGGCCAGGCACAGAGTTTGCAGACGGGACGAGGTTCCTGCGGGTGGAATTCAACAAGGAAGTAAGGTCACTCCCATACTCAACTAGATTTGATACTCTCGAGGGTCCGGAGTACTTCAGGGTGATCCACGATAAGCAGTACCGGTCTGCAGGTTGTGCATAAGGCCAGGGCATTTATATAAAGAATGCCCTGAGTTCAGACTAATAAATGTGCCAAGCAGGGACACTATGCCCGGGACTGTGTGGCTCGGGAAGAGGGGCGAGCGGAGCCAGGGGGAGAGAAAGTGCCCAGGCGGATAAAAACAGCTGAGAATGACATAGAGGAAGAGGAGGTGGAAGTCAGGAAGAGAATGAGGAAGAGGGCAGAAGTGATGAGGCTGGGAGCAGTATAAACAAAGATACTGTGGCTGCTGTTGTGGCTATTTTTGTTGCTGCTGCTGCAAAGAGAGCGCTGGTACGGCTGCGCTGACGGTGGAGGAGACGGAGGGAGGAAGAAGGGGAAAGCAGACGACGGAGCTGCTGATGTTCCTGCTGCTGCGGATCCTCTGTCGAGGAGAGGTGAGGGTTTGGCGATACTGAGGCGGATGCTGATGTGGATGTTGATCCGGATCCGGATGCGGATGCTGAGGCGGATGTGGATGCTGAACCTGATCCTGATGCTGGAGGAGGAGCTGTCGGTGGGAGGAGAGGAGGAGAGGAGCATGGACGAGGAGGTGATGGTGGAGAGGGGGACAGACTGCTGAGGAAATGGAGGTCAGTTCGGTCGTGGTCTGACATGGAGGAGGGAGGAGACTACGAGGAGAACGAATCTGATGGAGAGGAGGTGGAGATGACGGGACCTCTGGGGGGGAAGATCTGTGGTGAGACTAATGCTGTGATAAAGAGCAAGGAAGGAGGAGAGAATCTAGCAGGCTCACTGCAAAGAGGAAAGCAGAGAAGGATAAAGAGGTGGAGAAAAGACGGGTGAAAACGCCTGCAAAATGTTTTGCAAAAAAAACATAGAATGAATACATTACAACTATCATAACACTCGTAATGGTGACAATTTCCTCCTTCAATGGTAATGGGCTGAGGTCCAGGACCGGAGAGAAAGGCCTTAATGATATGTGGCTCAGACATTATATGCTTGCAGGAGACACATTGGGATGAGAGGTGTGGAGGATGTAAGGAAAGAGTGGATGGGAGAGGTTTATGTAAATAATGGGAGTGTGGGTGCTAGAGGGGGGCAATATTAATTAAAGCAGGGGTGGTAACGAATGTAAGGAAAGTTGAGGATGTGTTGGGAGAATGGTTGGGATAATGTTCGAGTGTATGGGGGAAACTTTTAGTGTAGTAAACGTTATGCACCGAATGAGATAAGGAGGAGGAGGGAGTTTTTTGAAGGGTTGGAGGGTACATGTGGGGGAAAACTGTATGATTGTTGGTGATTTTAATGTGTGGTGTTCAAAACTGGATGTGTCTGTTAATATGTGTTTTAATAGTGATTCATCACGTGGTGCTCTCAAAACAATGGGGACAAATGGGCTGCTGGATGTGTGGAGGGAAAGGAACAGTAGGGAGCAGCTTTCTAGGAATCAAGTGGTGGGAGGGATATTAAAAAGAGTAGAATAGATTTAGTGTGGAGTAATTTAGGGGAGAAATTGGCAATTGAGTATAGGAATACTGCCATGAGTGATCATAACATCTTGAGTCTCTGCATTGGAACAGTGATGAAAGGAAGAGGAGGAGGTGTGGTGCCTAAATGCATGTCTGCTGAATGAGGATGGTATAAGGTTCAAGTAAGAATGTATGGATATAAGGGGAGGTTTGAACGGTGAGGATGTGGGGTGTGTTGGGAGGGATTTAAAAATGAAATAAAAGGGATAAGTATAGGATTTTGTAAAAATAGGAATATAGAAAGAGAGAAAGAGAAAATGGTTAGGGAAGAGTTACATTTAGAGGCTAAAAGGGTAGATATAGAAATAGGGAGATCTAGATGAATATAGTCGTTTGAAGGATGAGCTGGGGGAGATAGAGAAGAGAACATGTAGAGGTTGCTATAGTTAGAAGTAGGGCTAGGTATGCAGTTGAAGGAGAAAAGTACAGGGTTCTTTTTGGCTTTAGAGAAAGTAAGAGAAAGTATATAGCAGAAGAAAGGAGGAGAAATAAATAAATCACTTTTGTAGGGATTGCTGAAAGAGTTGAGGAGTTTTATAGGGAGTTATTTGAGGCTGAGGAGATTGATAGGAGAGCTTAGAACAGGTGATAGATAGTATGGAAGCTAGGTTGAGTGATGAAGGTAGGGGAATGTGTGAGGGGCGATAGGACTAGGGGAGATAGAGTTAGCTATAGCAGGGTTAGGTAGGAATAAGAGTCCAGGGATAGATGGTCTGACATCTGAGTTATATAGAGTTTAGGGAGGGGCTGGCGCCAATATTCCTTAAACTGTACAGGAGCCTGGAGGAGAGGGAGGAATTGCCGGCCGGTATATCTACAGGGATTATTAGTATATTGTAAGAAAGGAAATAGGATAAGTTAAAAACTATGACACTTAGTATGTTAAACACGGATTATAAAGTGCTAGCACGGGTGTTAGCGAATAGAATTAAGAGGGTTATAAAATCAGTAGTGGGAAAACACAGGCGTATAGTATTCCAGGGAGGGATATTAGTGACACTATTAGTAGTATTAGGGATACAATTAGTCACATGAAGGAGGGTATAGGTGGGATAGTAGTTAGTTTAGATTTAAATAAAGCTTTTGATAGGGTTAGTCATGGTTTTTGTATAGAGTGTTAGAGAAGGCAGGATTTGGGAAAAGATTAATAGGGTGGGTAAGGAGGATTTATAGTAGTGCAGTCAGTTGCGTTACAATTAATGGGGTGGTAACCAATGTTTAAGTTAGGGAGGTCGGTCCGGCAAGGATGCCCTCTATCAGCAATGCTGTACGCGCTGTCAGCCGAGCCCCTCGCGACTCTGCTGCGGCAAAACAGGTTTATCAAAGGAGTGGAGGTGCCAGGAGGGGGGGTTTGTTTAGTTTATCAGTATGCAGACGACACCACCATTACCGTTAAAGATAGGGAAAGTGTTAGGGAAGTGTTGAAGACAGTTAGCTTGTATGGTAGGGCATCAGGAGCTAGGGTGAATTTAGATAAATCAGAGATGATGTATATAGGACAGGTGAGGGATAGGAGTTGTGATATAGGGTTGAGGGAAAATAAGGATTACTTTAGGGTATTGGGGATCAATTTTTAAACGCAGCCCCGCTCTCTTTAACTCCAGGCGACTTTCTGCTGCTTTCCTCCGTAATGCAGTGCTGATAGTTTCACCAAAGAGGAAAGCACTTCACAATTGCAGTACCCATAAGGAGCTGTAAAAATGCCGCAGTCTTTGCGTGGCGATCGATATCGGCCGATACTCACTCTCTGCCGATCGATCGGTGCTCTCTAAAAATGCCGATCGCGAGACGTAAAATACATGACACTTTTCTCTGTGTGCGGCTAAACAAGCTCGCCAAAATGGCTTCACCAGTCTGGCAGTATTTTAAGGTGTCCGAAAATGACAATAAAATAGCGGTGCAACGTGTGTGAAGCAGAAATCCTGCAGCTCCACCCGCTGTGACGGACCGGTGAGCGGAGCAGAACACACAAGAGTTAGACCTAACACACTTAGCTATTTGATCTACCTCTGGAACTAGTTATAAATATATGTATTCTTCACTGTCGGGTCACTCATTACTGGATCAGTGAGCTGCATGAGATACTGACAGGCTGTCAGGAGAGAGCGCCAGTGAATGAGCCCCATTAACTGAGTTTTAAACATTTCTTTAAATGGAAGCTCCCCATAGGACCCGCCCACTCGATCGGATCGGCGATCGGAGCATCCCTAATGTAAGTTGCGCTGACAGGTCCACACACTGCTTGCCCGCAGCGAGGCTCCCCCGCCCTCCTGTTGACAGTTCACGAGCGTCGAGCTCTTTTTTTAATGGCACTTCATATCAAAAAGGTTGCCGACCCCTACACTATACAGTGATTCAGTGAAAAGTTTAACCAATTTCTAGAAATGTTCAAGCCATAAATAGTGATATGATATTCTATTTTGTCAGTTTTATGACCTTATAGGAGTTGTTTTATGTTTTTTCGCATGTGTTTAATTTTTAGCAACTGTCTACCCGATGCGTTAAGCCATGCATAGCACATTTTAATTACAAATAAGGCAATTACAACTTAGGATTTTATATTATAATGTTGCCAAAGGTTTGTATAACACTATACAGTGATTCAGTGAAAAGTTTAACTAATTTCTAGACATTTTCAAGCTATCAATAGTGAATATGATATTCTATTTTATCTATTTGTCAGTGGTTATGACCTTATAACAGTTGTTTTTATGTTTTTTTGGCATGTGTTTAATTTTTAGCAACTGTCCACTCGGATGTTTTATTCCAAGAGAAAGGATATTGTCATTGTGCCAGCACACCCTGCCATCAGTGACGATGACGAGGAGGAAGATGACGATGTGGAAGACCCTGACTTTGTCCCACCCACCCACAATCTGGACATTCCAGGCCCAAGTGACATGGGCCCCTCTGCCAAGAGGTGGTGCATGGAGCCTGCAGTGCTCCAGGTTGATGACGACGATGACGACGATGACGACGATGATGACGACGACGACGATGATGGTGACAACGAGCAGTCAGCACTACAAGCCAAGAGGCCCACCAAACCCAGGAAGTCAGCAGCACGGCCAACCACCTGGCACAAAGCTGACCTGGAAAACACAGAACTGAATACCAGCACTCTCCCTCTGACTACATTGAAACCCCTTTTCAGTACTTCACAAGGTACTTTGGCCCCGAAATTATCACTCATATCACCTACCAAACAAATGTGTACGCCACTCAAAAGGACATTAACACCACTTTCACCACCAATGAGAATGAGATAATGACATTTCTGTCCATCCTGATGTATATGGGGATTTCAGAGCTCCCAGCTGTTGAAGATTACTGGGCCATGGAGACCAGAGTCCCTCAAGTTGGCAACCTGATGTCTTCAAAGAGGTTCAGGCTGCTGAAAAGGGTTGTCCATTTCAATGACAACACTGAGCTCCCTGGTTCCATTGACCGCTTTCTTCAAAATCCGGCCACTGTTCAGCTTCCTCAATTCTGCCTTCAGGCGTGAGCCGCAGACCCCCAAAACAGTCTGTGGATGAAGGTGATGGTTGCCTACAAAGGGAAGACAGCCGGCAACCTCAGGCAGTATATAAAGACCAAGCCAGACAAGTGGGGTTTTAAGTTGTTTTCCAGGGCCTCTGCGGATGGCTTATCCACGACATGGTGCTGTACCAGGGGAAGACTACTCTGGAGGCCCACGGTGTCCCCCTGACACCTAAACAACAAGCCATGGGTGTCACCAGCCAGATTGTCTCTGTCCTGGCAAGTACCATGTCCTCCCCCAGCACCACAGCCATCTTTGCGATAACTTTTTCACCAGCCTGGAGCGAGTGCGGTACCCTCCGAGACCAGAACTGCGGGTATACAGGCAGGGACAATAGAATTGGAAAGCCCCCGCTCAAGTCCATCAAGGAAATGGAGAAAAAGGCTGTCCCTCGTGGAACATGTGACTACATCATGAGTGATGATGGGATCCTGGCTGTCAGGTGGAAGGACAACAGAACGGTATCTCTGCTGTCAACAGACATGGGGGTGGAGCCTATGTCCTCATCATAGGGCTGTGGCAATTAATCATATTTTTAATCGCAATTACGATTTTGGCCTGCCACAATTACGAAAAACAACATAATCGAAAAAAACAATTATTTAGCTTTGCTTGGTTGTGACAGTGCATTGCAACATATTTGATCTAATTAATTTTGGTCTCATTTATTTGTATTTATCATATTTATATATGTTTAGTAGCTTGTTGAAGTGCGCTCCAAATATTTGTTGATCTTGTTTATTGGTATTTATTATTTTGATATTATTTATTTAAATGTATAATTTATTTAATTTATTTTTGTATTGGGTTTTCAGTTGAATTATACGTTCAGGGTAATCAACAGTTAAAAAGATACTGTTCAAATTATTATTTGTATTTGTTTTTAAAGTTCAATAAATGGATGTTTTCAAAGTCAATGAATAATCGTATTTAATAATCGTGATATCAATTATTGACCCAATAATCGTGATTATGATTTTTGCTATAATCGCACAGCCCTACTCAGTCATCAGGTACTGCAGTGAGACGAAGACGAAGGAGCCGGTGAGCTGTCCTGCTGTCATCCGGATCCTACAATGCCAACATGGGGGGGCATTGATAAGAGTGACATGTTGGTCCACCTCTACCGACCACCCCTGTTAGTAATTCTTGAACCCTGAGAGCAGGACAGACTGAAAAGAGTCAAGGGAAGCCCATAAAAGTTAACAGCATTTAATTACACAAATGATGCGGTGATATACAATTAAATCCGCAAGTGGTGGCTCCCCCCTGCCAGCTGTTGGTTCCCGTCCGCGTTGGGTCAGCTGGGGGCAGGAGGAGAAAAAGATTGATTCTTGGGCTCGCTCTTCCCGTTGTCATCTGAGGTCTTCTCCTATTGGCCGGCTCGACGGGGGCAGGTCCAATGCAATTCCTGCCTTTTTCTGTTGCTAAATTACATCATTCTGGTGTCTGTGGTTATTTAAACATTCCCTGATAACGTTTTTTCAGCCTCAATAAATGAGTGCTATTCCCAGTGTGTTTTAGTGTACAACATCACATGTTATTTCACCTTCAATTCACGGTTTCAAACGTTAGCCACATGCTAATGCTAACCGGAAATGAAGAATTTTCAGAATAAAAGTGTTAAGTTAATAGTTAGTGTGAACTTCCGGTTTCTTCAGAATAAACTGCTTTAAATTAAAATCCTATATTTAATTTAAATATTTGCCATATCAACATTGATTTTAATTTCTTACAACCCCCATGAAGTCCAAGAGGTGGTACATGCGTATGTTTGCATACGCCAGGGGTCGGCAACCCCTGGCACGCGTGCCAGCATTGGCACGCGACACCGTAACCAGTGGCCACACTAGGATTAAGTGGAATAAGTGTGCAAAATATTTAAATAAAATATTTTCGGATCCTGAACGAGGACCGCCGCCAGAGCGCGTCTCCCCGTTGCCTGCAAAAGGAAGCCATGCACGCAGCGCAGCCCCGCTCTTTTTAACTCCAGGTGACTTTTCGCCGCTTTCCTCCGTGGTGCGGGGCTGATCGTTTCACCACGGAGGAAAGCACAAACTGCAGTATCCATAAGGAGCTGTACAAATGCCGCAGTTTTTGCGTGGCTGTGCCTTTAGTTGAAAGCCCAGTGGCGATTGCTCATCTCTCATTGAAATAATATGCTACAAAGGACTGGCCATCTGTGTGTTGAACTTTCCTGTCGGCTCCCAGACCGTAGTCGAGGAGGGCAGAAGCAACAAGCTTCAGGTTCAATAACCCACTTTAGCTGAAATGACTGGAGAGAGGCGAGCTCTTCTTGGGAGGCCGTTTGCATTTATTTAGCTGTTCTTCTGTTTCACAAAATACATCACAGACCTCTGTTTTTCTGCTGCCTCGTTTCACTTCCAGAAACATACACACGCTCCCTCAGCGCTCTTACCATCCACACACACACATGCACACGCCACACCCCTCACTCTCTCCTCTACCATCCACACACACACATGCACACGCCACACCCCTCTCTCTCTCTCTTTAAGGGACAGCGATCTCATCTCACTCTGCCTGACCCTAATATCATAACATGTGTGTTCTGGAGAATCACAGAACGGACGATCGTCCTTATTATTATGCCGTTTAAACCAATTATTTAAATGTTTGTTAAATTTGGAATTATGTAAGTTGTGCTGACAGCTCCACACACTGCTTCCCCGCAGCGAGGCCCCCCCGCCCTCCTGTTGATAGTTCACCAGCGTCAAGCTCCTCAACCCACACCCCCCCCCCCCCCCCCCCCGTTGATCATTCTCGATCGTTGGCACGCTGATGACAATGAATTTTTTTAATGGCACATCATATCAAAAAGGTTACCGACCCCTGGCATACGCCATTGATGTCAGCCTCACAAATGCCTGGATCATGTACAGACGGGACTGCAAGGCCCTTGGTGTGTATGGCGTGCCTCTGAAAAGCTTCAGAATTCAGGTGTTCAGGGCTGCCAGCAACCAGTGGCCAGTCAAGTCTAGCTCCCGAAGAAGGCTCATCTTCATTGGTTGAGAGTGTGACCGTTGCTGACCCCCAGCCTGTCCGTGGACACCGCAGCCACACCCCAAATGTGGCTGTGCGGTTTGATCCCTCCCTCTTCCATGCCCCTGTACATGCCATTCGCCTGACCTGTAAGTACTGCAGCAGGAAAGGCAACATTGTAAGGTCAAATGTGGTCTGCAGGGTCTGCAAGGTCCACCTCTGCATGAATGCGGAGCGTAACTGTTTTGTCAGTTACCATGAGGAATTTGACTAATTTCTCATGTGATGTATGTTTTGTTAGTTAGCTTTAGTTTTCAGGGACCATGTTAAAAAGGAACAGTTTATAGCAGTTTGCTAATTTCCATCTGCAGTCCCTGGGCAGGTCAACATGTATACTACATATTAAATACATTATATACAAACATATTTCATACCCCTGCCACTAAAACATTTACATTACAAATATTTATTTCATACCCTTTGCACTAAAACGTTGAACATTACAATATGTATTTCATACCCTTGCACTAAAACATTTACATTACAAATATTTATGTCATATACCCTTGCACTAAAACGTTTACATTACAAATATTTATTTCATACCCGTGCACTAAAACGTTTACATATATTATATTATATTTCCATACCCCACATTTACATAAGAAATGACTCTACACTCTATTTATATTATTTATATTGTATTTAAGTGCTTATGTTATGTTCTAATGTTCTAAAATAAATGTTCCTTTGACCCTATATGTATTTTTCTCTCATATTTCTTATAAAAAAATGTTTTTACCACAAACGGGCAAGGAACCATATCTTCACTTCATTGACCTTGATTTTTTATATGAAAATGAAATATTTTAGAAAATGTCACAAAAGTAAAACAGTATTGTTATGTCCTCCAATAACACTCTAGGGTTGAAATTTAGAATTTCAAAGTATTTCAATGAGTGCCCTATACAGGGTTAAGTATTACATCAAAAATAGAAATATCTGCTCTCCGAGGAAATTGGTATAAAACCATTGGAAATATCTTTCAATGTTAGGCTGATGTTAGGCCTTTTTTTTTGTCTTCGGATATGTTCTGAAGTTGTACATTTTGTTTAAACAATACAGAAAAACATAAGGAAATTGGTATAAAACTATTGCAAAATACTTTCAATGTTAGGTTTTTTTTTTTTTTGAGTCTTCGGTATATTTCTGAAGTTGTACATTTTGTTTAAACAATACAGAAAAACAGAATAATTTTGAATAAATGTTTATTGCATTAAAAGAATGTGTAGGAGAGTTTATATTAATTATTATTATTAATAATTAGTGTTGGGTATGTTTTTTATCTACTACTTCTCCCATTCACAAATCCGAAACCAAATAAAAAAATCTATTATATGTAACAAATATATTCCATTTCAGAGCAGAAGAAACAGGGCCTTCAAGGGTCCCAACTCTGCACATACATCATTCAGCAGTGCACAGTGAAGCTCCAACATTCAACTGTATGAACAAGCAATACTTTGAAATGCAAAAGTGTGTGTGGTTGTGTACGAGAGTCTCTTTAATCATTTTTTTCAATTCTAGCGTCAAATTCGCGTGACGCGTTCTCGCGGTAGCCAATCAACGGTGAGGATCTCAGCCTGACGTTGAATCAGAAAACCAAAACATCAGCCGTTAGCTGTTAGCACTCAGAGCTCACAGCTCCTCATATCTGTTCAGAAACTGGACAAAAGTTAAACATGAACAAAACACAGACTGTCTGTGTCATGGCGAATACAGTCGCTGTTGTATCTGTGTCTGTATCATGTTGTTGTGAGTCCGGATGGAGCAGATACAACGTTAGTTAACCTGGTCGATCCGATCTCCATTCAGAAAACACGCATTTTAAAAGGTTTTTCGCCTGCCATCTTGTCAAAGCAATTAATTCATGGTTTTTACTAACCGGTATCAGTATGTTGTTACTTTCGGCATTATTTTTGAAACGTGTATTACAATTAAATCACGGTAAGTTCATGGATATAAGCCCCGCCCCCTCTCCAGCACGTCCTGTTTGAATGACAGGAGTAAACACAGCTGACAGCCACGGTGAAATTAGAGCGATGCAAATATTCGCATCGCGTCCGGTGTGGAACGCAGCATAATGCAGTTCAGATACCAGACCACTGTTCTGACGCCTTTGAAGCAACTTTGAGATGTTAACAGTGCGCGGGGCACAAAGGCCATGGTGGCCGTAGCACGTACAATTATTTTCAGGGCATCGTGGCCAGACCGAGGGGCAACGACGGCCATGGTCGCCGTGAAATTCCTACCCTGGTAACAAGGAAAGTCCAGTCAACTCAATAATGTATCTAGTAACTCTGATCCCTTCCAAGATATGTAAACTAGAAATATGTGTGTGTCTGATCCCTTCCAAGATATGAAAACTAGAAATATGTGTGTGTGTATAATGGACCTCATAAGTGCTGACCGCTAGATGCTAACACTCAGCCTCTGAATTAGCCACGAACGAAAAAATGTAACCTATCACTGCCACCTAAACTCACTCATAACTCCCTTATTACTTATCCTAGATGCACAGCCAACCCATCAATTAGCATCTCCTGGAGACACAGAATCTGGGGGTGCCCACCTCAACACTCAGTGATAAACATTTGCGACGCTATAACGAAAACGTACATCAAAACATGTGGCGCTAGGTAGCTACAAACGCTAACATGGCTTACCTTGGTCAAAACTGGTCTTCAATGGCATTAAAACGATAAAAAACGATGCTGCAGTTAATCCATAGGTTAATCCAATGTGTCTGTGTCCTCTTTGAAATGATTTCTGATAATCCATAAGCAATAAAACTGCTTTTTTGTTTCCAGATGTCAGAGCGAGAGATCGCTTCACTCTGGTGCAAACCTGCATAGCGCGAAGCCCCCACCGTTTGTTTTCACAACGAGTGTGTGTGGGGGCATCCCCCTTCAATTATATTGGCTCTAACGGTCAGAAAGAGGTGTCAACCATCCAAATCGACCAAGGGGGGCCAGAGATATGAAGAAAAAAAACATTTTCACCCAAATTACCTCAGAGGTGGAGTGGTTTTGGCTAAACCTCTCTAAAAAGGTCAAATGTCAATCTTGATACAGGGTACTTATTATATGTTGTACTTTGGATTCCTAAAGCTTTTAGTCTACTAACCCATCATCCAAGGGTAGTTTTCACTATAAGTAAAAAAGAAATTTTGGACGGACACTATAATTTACAGTTTTTTACTATGTAAAATCTGAATTTTCTTTAAAATAAAAAACATCTATATTGATTCTGACTTTTCTACATCCAACTCACAGGTTTATCATTACTTTGAGAAAAAAGATTATTAATTTAACCCTTTTAGAAGGGAAGATATGGTCATTTGTTCTGGGAATGGCATTTTCGAGCCTGAGACCTGAAAAACAGGCTCAGAGCTTAACAGGTTAAATAGATGAAGAGTTCCTCTCTGGGAGACTTACAGCTGTCCATGGCGGAACATAACACTGCAGTGCACAATAACAGTGCACATATTTAAAACAGTTTTTAATTATTTAAATTATTATTATTATTTTTTTAATCAAAGTAAAGACCCTTATAAATAAAATGAATACATGAAACCAAAGAAGCTACATATGAAAGATCAAGTAGGACCTACTGAAACCAAACTTACATGAGAAGATTGAATTCATTGTTTGTGTTTACCTGTTAAATTAGAATATATATTAAAGGAAGCATGCTTTCTGCTGTACTGCAAAACAAAAGTGGTGAAAGTTTTAATGTTATTCTGCTCAGAGCACAATTCATATACAGGTAATGTATTTAAATTACATTCCTGATTTGCGGAGTATCGATAAAAGATTATGAGAAAACTCACATAGTTGATAGCACTTCTGTATTTGATATGTATAGACTGATAAGCATGATGTGTGCAGAGCTCTTATGCTTCTTGATCTGGTGTTGGTGGTAGAGCGTTGCAGTTATGATGTGTTATGGTGCCATTGGATTTGGGTATATTGCAGAATAATCAAACGCCAAACACACGTTTATGATACTTACTTGTTTTGTTTATCAGGATATTCTCCACATATTAACAACATTTTATGATTTGTGAAGCGTAAATGCAATAACCAGAGGTAAAAAGCTAACATTAGACTATGAAGAAACTACAGCAGGGTCACATGACTTCACGTCACCAATGCTAAGCTAAGGCGGTTAATGTTTGGCGTGATGACGTTTAGTCGTCTCATTTAAACACTTGTTAGCAACCGCATTTTTATAAAGCATAGAAGCTTCAGACATTTACGAGTGAGGTTTTTACTGACGTATTTTAAGTCGTAGAAAAAAACATTAAAACCTCTTCAGTTTGTGTTAACCACAGACGTTATTTCAGGCTTCTAACCAAATATATGTTCAACAAAAACGTTGACTTCAAGATGAGGGAACCAGAAGTGGTCTGACTCATTCCTGCACCACTCCATATAGTAGTTGATGTAGAAAGGAAAAAAAAGAAAAAGAAAACCCACATAGAATAATTTTGTGCACAAATATAAATATATATATATTTTAAACGGGAGATAAACTCCTTTCTCACTCAAACAGCCTCAGTGCTTGCAATGATGTCTGAAGTGTTGTTAAAGATTTGCATTTCATTTTTATTTATGAGCAGTTTTTATTTATGTACCAGTGAGAAAGAATGGGAGACCACTGATTTATAGAACAAACATATTCTATATCATTTTTATCTGAAATGTAATCCAAGAAACAACCAGTAAACATACTGTAACAGTGGCTCTAATCTGAATTTAAATCATATTTGACAGCTCTTGGCCTCCAAAGGTAAGTATCTTTTCACAGCTGCAATGTGTCTGAAAAGACACACACACTGTGTCCCTAATCCCTGTTTTGTGTTGACCTTTTTTTTAGGCGATATGTGGATGTATGACACATTTGTGTGTATAGAAGGAGCTTTTTATCTCTGTGGTCTGATGAAGAATAACAGCACGCCGCCTTAAGCAGCAATCCAGATGGAGGGCTCTGCGGAGGAAGGAGAAATCGGTTTCACACATCAACTGTAAAAACACAGAGACATGGCTGGAAGCAATACATTGCTGAAATAATTTTGTGACAGCCCAAAGCAGGTATTATCCTCCTCAGAATAGACAGAGCAGTGAAGAGCAGGGATCATCAGGATGGTATGATGTAAGTTGTGTTCAGCAACCAGGGGATCATGACACCTTTGTTTCTGTGTTACAGTGCAACATACAGAGAACAGGAAGTCACTCCAACGTAAAACACCTTCTGAACATCCTGAACATACCAAGTGCTCCGGTCCCAGCTGTGTGCGTCACTTTTTACTGTCCCCTGGTCTCCCAGCTGTGTGCATCACTTTTTAGTGTCCCCTGGTCTCCCAGCTGTGTGCATCACTTTTTAGTGTCCCCTGGTCTCCCAGCTGTGTGCGTCACTTTTTAGTGTCCCCTGGTCTCCCAGCTGTGTGTGTCACTTTTTAGGTCTGCTAAGTGTTTTTTGCTTCTTGCAGCGTTTTGTATTTGCAGAGTCTGGTTTATGCAGCTTTTAATAAACGCTGTGCATGTTTCCCTCAAGTTGGTGAAAATGTTCTTAATTTGCATGTGTCATTAACGTTATTTTATTTGAATTGTTTTTTAAACTGCAGCACGTTTCTTCTAATGGGAATGTTTTGGACCCTCTCCCATAGACCCCAGTCTGATTTGAAAGCAGTTATCAAAACTCTCTCCTAAGCATGTCTGTCTGTCTGTTTGAGTATTTATAGCTTTGAGTGCAGAGTGAATATCAGTCAGTGATGAGTATCTCCCAGGAGTGACTGGAAGCTCACCTTGCACCTGCAGGCCGGCAGAATTGTGTCCCTTGAAATAGATCCTGTAATGAGATTTTTAATGATGTGTCCGTCCAAACTGATATTTATTGTCATTGTTCAATCAATCATTTATATTATACAGAGTATTTCTCATTTTCAGCTGTGAGATGTCTTAAAGAGATCTGTGTAAATGTGTTATTTTGTTACAACCAAAAACGAAAATACAATGTCTTGTCCCACTTTAAATTAATGCACAAAAAATAAATATTCAGTGCCATTTGTCAGGGTTTTATTTTTTCAAAAGACAGGTAAACCAAAGTAATAACAGTCCAATCCTGGTTTATGATAACTTCTCTTTCTTCTCGTGTTGCATTGAAGAATGTAGGAAAGCAGTGATAGACACAGGAAAGGGAAGCACCATCACATTGTTGAGAAGTGACATTTAATTCTATATAAATTAGATCTGGCACTATTTAGAAACACCAGAGCATGTTCATGGGGCAGATGTTTAATTTAGTTAAATACAAATATTCAATACACCTTTATTCTACGTCTTTACTATACAAACGTGTTTATAGCCAATTATTTTCATTCCAGTTCGAACTGTATCAATATCCTGTTTGTAAAATAACTACATTTTCCTACACCATGAATTGACATTTGTGGTCTGAGGGAAATCTCTCAACAACTTTTGGATGAACTGCTTTTGAATGTGTTAAAGGCGATCATATTGCCCTCAAGATGAACAGTCTTATTTATTTTTTATCAAAGGGGACGTTTCCATTTTTCAAGTTTATGACCAAATACTAACAAAATGATAGTTATTCTCAGCCGTACTTTTTGCAGAGTTTGAATTAGCAAATGTTAGCCTGCTAACACACTGAGCTAAAATGCTAAACCTTATATCTGCTTGTCATCAACCTGTTTTAAAAGCATGTTAAACAGTGTTAGCATTTACCTCAAAGCAACACTATTCATAAATTGTGCTTCATAAAAGTAATTGCTCTTGATGAGTATTTAGGTTTAAGGAATATATCAAGTCAAAATGCTGAAGTCCAAGCAAAGTCATAAGTCTTTGGTGAGGAGGTCCAGTCAAGGTGCATGTTTATTTAGACTTTTAGAGTTAGTCTGTCCAGACTTCTGGTTATTACAGACAGTTAATCATAAGGATCATTCATTTAACTCAGTGGTTCTCAAACTTTTTCTGTCATTCCCCACTTTGAACAGGTGGGCCTTTTCAAGCCCCATCTGATGAGGGCTACTTTAAAAAAATAAAACAAGTCGTGAGCTACTTTTACGCCTTTTTTTTGTTTTTTGCAGTGTATATATTTAGCACATTTTAACATTATTATATGCTTACCTTTAACCTTTGTGTGCTGTTTGGGTCTGTGGGACCCGTTTTCAGTGTTTACTAAAAGAAAATGTATGCAATTTAATTATTTTAACCTGCTTTATTTGGGGGTGGACCTCACATCCTCTAGGGGGGGTCCTGGGACATGCACCCCCGGGAAGATTTTTTGTTAAATGCATCAATCTGGTGCACTTTGAGCACAAAATGAATTTATGGATACAGCTCTCAACACTCATATGAAAGAGAGCTTTATACTTTTCAATAATCCAAACATCTTTAGAATATGATCACAACCAATAACAAATCATTTAAACTAGTTTATTCTTATCTTATGTTACCTATAGCAGTGTTTCTCAAACTTTTTCATACCAAAGACCACTTAACCAATAAAAAAACACTCACGGACCACGTGATGTGAACACAATCGGGTAATCAGGCAGGAGGGAACACAGAGACAGGAAGCAACAGACAAGACAGGGGGTGTTCAAAATAAAACAGGAAACCAAAGACAGATCTTGACAGGACAAAAATAAAACAGGGAAAACTAATACGAATCATAACATAACCTCCCAATCAAGGGACGGATCCCAGACGTCCCTAAGAAACTCAAAGTCAGAAAATTCCAGAAGTGTGGGTGGAGGGTGTCCGGACTCGGGCGAACAGCCCGGGGTAAAGCAGAAGCCGAGAAGGGGGACTCGGGCGGACAGCCCGGGCAAAGCAGAGGCCGAGAAGGGAGACTCGGGCGGACGGCCCGGGGGCAAAGCAGAGGCCGAGAAGGGGGACACGGGCGGAAGGCCCGGGGGCAAAGCAGAGGCCGAGAAGGGGGACTCTGGGCAGAGGCCGAGAAGGGGAACTCGGGCAGACGGCCCGGGGGAACAGGAGAGATCGAGGAGGTGGTCTCGGGCAGACGGCCCGGGGGCAAGGCAAAAGGGCAGAGAAGTCCGCGGCGGGGAAACTCAGGAGGCCGAAGACAGGGGTGAAGGCCTCGTCGGGGTAACTTAGGGGGCCGGGCTCGAGGGCGAAGGCAGCGGCTGGGAAACTCAGGGGGCCAGGCTTGAGGGCAAAGGCTGCGGCTGGGGAACTCAGGGGGCCGGGTTCGAGGACGAAGGCCGCGGCTGGGGAACTCTGGGGGCCGGGATCGAGGACAAAGGCCGCGGCTGGGGAACTCTGGGGGCCGGGCCCCTGGTGGGACAGGAACCGCTGTCGGCCGGACAGGAACCGGAGCCGTCGGGACAGGCATAGACGGGACCCTGGACAGAACATGGGCCGGCTCCTCCGTGGCGATGACGGCTTGCGTTAAAAAAATAAAATAAACATAGGCCTATTTGTAAAGTGGGGGGACACAAACGGGATTTCGAAAAGTGTCACGGTTAAACTCCTTATGAAGTGGGGAGGTGCCGCTCCACATTGCTTTTCTTCCCGACTGCAACGCTGTGTGTGTGTGTGTGTGTGTGTGTGTGTGTGTGTGTGTGTGTGTGTGTGTGTGTGTGTGTGTGTGTGTGTGTGTGTGTGTGTGAGCGTTTCACATGTGTGTATGAGAGATTTTTACATATGTCTGTAAATGATTTTGGTTTCAGTTGTGTGTGTGTGAGCAGGTTCGGATTGGCCATCGGATTGGCTGCTGTCTTCGGTGGGCCATTGGCTCTGGCATAGGTGGCCCGTGGACTTTGACTGCGCCGGTACGGCGCAAACACCCGCCGTTGCTGTGCTCGTTTTCAAAGCCTCCACCATTAAAAGCCTGCATGTTGCTTTGACATATTCCAGAGGACAGCTGCAGTTGACGGAGGATTCAGGGGTGGAGGCGTCATTATAAATAATCTCAGAATTGCTCCCCACCTGTCAACCGGATTCACAACTTTCCCCGCGGGGATAATGATAGCCTTGGAAACTGATAAATGTGCGGGTCTAATCAGGCCTGCCAGCTCACCCAGGCTCCGTCTATTTCAGGAGGTGCAAAGCAGAGGTGGACAGAGCTCAGGTGGATAAATAAAGAGAGGATCCTCTATAACCCTGTCTGGCCCTGCCCCCGCTCCTCACAGTATGAACACATCCAGGCACAGCAGAGAGGACGGTGCTCTGATGGACCCTCCTGAATATTGTTCCTGTCAGGGTGGAACATCCTCTGAAGCATGAGGAGAAGCTCGGGACAGTAGGAATCTGACCTGAAGTCTGTACTAATGATGTTCTCTCAGGTGAGCTTTCAGAACATAAGTCACTTCATTTGGGCTCTTCAGGTCTTTTACATTTCACCAAAGATCCAGAATAGAGCTAGTTGTATGTTTCCGTTTGTGTATTGCTCCACTTCACAGTACTTAAAAGACAATGAACATTCCACATCGACACTCCTATTGTTTGTTCTGATACAAATGCATTGAATTAATATTTTCATTATATCCTAGCCATTGTCTAGAATAATTAGAAAGAGAAAGAAATGGCAGTCTCAATCTAAAGAGTCTTATAAGATATAATACGATTGTTTATTATCCAACCCAAAAAACAAAAATGTTCAATGATATAAAACAGACCAAATATCAACATTTGAGAAACTTAAGCCACTTTCAATTTGTAAATTGGTATTATTAGCTTAGACTACTGTGACCCTGTCTGCATTTTTACATAATCAGTCACCCAGGCTCAATATCTCCATCGTGTAAACCACATCAAATTTAAGATTATTGTGGTCACCATGTGGATTTCCTCCTGCATTTTAGAGTTCAATTATCTAGTTCAAGTCTTGTGCCGGGACTTCGTTATTTTGTATTAACCCTTCCTCTCATTTCAGATAATTTTAATTCCTGCCTGTGTCTGTTTCCCGCCTCTGTGAGTGTCACCTGTGCCCTGTTACCCTGTTTATACACTCTGCTTCTCCCTCTGTCCTGTGAGCGTTTTGTGATCTTTCTGTATTTTTTATCACCCTCTTGAGTAAAAGCCTTTGTTAATTTGTACCTCGTCTCCAATGTCATGTGTTAGGGTCCTGATCCTGGTGTCATTCATAACAATGTTTCCATAACTAACACAAGTGGTGGCCAAACAATTTATTTAGATGTAATTAAACAGAATGATCAGTTCTTGCAAGGAACCCTTGAAAACTTCACTTTCTCACCACCTGGTGTTTCCTTATGACATGTGTTTCACAGAAAGGTTAGTGAGTCAGAGCAGTTATTGTCTTTTGTGATAAGCTTTTCAGATCAGAATTTAATGAAAAATAGGATCTTGAAATTTGGATGAGAGATTATATTCAACGTTATTGTCATTGCAATGACTGAGACAACGAAATGTAGTTTGCATCAAATCAGAGTTGCTCAAGTATAATATAAATGTATATATAAATGTGACGGATATAAACAAACTGAATGTATTTACACTATGAACACTATAAGGAGGAATACACATTATTAACAGCAGTATAGAAATTGAATACACTATAAATCAGGTATAATAATACTATAGACAGTAATGGACATTTTAACTAATATGAGGTCACTTCAGCCAGGTGAAAGTGGAGGGACGCTGATCCTCGCGCCGCTATCTTGCTCAGAAAATAATAATAATAAAGAGAAGAAGAAGAAGAAAATGACCTCATCAGATTTCTAACCATGTTTCTGTCTGAATAACAATATCTATCAGACCCCCCTCTCTTGATCAGTTAACTTCCCCTTCTCCTCTCTATCCCCCTTCCCCCTCCCTGTTCTGAGAGCAGCAGACTGAGGCTGGGGTCCGTCCTCTCTGAGGTTCCCCTCCTCTAATCTGTGCTGGGGTCTGAACATCAGCTGGATCCCCCCCCCCCCTTATCTCCAGGCTCTGACTCCACTCTCTGTAAACCGGGGTGGGGGAGTGTGTACGGGGATTAATAGATTCCTTCAGTCTCAGTGATTAACACTAACACTTTATCTCCTGCCGGTTCTAGGTCTGCTGTCCACTCCCACTGGGCAGCAAAAACACAAGCCAATCAACAGCCATCTTTTTCTCTATTTAGTCAACATCTACAGTATGTCACATTTAGAAAACAACACAACAAGTGTCGGGGTAGGAATGTTTTTTTTTTACTTATTTCTCAGTGTTACACATTATTTTGAAAACTTGTGAACAAGAGAAAAAACAGACTTTGGCACCTCTTTTGTCTCTAAATCTAGGCCATGACAGTAAATGTTGTATGTATTATATTTATAGGTCTGTTAGAGATCAAGAGAACTTCGTCCAATCACAGGTCATTGCAGAGAGGGTGCACGTCCCTTCAGACAGCAAAATCCTGAATTCATGCCTCCAGGTGAGGAAACAAACATTTCTCTAAATGTTTAGTGTGGGCACATTCATGCACCGCTGCAAAATATCAGCAACATTTGCTGTTCATCTCTGAAAAGCTTTGCTGATTAACAGGATCATGAAGGATCAGTTTGTGGATATTCAGAAACAAAGGCTTGAAAAAAGACAGGAGCCAGAGTGACACGGTGTACAGAACAGAAAGATACAAAGTCCCTGGTGTTCTTAAGCAAGAAGCTGAGCTGTCGGTGTGACATATCTTTACACTACATACCCAAGGTTGGTGTATATGTTGCTAACTATTAACAACTAATGTTCACACAGATGGTGCATTAATTGTTATAAAACCAGCAAAAAAAAATGAGGCAAAGATTAGCTTGTCCTTACATCTCAACCCACCTTAACCCTTTGGAGTCGACCCTCACGCCGGCGTGATCAGATCACATGACCTGTTCAAGCCGGTGCCGCATAAAAACAACAGTCCGGACAACATTGCCGTGTGTTTCTGTCGAAAGTACTGGCTTGAAACTATATGGCAGTCTTTCTTTCATGCAAAAAGACCCAGTAAACACGGAGATACGATGACATAAAGTTAATACAAATATATTTCAAAAGTATGAAAAATGGAAGCACATATTTTAATATCTTCGCCGTATTTTATCATTTTACAAAACGGAAAATACTGGAAACTAGATCCTGCTCACCAGGATGTATTTACCAGGGAGGGGGTGAGGTAATCAGGTAAACGGAGTGATACGTAACGAGACGAAAAGAGACGAAGAGGGACGGCGGGAACCGAAGAGAGAAGGCAGGAAATGGAGAGAGACGGAGATATACGAAGACAGGCGGCGGGAGACGAAGAGAGATGGCGGGAGACGAAGAGAGACGGTGATTGAAGTAAAGTGACAGACAAACATTGAGAATTTAGATATAGTTAGATAGATTTAGAGTTTTGAAGATTCAACAATGATGAAGAGAACTCTGGACGTGAGTCAAGCTATAAGCTTGTTTTTTGACACGGAGGAGGAGGAGGAGCCTGTGATGTTGCCCTCTGTTGACAGAAACTGCTTTGAAGCGTGGCACAGATAAAGACAGAAAAAACGGATTTTTGTACATAATGTGTATATATTAGGGCTGTCAGTCGATTAAAATATTTAATCGCGATTAATCGCATGATTGTCCATAGTTAATCGCGATTAATCGCACATTTTTTATCTGTTCTAAATGTACCTTAGAGGGATATTTTTCAAGTTTTTAATACTCTTATCAACATATGAGTGGACAAATATGCTTTATATGTTTGTTTATTATCATTTGAACACAAATATTCTCATGAATATTAAACACAACAACCTCTGAACATTACAAATATTCGCCTCAATTCAACCTGGAACCTCTCTCATACAATAATACTGTGTGTGTGTGTGTGTGTGTGTGTGTGTGTGTGTGTGTGTGTGTGTGTGTGTGTGTGTGTGTGTGTGTGTGTGTGTGTGTGTGTGTGTGTGTGTGTGTGTGTGTGTGTGTGTGTGTGTGTGTGTGTGTGAGAATGTGGAGACACTGTGATGGATCGTTGGAGCTATGTGCCGCTCAAGGCATATATGCTCGAACGTGTGCTGCCTGGACGCTGCAATCATGTAGCGCGTACTATCCGTGCTGAGTGCGCTGAATTTTCGTACAATGTCCCACTGTCTGGCTCCCTGCATAAAGTCAAGTGCTCGGCGCAGTTGTCGGCGAAATGTCATTGAAACAGCTCCTTATATCCGTTAGCGCAGCTAGCTAGCACCAGATGCTAACAACAACAACAACACGTAAGGTGTGCCTCGCTCGCGCGAGTCGCGCCACACATACACACTCCCTCCCGGTCCTCCCGATGGCCAGTCCGGGCCTGCCGGTGAGCGTGGAAGTGTGGTCTGCCACAAGCGGGCGGCAGGAGCGGGGCTGTCAGCATCATCATGTAGATGGTATTTTAAACTCGATGCGCTCTGAAACTACGGGGCTGTCAGCATCAGCTTGTACAGTAGATGGTATTTTAAACTCGATGCGCTCTGAAACTACGGCGGCCGAGGACAATAAATACACATGCGTTAAAATAATTAGTGGCGTTAATTTTTTTTTGCGTTAACGCGTTATTAACGCGTTAACTTGACAGCCCTAGTATATATATATATTTGTATTATATTTATAATAACACTTTTGCCTTATCAGAATGAAATCCAATGTACATTATTTAAGCTTTTAAATGTTTTGTTGTGCCTACTGTGTCACTGTTGACGCAACAGAAAACGCCTATGGATACACCTGTTATTTGTTCATAAAATGTGTATATAGGTTCATGCTACCTCAATCAAACTTTCACATTATCATAGTGACATCCCATGTATATATTTCCAGCTTTCAAATTGTTTCGTTGTGCATGTTTGTGTTACCTATATAAAAAATAATATCATTTTCAAAATCTGTTTTTCAATTTTTTGTGATTTTGGGTCCAAAATGTTCATATAGTATCTCAAAATGAAAAAAATAACTATCAGGTTATATAGGTGAGGTTGTCCTTAAAAAAAAGATACCAAACATTGACATGCCAAACATTTCTTAATGGGGTTTAGTAAGACAAATCAAAAGTATGCGAAAACGGCCAAATTAGCCCAGGACTCCAAAGGGTTAAGTCTCATGGCTGTTCTATTTAAAAGCCAGCTGCCCTGTGAAATGTTCATTTTCTTTATGACATTCAAAAACACAAAACCATTCATCATGTTTTAAAGGGAACATGGTGATGCCTAGCTTTGTGTTTTATAGAGAAAGCACTCTCAAGACTTTAAAGCACTTCAAACATAAAGTGTACGACAGATGATGTTATAAAATGACCTTAACTACTCCATAGTCATGCAGTGTACTGTACTGAATATGTAGGAGTGTATGTAAGCTCTATTGGGTGATATCTGGCTGTGAAAATATCCCTTGTTTTTGGAATTCTAGAAGTTCACCTCAAGTTGATCTAGAGCACTGCTGTGTCCACCGAAAGGTCATCATCGAGTAAAACAATGACCTGGAGTTATCTGTCTGTGCTTCAGCCTGCTGGTTTCTGTGTGTGTGTGTGTGTGTGTGTGTGTGTGTGTGTGTGTGTGTGTGTGTGTGTGTGTGTGTGTGTGTGTGTGTGTGTGTGTGTGTGTGTGTGTGTGTGTGTGTTAGTGGGTACACTCAGAGTTCATGAACTACTCCCCTGTCCACTGGTTGTGTTTGGCAGGCTGATGATGGTATAGTGTGCAGCGGTAGTCAGAACACATCAACTCAACACAGCACAGCACACACACACACACACACACACACACACACACACACACACACACACACACACACACACACACACACACACACACACACACACACACACACACACACACACACACACACACACACACACACACACACACACCTGGCTGAACTATATTCAGTATATGATATGCATGTGATGATATTCTTATAATATTTAGATTTATGGTTTTTAATGTAACCTTTTCCACCATGATCCTAAAATAATGATCTCATGATATTTACTAAACTGTGTTATGATCAAGGGCGCCGGAAGCGGGGGGGCCAGGGGGCCATTGGCCCCCCCCACTTTTGAGCCCTGCCCTACATTTTCGCAGCGGCGGATGCCGCGGAACACTGTACAAATCCCGTTTCAATAATTCCCCTCTACTCTAAAGTCGCATCTAAAACGCGATCTGATCTAGCTGTGTATATTTTGTTATTTTTTATTGTTATATTCAATCTCATTAGTTACAGGCATTTTTGAAGCTTGTAAAGGGAAGATGACAGCTCTCACTCGCCACTCTGCTGTTCCACAGCGCCGCTTCCCCTCCCTCTGCTGAAATTATGAATGTAAGGCGTATAGTAATCATATATAACACGGCAGGGTCCGTTACAGTTTGTTTGTATCTGATTTCAAATAAACAAAGTCTTGGCTTTCAGAATATTAAACTTGTTTCGGCAAATTCAGATGATAAATACAACTTTGAAAGCTTGTAACGGCATAATTACAAGCGGAGAACGGAGTAACGTAACGTCACAGCAGGCATAACAACAGCCGGTGTTTCTCGTGAGTGTTTTCCCCGGGAAACAAACACAATACACACAAACGCAAAAATACACAAACACACACACGTATACACACACACACTCGCGGGCTTCCCCCAGACCAGTAATCCAAACGAAAATATCTTCCCTCCGTTACTACTTTGATCATTTGCTCCGCTTCCAGAGAAGAGGAAACTTTGAAGGCCTTTTTCTCAAAATGATGACTCGGTGACAGTCATTATATAATGTGACATATTTTGCTTAATATTTGGAGTACAAAAACAATCCTGATATCATTAAAAGCTAGGAATCTCCTCTTTCCAACAGTGTATACAACTCAAAATGTGTCTTGAAGTAAAAAGATATGATTCTAAACTGTATTGAAGTAAACATGTATTATTTTGAATTGTATTGAAGTGAACATGTATTGTTTGAACTGTTTTAAGTAATCCCATATATAATGTCTTCTCACTTACAACTCACTGACCCAGAGATCCTGTTACACACACCCGTGCACCTCCCTTTTCACCAGCACACACACACATATTCTTTTCAAGGTTCTTTATGGGCATCATTATATTTGTGCACAAGGTTTAATTGTATGAGAAAGAATAGTTTATGTGAAACATCCCATGGGAAAGTAAGGGAGTGGATATCGGGGCAGAGATAAGATTGACTTTGACCTTGTGAAACTTTAGAATCTCACGTTCTGGTCAGAACTCTGATTCGCTGTATTGAACCCGACCAGAAGTGAATCCAACCAGTAAAAACACCTGGGGGATGTGAGCAGCTCACACAGCTCCTCCTCACGGACTCTCTAATTCGCTTCGGAGTAAAATGGGAAGGAAAAAGGCAACACATCTCCGCCCCAAAATATGAATATGAATACTGTTGTTTTTGTATGTAAAATGCTTCTTGTTTGATGAGTTGGCTGGTCCCGATACTTGTATCCGCATCGCATCACAAACCTGAAGTCCGGAGTACTCTGTATAACTTGTATACATGTTTTATTTCCTACCAGTAAACTCAGATAATTGTTATAACTTTTGATTCCGGTGTTTTCAATTCCTTTCTTTATTAAATAGAGATCAGCCTCATCCAACGAACGGCGCGCAGCAGAGGGGGGGGCTCTCAGCCACCCTAATAGGTGTTCTGCTCCAACAGTCTTCGGGTCAATGCGACTGATTTCGATGGAGCAGGTTTGCATTAGGTAAAATAAAGCAGGCAGACATAACAGGAAGAATATGTACATTTTAACCCAATCAAATAGGACATTGTCACACCATTCAAATGTATCCATGTAAATTACAACCAATAAAAAAGCTTAGATTTGTTTATTTGTTACGTTGTTTAGTTTATTTGTTACGTAGTTCTGTGTGTGTCAGCCGTTAACCAGATAGAAAGAATAGATACACTTGCAAACAAGTCAGAAGAACCAGCGCAGAAGAACACTAAATACAGTCAATCTAAACTTACATTTAACAACTGGAAGGTCACATCCCTGACATCCACTTCTCCAGAGCCTGGACCTTCATCAATCATAGAAGAACCAGCGAAGCCAGATAAACCCAAAAGCAGCAGCTCTGCGGCCGCAGAGACTGTCAAAACCACCCCCACCGCCGTCGTTGAACCAAAACAGGCTGGTTCCGACTGCATGGAGGTTTGTTGTCGGGACATTGAGGCGGGTAAAGCTGTACAGCTAACTGTCGAAAAAAAGGAGACTGGGCAAAGAGAAAGGTACTTCAACGCAGAATGGTACAAAAACAGAGAGTGGTTAATTATTTGCAAAACCACTAAACGGGCCTTCTGTGAAATATGCAGATTTGCTGCTGTCAAACGGCTTGTAACTTTCTCAAAATGTGGAGATGATAGCTTTGTTAACCTGTTTCACGCCTTCCCCCCGGTACCGGGCGGATAAACGCGTCATTTGCAGGAAACAACGTCTAAGGAATCTTAATATTGAATAAAACTATGAATGTGTTATATCCATGTAACGGGAAGAAACTCAGCTAACTGATCTTTTTAATTTTTTTTTTCAAAAAAACCCCACAATGCTAGCACTCAGCCTCTGAATTAGCCTCGATCGAAAAAACGGGACCGACTAAGACACATAAACTCACTCAGAACTCCCTTATTACTTATCCTAGATGCACAACCAAACACTCGTTTTTGGTGTCCTGGAGACACTGAATCTAACGGTGCCCACCTCAACACTCAGTGATAAACATTCGCGACGCTATCAACGAAAGCGTACATCATCACATGTGGAGCTAAGAAGCTAAACACGTAAATATATCTTACCTTGGTCAAAAGTGGTCTTCAATGGCATTAAAACGATAAAAAAACGATGCTGCAGTTAATCCATAGGTTCATCCTATGTGTCTGTGCCTTCTTTGAAATTATTTCTGATAATCCATAAGCAATACAACTGCGTTTTAGTTTCCAAACTCCAGAAGGAGACATTCCTCCAGTTTAGTTTCGCTTTCCACACGCGAAGCGGCAACATTTTTTCTTTACAACCTGTCTGGGTGGGAGCCTCCTCCTTCGATTCTATTGGCTCTAACGGTCACAAGGGTATGTCAACCAACCAGATCGAGCAAGGGGGGCCAGAGATAGGTCAAATCCACCCAAATGACCCCAGATGGCCCAGTTTTTTGGCTAAATCTCTCTAAAAAGGTCAAATTTCACTTGTTTTGCATCAATCTTGATACAGGGTACTTATTATATGTTGTACTTTGGATTCCTAAAGCTTTTAGTCTACTAACCCATCATCCAAGGGTAGTTTTCACTATCTGTAAAAAATAATTTTTGGACGGACACTATAATTTACAGTTTTTTACTATGTAAAATCTGAATTTTCTTTAAAATAAAAAACATTTATATTGATTCTGACACTTCTACATCCAACTCACAGGTTTATCATTACTTTGAGAAAAGATTATTAATTTAACCCTTTTAGAAGGGAAGATATGGTCATTTGTTCTGGGAATGTCATTTTCGAGCCTGAGACCTGAAAAACAGGCTCAGAGTGGAACAGGTTAATACCGGAGTTAAAGGTGGGGTAGGTAAGTTTGAGAAACCGGCTCGAGATACACTTTTTGTTATATTCCATGGAATGCTCTTAACATCCCGATAGCAATGAATATCTTAAGTGCTTTGACAAAAGATCCATAAAAAATGTCATCTGTGGAAGCCGTAATACTGTAAAAAGCACGACCAATTATTTTAGCCGGCCCGGCTAAAATAACTGTATGGCCTACCTGCCTGTCAGCCTTCCATCTGTGCACAAACTTATCTCGTGCCCTCAGCTAAAGCTTTTATGTGCGCTGCTCCTCTGGCTTGGAACACCATGCAAAAAGTATTGAAACTGAGCATTTTGATTCCCTTGCATCGTTTTAAAGCACGGCTGGATGAAATATTATTGGATACCTGTAAATGTAAATAGGTTGCTAATGTATACCCCTGTAATTATGTTGTGATGTCCTTTTGTTTTCTGTTTGTTTTTATATGTGTAACTAAATATGCCGCAGGTCTCCCTTGTAAAAGAGATCGTTGATCTCAATGGGATTTTCTAACCTGGATAAATAAAGGCTACATACAAACAAACATTGGTCATGTGCGTTCGTGTGTGTTGGAGGAGGGGCTCTGTAAGGAAGTGGCAGATTTTCTCGGCGATCTCGAGCCGGTTTCTCAAACTTACCTACCCCACCTTTAATAACTGGAAAAAGTGCCCAAGCCTCCATGAACAGTTGTCTCTGACTGTACGATGGGTCAGCTGATTATGTTGTCCATGAAGACTTCATAGGAATGTATGACTGTCCTAAGACTGACGCAGAATCAATAACCCACTGATAAACTGCGATGTTAACAACCTCATGATAACCTCATATGTTTTTAACTTAGGATCATAGGCTACCTGTGTTTAGTCTAGAAAAAGATAAATGTGTGCATTTTATTATAAAGTTGTGTATATTTACAGACTGTTGCAAAAACTAAGAAGCTTATAAACATCAGGTTTAAAACTAAAAGAGCTTTACAAAAAAGTAACACAATTAAAGATGTTTGAAGTTTTATTTGAGTTATTAATTTACATTTTTTGACTAAGAGATGCTGATTTGAAACCGTTGTTACATACAGTTACGGCATTTCCTGTTTCTGCCGGAGAGAGGGGAGTTTGTCCCAAAGCTTGCCGCTGTCTCACTCCATCTGACAGGAGGGAGCCTCATGTGTCACTCCACGGAGTTCACTCCGTCACGGAGGGGGAGTGTGTAGGGCGTGGTTTGGGATTGGGCCATACACACGCACTTTTTTGCCCCCCCCCCCTTCTAAAATGAATCCGGCGCGCCTGGTTATGATCAGTGATGGAATGTAACTAAGTACATTGACTTGAATACTGTACTCAATTATACATTTGCCATACTTTATAGTTCAACTCCACCTTATCTCAGAGGGAAATATTGTATGTTTTACTCGACTACACTTATCAGACACCTGTAGTTAATAGTTACTAAACAAAAATGAAATAATGTGTGCACTTCTTTTTTAATAAGTAGTACTCCAACGTTATATGTATTTATTTGTATCATCTTTTTTTCTATATTATTACAACTCGGGACACATAATTTCGACATGGTATTTTTAAATGTTGTAAAAAGGACTTTTACTTAAAGTAAAGGAGCTAAATACTTTTTCCATCGGACTTTAGCAGATACACATTAATGCTGAAGCTTCTACCGAAAGGAGAAACAAAAATCATTGTACCATCACAGTTGCCTGTAAATTAGCGAATGCTAAATTAGTGAATGATTAAAATAAGTGTACCCATGAGCTTGAACTAATTATATATCATATATTTGATACCTATAAAGTATATAGGTAAATAAGGGATAATTTGTCATTATTGAAAAAGAACAGAGCCCATACTGGGTTCCCTTTAGTGTTTACTTCCTGTCTGTCTGTCTTCTTCTGCTGTTCCCTTTAGTGTTTACTTCCTGTCTGCCTTCTTATGCTGTTCCTGTTATTGTTTACTTCTTGTCCTACCTGTTGAAGTGTGAAGCTTCACGTGATCATAGGTGACCTTCTCTGCAGAGGAGAACATATATAATGAGATAGCATGTGACCTGTCAGCACAGCAACAAAGGGCAGGGGTTTAACTTTCAGCAATGACAGCATTAGAAATTATTTTATGAAGCATTTTTCACACAATGTGTAATCGACAACACATTATTTTTCCATCTCTGCAGAAATTAGTGCTTCAGGATCCAGCTTTAATTCAGATTTCTTTCTGCAAGGTGTTATAAATCTGAAGACAAAACCTAGCATATATTCAAAGAATGACCCTGACATGACCCCTATAAATGCATTATAATTGTAATGATTTTCTAATGGACATGAACTTGTCAAAACATATGCTTAAGGTTAATAGATTTAAATAGAAAAGTAATTACGTTCACCAGGCTTGTCAGGATGCTTGATGCATTCTGACACTCCTCTCCTGTCCCGAACAAAGTCTGGCTGTTGATTTGTCCGACCCCCCCTCCCGGCTCATCAGCATGGGGGCGTGATGCCCCTCCTGATGCCTGGATCCGCCCTCATTTGGACCCAAGGTTAGTTCTCTGACATTTGGAGCTGATGAAGAGTTTTCCCGGGCTGTAACCTTTGCGTGGCGTGGATCCGGCTGTCACTGCATTAGAGCCTCCATTATCATGTAGTCACATCTAATCATCTACCTGCAGCTGCGGCCCCCTCATAGACGGGGGGGGGGCATTAAAAGCCTCTTAATGTATGTGGGGATCATTTGAATAAAGCTCAGGCGCACAGATAGGGCCGAGGGTGAGGCGTCGAGCGAGGACTCATCAAGTCAATGTCATTAGAAAAAAGATTCAATGTCTCTGGCTGAATTACATCTCCTTTTGCATCTAAGCTAAATGAGATTGTACAGAACGAGTTGCAGAGTGCTGATACTGGTGTATTTACCTCCTCTGCAGAGAGGCACACCTCAGTTTGAAACAGATTTATGTGGAGTGATACAATTCCTTTTCTAATATTAAAGGCTGGATTTGATGAGTCAGCATTTTGTCATTCAATATGTACTTCAAACACATTTTCTAAGTGCGGCTGTGGCTCAGGAGATCGTGGTTGTCTTCCAATCAGAAGGTTAGTGTTAGAATTCCCAGTCCCATGAACATGTTGATTTGTGTTGGTTCTCTCGCGTCCCAGGAGAGAAGCTTGAAATAAAGAGACTAATGGAGTCTCTGAAAAGGTTCAATTTGGTTACTTTAATTAAGTAGCGTGGTAATGAAACAAACAGAGGAGTAGTGGAGACAGAGCCAACCTGGTCTCACCAGAATGCGTGACTCCACCACGACTCCTTAACACCGCAGTGCGTGGTGGAGTCACAAACTTTGCTACATTTACGTGTCTGCACCACGCAAACAACCCCAATGTAAAGTGAATGAGGCTCCTTTGTCGTGGTGCACACGCACATTTCTACAACGTCCAGCAGTGAGCTTTTATTCTATAAAACGTTTTTTAAATCTACTTTATAGCTTGTAGTAACTCACGGGAGGCTTCTTTTATGTTTTTTGTTCTCAAAAAACAGTGCATTGTGTGTAATACAACTGTGATTTTTATTAAATTAGTTACGTTTTTAAGGAAGGCCAGAGCTTCAGCTGTGTCAAATAGATTGTTCCCTTTAGTTAACGTTATTTAAAAGATAATTATATTCCTATTTGATCATGTCCCCTTTATTGTATTATGGACGCAGAGAGCAATGTGAGCGTCCATTCCCATTGGATAACGGAGGATTTTACACCCGGAAGTAAGTATTCTCCTTACTGTCGATTGATTTTACAGTGATATCTGCACTACTCATCAACTCAAAAACACCAGATTATCCTTGTTAATTACACAACATTGATTGGTTTAAATTGTGTACAATGCTTTTGTAATTTTCCCCTTCGATTCGGAGAAACAAATATTTGTTCAGAGTTTAGGATGGCCGAAGACACTACACTACCCAGAATCCTCAGCTATTGTTCCACTTTGCCTCAAGCTCTGTGATTGGTTGACCTCCCACTGCATTCCATATGAAAAAAAACGTTTCGTAAAAGATAAAATCATACTTTATTCAGCAGTTTTGAAGTTTTTATTCAGCAGCTTTACTCTTTAAAAGTCATCACATGAATACATTGTAATGAATGGTTTGGCTGCATTAAATATTACACATCTGTCGCAGTTCTTTATTTATCTACAGAGATCGGGCCTCAGAATAGACCGGAAACTATTCTTTTACCGTTCTGTTTTAATTTCACAATAAAGTTAGTAGTAATAATTTGTTTTGATATTATTATTAACTACTAGAGCGCTGGGTCATGTTAAGACCATCTTTTCTGTGTTGCTGTGGGTTTTTTACATCGCTTTTGTGTTACAAATATCAAAACAATAACAGAATATATCCGTCGTAAACTAAACCAGAAACAGCAGTATATTTTATTTTGTTAACACTGTAAACTTGACAGCTTTTTAACCCAAACCACCTACTGGTTAAAGCACGTTATTACACGTTTAGAGTAATTGCAATGCAGGTAGATTGTGTTGCTTTTTAATGACTGTTTTAAAATGTGCCTGATAGGAGGATGTGCAAAACAGACAAACTAAAAAGGCTTTATTTAAACATTAAAGAATACTTTAGGTTAAGGTCTTCTTTTAAATAAGAAAAAAGCTTTGGGGGTATCTACAGATATTAAGCCTGACAAAGTACTTAACGTCTAATATATTGCATGGTTTGTTTTGGAACTTGACAATCAACTTTCCTGCAATGTTAACTATGTTGAAGCACTTATTTTAACTGATATTATACATATTAATTATACTCTTATAAGATGTATGTAGATAGTATAAGAAATGTGCAGAATATGTTTAATGGTGGAGGTACACAGATATCGATAGATGTCTTGTAATGCACTGTTGAGGAACCTGTGACCCAAGTTTTTCATTCATTGCATAACTACACCGTAGTTGTGTATATGATATGTCAATAAACCTTAGAAAATCTTGAAAGGGATGTGCAAAATAGCCATTATATACAGTTTTTAATTAACTATTAGTAGAAAATAACGAGTAATGAATATACTTTATAGCAGGGGTGGGGAACCTCCGGCCCCCGGGCCGTATACGGCCCGCGAGACCATTTGGTACGGCCCTCGAGGTAATTTATAAACACACGCAAAAAATGTAAGAAATCTAGACCGCAAAAAAATTAAACAAGCGAGTGCCTGTTTTTCCTGGGTTAGGTCAGGGTCCTTGAACACAACACGAGCCTAACGTGTCATCACGTGGTATATGTCCCGTCTGACAGGGGTGCAGTTCTGCAGGAGAGCACCAGAACGCCGCTCCGGGCCGGGACTTCACAAATTGCAGTACCCATAAGGAGCCGTACACATGCAGCAGTTTTTGCGTGGCTGTGTCTTTAGTTGAAAGCCCAGTGGCGATCTGTTCATCTGTCATACTGATCATACAGTCAATAACTTTGTTGTTATTAGCATCTGGTTAGCTAGCTATGCTAACGAATATAAGAAGCTTTTTCTCCAACCAGTGAGGTAAAAGCACATCTTTATATGATCATTATAGTTATAAAAAAATAAGAGAATAAAATAAACAGGTATAAAATACTATATGACAGTAAAAAAAAGTTATTAATAAACAAGAATTCAGTTTAAAAGGGGAGTGATTTGTAAAACATCCATAAAGAAAATCTGCTTACAGTTCTGTTTCATATCGGTGTTGAGAGATGTATCCATAGATCTCCTAATGTTGCTCTCAAAGTGCACCAGATTGATGCTTTTAACTTCAACATTTAAAAAAAAATCTTCCCGGGGGAGCATGCCCCCCGGATCCCCCTATAGGAGGTTAGGTCTCCCCCCCCAATTAAATCATGTTCACATGAATAAGAAACTAAATACATTTGCACACATCTTGTGTCCATATCTTTCTGTTTTGGTGGTCATGCCACAACCGTGCACGTGCATGCATACGCAAGTCATGGAAGATATCTGGATTAAGAGGTTGCTTTTTCTTTGTACAACATGAAATAAAGGCCAAATGAATGGGCTGTGATTTTAGTATTTTTAAGCAGAGGTCAATAATTTCTACAGCCCTTGAGGATGTTGAAAAATGTAAATGGGCCTTGAAGTAAAAAGATATGATTCTACACTGTATTGAAGTAAACATGTATTATTTTGAATTGTATTTTAGTGAACATGTATTGTTTGAACTGTTTTAGGTAATCACAAACGGGTTTTGATAATCACTTAGAATAGGAATGTTATTCTCACTTTCAAACTCACTGACCCAGAGATTCTGTGTCATAAACACACCTTGCCTGTATCACCCCTAAAAGCCAGATGTTTTTTTAAGTCGTTAAAGACATCGTTAAATAGGTGCAGGAAAGTTTAAATGTCTGAAATAGGATAGTTTATGTGAAAAACTCTCATGGAAAAGGAATGGAGTTAAGATCGGGACGGAGATAAGAATTGACTTTTGACCTTAGGGTACTTTGGAATTTCAAGTCTGGTGAAGAACTATTGACCTCGACCAGAAGCGAATCCAGCCAGTCAGGACACTTGGGGGAGGTGATCAGCTTACACAGCTCCTCCTCACGGAACTCTGATTCGCTTGGGAGGAAAATGGGAAGGAAGAGTCGACACATCTCCGCCCCAAAAATAGATATGAATACTGATGTTTTTGAGTGTAAAAATGCTTTTTGGTTTGGTGAGTTGGTTTGATCCCGATATCTGTGTCCGCATCGCATCACAAACCTGAAGTCACTTTCATCTCGTTTGATGAGTTGGTTTGATCCTGACGCCTTTATCCGCATCGCATCACAAACCTGAAGTCCGGAGTACTCGAGTACTCTGTATAACTTGTATATGTGTTTGGTTTCCTACCAGAAGTAAACTCAGATAATTTGTTATAACTTTGATTCCGGTGTTTTCAATTCCTTTCTTAATTTAATAGAGATCCAGCCTCATCCAACGAACGGCGCGTAGCAACACCCTTGAGAGGAAAAAGGTTCCCCACCCCTGCTTTATAGGGATCTGCAGATAAATATTTAGTCTTCTCAAGCACCAACTACCAAATATCTCTCCTGATTGTTGGCACTTGACAATCACCTTCACTGAATTTTACTCAGGTGTAACTAAAGTCTGATTTAAGGGTTGTTTATATTTCACATCATTAATCCAAATCTGTAAAGTAACTAAAATAAATGTAGTGGAGCAAAAATACCAGGTTAAAGGTAGGGTAGGTAAGTTTGAGAAACCGGCTCGAGATCGCTAGAATTTGAAAATACACAACCGGAGAAAATCTGCCACTTCCTTATAGAGCCCCTCCTCCAACACACACGAACGTGCACATGACCAATGAGGGCACGAGATAAGTTTGTGCACAGATGGAAAGCTGACAGGCAGGTAGGCCATCCAGTTATTTTAGCCGGGCCGGCTAAAATGATTGGTCGTGCTTTTTACAGTATTACGGCTTCCACAGATGACATTTTTTTATGGATTTTTTGTCAAAGCACTTAAGATATTCATTGCTATTGGGATGTTAAGAGCATTCCATGGAATATAACAAAAAGTGTATCTCGAGCCGGTTTCTCAAACTTACCTTCCCTACCTTTAACCTTAAAGAAAGCCCTCAGGATTATAAAAGACCCCCAACACCCCAGCCACAAACTGTTCTGTCTGCTGCCGTCTGGCAGGCGGTACCGCAGCATCCGGACTAAAACCACCAGACTCAGGGACAGTTTCATCCCACAGGCCATAAGACTATTAAACACCTGAACTTAGAAACAACATCCATAACATTCATCTGGCTGCTACTTAGAAATTATTTATCTAATATATCATATTCCAATCACTTGTATATAGACTCTTATTGCACTATTTCACTTTTCACTATTTTTCTTTTTGTATTTACTTGCACTATTTTTTCTGTGTATCTGTTTTATTGTGTTGCACTGTTGGAGGAGCCTGTGACCTAAGGGGGGGGGGGGGGGGGGGGTGGTAGTGTGCCGTCGATGGGTGCTTTTTGACGCCCCATGTAAACTTTGCGCAGTGCCACTCCAACATCCAATCACAGAGCTTGAGGACTGATCACGGGGTTTGTCAAGCTAAGCACATGGTGTAGTCCCATAGCTGAGGATTCTGGGTAGTGTAGTGTCTTCTGCCATCCAAAAACTCAGAAAAGATATTTGTTTCTCCGAATCGAAAGGGGAAAATACAAAAGCATTGTACACAATTTAAACCAATCAATGTTGTGTAATTAACAAGGATAATCTGGTGTTTTTACTGGTGATGAGTAGTGCAGATATCACTGTAAATCAATCGACAGTAAGGAGAATACTGACTTCCGGGTGTAAAATCCTCCGTTATCCAATGGGAATGGACGCTCACATTGCTCTTTGGGTCCGTAATACAATAAAGGGGACATGATCAAATAGGAATATAATTATCTTTTAAATAACGTTAACTAAAGGGAACAATCTATTTGACACAGCTGAAGCTCTGGCCTTCCTTAAAAACTAACTAATTTAATAAAAATCATAGTTGTATTACACACAATGCACTGTTTTTTTAGAACAAAAATTGGTAAATAATGCACCATAATACATTCTGACGAAAAATAAAAATTATTATAAATACAAATAAAATAAAAGAAGCCTCCCGTGAGTTACTACAAGCTATAAAGTAGATTTTAAAAACGTTTTATAGAATAAAAGCTCACTGCGGGACGTTGTAGAAATGCGTGTGTGCACCACGACAAAGGAGCCTCATTCACTTTACATTGGGGTTGTTTGCGTGGTGCAGACACGTAAATGTAGCAAAGTTTGTGACTCCACCACGCACTGCGGTGTTAAGGAGTCGTGGTGGAGTCATGCATTCTGGTGAGACCAGGTTGGCTCTGTCTCCACTACTCCTCTGTTTGTTTCATTACCACGCTACTTAATTAAAGTAACCAAATTGAACCTTTTCAGAGACTCCATTAGTCTCTTTATTTCAAGCTTCTCTCCTGGGAGAACCAACACAAATCAACATGTTCATGGGACTGGGAATTCTAACACTAACCTTCTGATTGGAAGACAACCACGATCTCCTGAGCCACAGCCGCACTTAGAAAATGTGTTTGAAGTACATATTGAATGACAAAATGCTGACTCATCAAATCCAGCCTTTAATATTAGAAAAGGAATTGTATCAAAATGTAGCAAAGTTTGTGACTCCACCACGCACTGCGGTGTTAAGGAGTCGTGGTGGAGTCACGCATTCTGGTGAGACCAGGTTGGACAGAGCAGATGTTGTCTCGCAGCTGGTACCGTGGAAAAGAGGCTGAGACACGTTGGTTCTTCCCGCTTGTATCTCCCCTTCGCTCCTCCTCTCTGGGGGCTATGACGTGGGCAGAGCCGTATAATAGAAGAGTTACGACATCTCCGTTCACTCCAATGGACCAGTTTTTTTACAGCAATGGTGGATCGTGGAGCCGTCAATAGTTCCCCGGAAGTTAGCTTGCCGCTGACTTCCGGGGAACTATTGCGGCCAGCAACACAGTAGAGTTGCAGCATAATAGACCGTTTGTGATGGACTTTTAAAGGTAAGAAGACGTTTAAAGATTTATATTGCGGATATTATCAGCACATCTGAGTCAAATGAACATGTGTATTAAAGGATGTTAGTGGATTATCCCTAAATCAGTAGATTTAGGGAACGTTTACAGATAACAGATTAGGTTAGGATACCGGATAAAGTTAGCAACACACGTTAACCATGAACAGCCTATTAATCTGTTCTCCTAATGTTATTTCATCCAACGTTGTGGAATTAGAGAAAAAGGGCTTCTAAACGTGATTTTTTTTGTGGGGTGGAGGAATATAATATTAGTTAAATATAACATTGGGGCACGTGTGATTGTAATGAGTGGAGGTGGAGAAATTACGATCTCCATTTTGGAGTAGACCTACAAGCTAGTATAATAAAGTTAACGTTACACAATAATAAGGAAGAGAGCTATTTGATATTAATTTAGAGTGCATATTTGAGACTTCCAAACAGTAAACAAAAACGTAATTTATGGGTGAGTGTTTTTAGTGTATTCTGTTGATTATTACCTGTCTGTATTATGTTGCAGCTCAGCTGATTTTGAAATGATGGCAAAGTGAGAGTGAAAACACAAGGTAAATGTAATACTACTGTTGTATATAAGTAAGCATACTAAACATGTATTCTATCACTGTATTATATAAGTAATCTTGTTAGTGTATATTAGTAACCTACTGTATGGCAGGTGGAGGGGCAGTGATGTTACAGGTGGAGGACTTACTGGACATGTATACACTCATTACATACTGTACGTAAAATACGACCAAGAATGTGAGACAACTTTATACAAATTCATATCACATCCATTACTGATGCCATTTGTCATACTTTGTTAAACTCACAAATAATAAAGTTCCATAACTTCAGTTGGAAACAAAGACCACACCTTATCTCCCCAAGGCAATTTCCCATCCAATAGGTGTGCTATATAGGTGTGTATAACCCATTCTCCTGTCTGTTTCTCCCTCTTTCAGCACAAGAACCAGAGGGGGATTCAATAGAGCCTGAATACCTGCACTGAGACCCTCACCCTGCACCCTGAGTCTCAACTCTCAGAGTTTTTCAAGCCTTTCCCTGTTATTTGTATTAAACCAAACATTAAGCTTCCCAATGGTGTGGTCTTCGTTTTGCGAAAAAGTGCAAATGCAGTGTTTGAATATGATTACCTCACATATTTTGTTGCGGCTGTCTGTTTTGATTGTTAAATTGCTCCTGCTGACTTGAGCTAGCCAATTTTTCCTCCTCTCTGTGTCAGTGGGGAAGCCGTACATTCTGATTCTTACTCCTTTCTCTGAGCGATTGGAGCATCCCCAGGCAGCACAGCAAACCATGGTGGAGACTATATGCCAGGACAACACGGAGGAAAAGGCACAGACAAACTGCATGACATGCTATTCAATGTTTATTGAATTCCATGTATTTACAATGGATGTTCCTAAAACAACACTTTTAACGTCATAATCATGCTGCTGCTAGTCCATTGATAGTCACCTGTTGGTCTCCTGTCCTTTCTGAAAGTCATAAAGAGTACATTAGTCATTTAGATTACTTATGTCCTCAAGTACCATGGGATTACTGAAACCACCATGAATTAAAAAAATGGTAGAAATTAATCTAATCTAAATTTTGAAGCATTCCTTGCCATCCCCTCCCTCTAAATATATCAATAAACATTAGGAAGTGATGCACCTGACTACCATACCTGTTTAAGAAGATAATATTTGTTTTAAATAATTCAAAGCAATACACAACAGCAACAGGCTCTTTAACCAAGGCAACAGCCTAACATGTATATGTTAACAAGTAAACTAGCTGTTCACACTATTCCTAATATTACCCATAAATATTAGCAGATTCTATTTATTTTTTAAAACATATTAATGTAAATACATACACAAGTAGTTATACATATCCCGCTTCAATCACATTAGTATGCATAAAAAGTGACAGGTCACACCTGCTAAGTCCCGCCCCTATTTATGCTAATGAGCCCATTTGATATGCTAATGACCTCCTTTGTTCGAGGTGTTATAACGTACAGGTGTCACATCCTCCCTGTAGCCCCCACCCCTCTCAGCCCACCCCCCTCCCCCTCACATACAGGTGTCACATCCGCCCTGTCGCCCCCACCCCTCTCAGCCCCCACCCCCCTCCTCCTCCCTTACAGCAGGTGTCACATCCTCCCTGTCGCCCCCACCCCAGAAGATAGTGAGGGGGTGGGGAGTCAGGCATAAAAAAAGAAATCTTTGTTAACTATGGATATTTGCTTAAGTTGTATGGCTTGTGACCTAATGTTTAATTACTTTACTAACTATAAGGGACTCTCTTATTGAAAGGAGGGGTAATCTAGTATTAACTGCAACGAAGTCTCTCTGAAGAGGTTAATAATAATTTAAAGATCTTAAAGACCCCTTGGTATTGTCTTTTCTGATGTTTAATTACATCACCCCATTAATAAAATAATCCCTATATGAAGTTATATGAGGCTGGCGGACAAAATTAGAAAAGTGCCGGTCAAAGGTCTTCTATGTTATTTATTGAGCTTTGAAACAAATTGATATGATTCGATATTAAACCAACTAATTATAGTAGATTAATTAACTATTCAAACGTGTACAGTAATTTACAATAACACGGGAATAATAAACGGAGCGCTCTCCCCCTTTCCTGACAACACGCCAGTATCATGCAGCTCGCGGATCCAATAATGAGTGACCCGACAGTAAAACTAAACATATCTATAACTAGTTTAGGTAGTTTGAGAGGTAATTAAAATAGCTACGTGTGATATTCTAACCTGAAGTGTGTGTTTTGTTCCGCTCACCGCATGCAGAGCTGCGTGTCGACTCGTCAGCAGCAGCTGGTCTCTCCCGTCAGATTAGACTTTACTCGCGTTTATGTCCATATCGATCAGATCTAGCTAGTTCTAGCTAATAATATGACTACCTGCTTATTAAAAGACACCTAAACAATAAGCGTCGCTATGCAACGGGGTGAGGCCACAAAGTATAGCACAGCATTATGCATTGTTTACATGCCCACCGGAACCCCGAGGCATTACCAACAGATCAACGCGCAATCAACCCATACAGGACATCTCTTTCTCCACATTATGTGTAGACAGTATAATTGACTATTCTTGTCTGTCACATACTCTTTTGTCTGTCACACACTATTCTTGTCTGTCACATAAGTGGCGCAACTGATGCGGTATTGCGCTAAGGGGATATCATTTTGACCGGACATTCTGACCGGAGAGATTTAGATTTGCCGGTCTTCAGCATATTTTACCGGTCATAGTCCGGTAATTACCGGCTAACGGGAACTCTGGGGTGGAGACAATGAGGCTTGATTTGGATCTGATCTGGAAAAACTCTGGTAAGTACTTTTATCATTATAATATCATGTCATTATTTAATGTTGTTTTGTGTGTGTAGGTACAACGAAGTCTCTTTGAGAGGAAAATTATAATTTAAAGATCTTAATACCCCCTTATTGTTTAATTACTTCACACAACTATTAAAGAATCCCTATATGAAGTTACATGAGGCTACATCTACTGGAGTGCTTTTGTTTTTGTTACTAAGATACTTTTTAGATACACTTTTGAAGTGAGCAACACTTTACAACTGGTAGAAAGTTAAGTACTTTGTATGGAATTGGGTTTTCTTTAGAGCTGTTTTCAGTGAGACAATGCAGTTTCTGATCATTTTAAGTTTCAAGTTTCAAGGCTTTATGGCATATGCCCATTAGCTATAGTGTAGATATGTCAATGAAAAACATAGGTCACAGGCTCCTCCAACAGTGCACATAAAACAGATAAAATACTGTAATTTGTGCGTAATTCTCTCACAAAGGAACTGTAAGATACACGTTTATGTATGGAAAACTTTATAACTTGGTAAAATATTCATTCATTTGTAATGAATTGAGTTTTCTTCAAGAATCAAACTCTAAATGGAGAGTTTGTGATTTTAACACTGTTTCGATGAAACAATGCAGTTTTGATAACTTGACTTGACTAACATTACTTTTTTTAAATATATGTTTTTAGATGCTTTACTTTTGATTTCTTTCATGTTATTTTAACACAACATTACTTTTTTCATATTTTTCAACATACTGTGATATTTGTTTTTTTCTTCTCTCCATTATATTTTTGAATATACAGTGATTTTTATCAAAATACAACATGCAACTATTACATTATACAATATTACGACTTTTTGCGATATTTTCAACACAATATACTTTTTTGTAGGGCTTCAGGATATTTGGCATGTCATGCAAAAACCGGTGTCATCTTTCCTGAAACTGACGTGCTGTCCGTTTTACAAACAAGTTATCTTTCTGCTTCTTCACCCTCTGAATTTTCCTCCCCCGTCCCTCTTCCTTCAGCCATCACAACAACAATTAAGTCAGATCTGTGAAATTAAACACCTCTTCCCAAAGCGTGACTTCCCTATTGAGGGAGTGGGGCAGTAGGGCCTAACCCGATTGGCCAAATATACTAACATGCAGAACATATGGTATGTTTGAAAAAAGACTAACCATCTATCCAGTTCAAGCTGTCTTTAAGATGTGACATTGCGCTCTGACTTTTTCCCCGTAAAATCATGACAAACTATTACTTATTCTTAAATTTGACCTCTTGCTGATTGGTTGAAAATGATAGATGAAAAATAACTTTTTAAAAAGAGTCAAACAGCGAGGGACATTATACGGGTGAAAGAAACTCATTTCTACAGATGACTCCCCCCCACCCAACGCAATAAGTCCCACCCCACTCAGCAAATCATCCAAAACTAAGGACCCCGCTAAGACGACCGTTGAAAACTAGCCATGGATCTGAGAAAAACCAAGTCTGCTGTAGCCTACCCTTATTATCACCAGGATAACGGATATGGGCTTAATGACTGGATGTTACAAAGTAAGGGAGAGGATGTTCCCGAAGAAGAGCTTTCCTCTATATCATATCCATGTAAGGTCTTTAGGACAAAAGAGGACTATGATAAAATGACATATGAAAAATATCTTTCTTTAAAAGATGGTATTATAGATAACCTTTATAGAAACAATATATCTCATACAACTCGCCAAGACCGCAAACGACAATTAGCAGAAAAGAAAAGCAAAAGTAAAGAAAACCGAAGAAAAAGAAAAAGAAAAATGAAAAGGAGAAGAAAAATGAAAAGCAAACGCAGAATGCGAATGAAAAGAAAAGGGACAATAGGACGGAAAAAGACAAAAAGAAGGAAGGTGAATAGAAAAAGGAACAAAGTGAAGAAATTTCAACTAACTATAGAGGATGCTGATAGTGTTGTAGAGCCATTACCGGATCATAATAATCTTATAGATCATCTACCGCTAACCGACTGCTGCGAATGTGTTGAACAAATAGCAAAAGCAATGGCAGAGCTTTGCTTCAATATAATGAGAGAAAAAGCACGATACTATGGAATTGCCCAAATTGGCGACAGTGCCAGAACATGTATTAAAAGACTGTTGGAGGATCTCTATTCTAGTATCGGTTGTCATTACAGCGAAGGATATGCCAAAACGTGTGACGACATAGACAAAGCTTTTGAAGACAATTATATGGTACCCGTCCTTACAGCTAAACAAATCCTATGCCAGGTATTCAACAGACCACAAGAAGCCCCAGAAAGGATTACATTCAGAGCTAATAATGGTGAAACCGAAGAAGAAGCAAAGCAGATTATAATCGTTGCGGGTGAAAGGATAGAGAATTTGCAAGTGATGTTAATGCACTTATCTGATATAAAAAATGCATTCATTTACTTCCAAGAGACCCCTAAACATCTACTTGGGCAATGTGAATTGAACGATAAACCGATCACTGTAAATGAAACGCGGAGAGAAGCAGCAGTGCAAATCGTTAAGTCTATTACCTTGTATGCACTACGACATTAACTTGGAAATGTTATTTAACCCTTTAAGTCTAATTGACAAATCTAAAATAGCCTCTAGCTTATCTATACGTTTGTGATTTTAACAGTTATTCACTGACACAAGGCAGATTTTGGCTTTTTTTCTCTTGCCAAGATACTTTTAGACACACTTTGAGGTATGCAAAACCTTAAAACTAGAAAATGAAGTACATTGTCTGACTAGATTTTTTCGTAAAGACTGTTTCTCTAAAAGGCAAGTTTGTGATTTTTAACACTTATTTACTGACACAAGGCAGATTTTGACTTTTTTTCTCTTTTCTTGTGTTACCAAGATACTTTTTAGATACACTTTTATGTATGCAACACTTAACAAAGGGGTATAATATGAAGTACTTTGTAAGGAATGGGGGTTTCTTTAATACCCCGTTTTTTATTTAAAAAAAACACTTGTACAGTTAAATAATGTAGGTTTTCTCTGATATTTTAGTTATTTTCAGCTACCAAGATACTTTTGTTGATACACTTTTATGTAGGAACATTTGGCAACTGGTAGAATGTCAATTATTTTGTAACAAAATGTATTTTCTTAAAGACTGTGACTCTAAAAGGGAAGTTGGTGATTTTAACACTTTTATTTTTTCTCCCGTTGTCTTTCACTTACTTTTTTGATACAGTTTTATGTATGACAACTTTACAACTGGTAGAAAGTTAAGTACTTTTTCTGAACAGATTTTCTTTAAGACTGTGACTCTTAAAGACACTCTGGGATTTTAGTAAGACAATCCAGTTTTATGGAAGTAACTTAAATTATTTTTGTTTTTTTTCCTACAAAGATACTTATAGTTACACTTTAGTGGATGCAAAACTTTATAACTTGGTAAAATATTCATTAATCTGTAATGAATTTAGTTTCTTTTTTTGTTTTTGTTTTTCAACATACAATGACTTTTCCATATATATTTTTTTTCTGACAAAACTATACTTTGACTTTTTCCGTAAAATCGTGACAAACTATTACTTAATCTTAAATTTGACCTCTTGCTGCTTGGTTGGAAATGATAGATGAAAAAGCTACAAAGCTTAAAGAACTTTTCTAAAAACTCTCAATTCTACAGATGACTCCCCCCACCCAACGCAATAAGTCTGGAGAGGGTGCTGCATCGGTACAGAGAAAAAATCTGCAATGGATGCCGAGTCAGTCACCCCGGCCAGAGGCAACACGATTGTCTGAATGACATTCCAGAATATTTCTTCAGAAACAATTACAACGCGTTAATGAAAAGTCTTTGGCTCGCCGACTTCATTACAGTGAATGACCAGAGTCTTAATGATAAAAAAAAAAAACATTTACACGGCTGAATGGAGGATCCAAGGCGCTTCGGAGGCTTTTCTGTACAATCTCAAAAACTGCAGACGCCTCAAGGAGAGACTTGAAAAGATCCATGCCGAGCTGGATGGATAGGAAGAAAACTAATAACCAGCGGTTGATTAAAGCCGGGGATTTTTTTTTTCTCGATACTTTGACTTTTCTTTAAAGTAAAATAAAAATGGGTAACTACTATGGAAAACAATCTGTATATATCTATCAGAATGCAGTCAATACCTGTTTAATAAGTGTGTTGTTGATGACGATTGAAAACAGAATGAATAGTGACCCCCGTGTAAACAGAACGGCTGAAGTTTGTAAACTAGAAGACATTTTGGATATCGTTCATTCTAGCAGTACTATTCCGGGTCATTGGGAAACGATTGTAAACGAAACTTTTAAAGTGGTACTGGAATCTTCACTTTCCGAAACATTCTGTAACATTACCGAAGAAATGAAACAAACACCAAAAGTGTATCATGTGCTCGCAGTGTATGCTCTGTTTGTAGATGTAATGCATCATTGTGTCAAAAAACAGCATACACACGAATACTTTGGCCGAAGTGCAAAAACTCCATTATAATATTTCCCTTCATCTGGGGGATTCTGTGCTGGAGAAGATCATGGGGATGTTGCAATCAGTATAAATGTATTACTGCTTCCTATGGGGTGAAAACAATAAATTGTAAATATGAAATTCTGTAAATAATAAAAAACTGTTTTTACATTTAAAAAAAAAAAACTGTTGTCTTCAAATCATAGTATAGTATTTCCTACATATCATTTTAAAAAAAGAGTCACAGTATAGAATGTCTGAACATTTATTTTAAAAGTACTAGTATAGTATGTTAAAAGTATCGTGAAAAAAGTCCAAGTATAGTATGTAGTTAAGAATTATATTATATAGTTTGTATGCAATGTCAGTATAGGATCTCTAAAAAAAAATTAAAAAAAAAAAAGAGAGAAAGTCATAGTATAGTTTGACAAAAAGATCTTGAAAAAGTCATGACATTGTGTGTTGAAATGGTTTTGAATAAACACATCAGTATTTTTAAAAAGTAAATTGTATCAAGTGCATCAGACAACTCAAATTACTCAATTTGAACCATATTATAAATAAGTAAAGAATGGTCATAGTATATAGCAGGGCTGTTTAATAGTTTTCTGTGTTTCAGTGTTTTGTGTGTCAGTGTTGCAGTGTTTCAGTGTTTTGCGTGTCAGTGTTTCAGTGCTTCAGTGTTTTGTGTTTCAGTGCTTCAGTGTTTTGTGTGTCAGTGTTTCAGTGTGTCAGTGTTTTGTGTGTCAGTGTTTTGTGTGTCAGTATTTCAGTGTGTCAGTGTTTCAGTGTTTCAGTATTTCAGGCCTCGGCTCCACGAGGACGAAAACGGGTTGAATCCGCATATTTCTCATGCGTATAGCCCTCTAAGCTCGACGACGCCGTAAGGGAAACGTAGAAACAGACCCCGCAAACGACAACGGGTCCAAAGGTGGATAGATCTGGGAACGGAGCGCTCTGGGGGGTCCAACGGGGCCGTGGAGTCGCCTATACGGTCATTTGTTTTCATAGCCCCGCCTCTCCCCCGCAGGGTTGCTATCGTGCTCCAGTCGCTACTGACCATGCTACAGTTCTTTGTGCAACATCTACAGGAGCTCCTCCTTGAATTCAGATTATTTATCTTTATCTCGATATGGACATAAACGCGAGTGAAGTCTAATCTGACAGGACGGAGACACGCAGCTCCTGCCGCTGTGATGCAGCGGGAGCAAAACACACACTTCAAGTCAGATCATCACCCTTAGCTATTTTAATTACCTCTCAAACTAAACTAGTTATAAATATGTTCATTTTTACTGTCGGGTCACTCATTACAGGATCAGCTGCTGCATGAGACAGACACTGACGCTGTCAGAAGAGAGGAAAAAGAGACAGGCTCCGTGTATTTGATGATTATATATCAGTATATCGTCGTTATTCATTTGTTTTAAAGCTCAATAAATAACAATGAAGACCTTTCACCGGCACTTTTATAATTTTGTCCGGAAGATTTAAACTTTAACACACGCTGACCGGCGAAAAACTCTGCCCAGTTCTGTCGGCCCCCACCGCGGAGAATACACAGAAGTGCAGCCATGACAACCATTCTTCTTCGCTGCTTTTGTGGAGGAAGTTGCTGCTTTTGTGGAGGAAGTTACAGCGCCACGTACAGGTTCGGCATATGTACTGCAGCTTTTCCAGCGTTTGGATGTAAACGGAGCCGTCTCGTGGAGCTTGACACAATCCGGTGTATATTGCGTGGGGACGGAAGGTTTTTTGCGGTTGCATTTGCGTTACTCCGATGCGTTTTGCCGTATTTGTCCTCGTGGAGCCGGGGCCTCAGTGTTTCAGTGTTTTGTGTTGCAGTGTTTCAGTGTTTTGTGTTTCAGTGTTTCTGTGTTTTTGTGTTGCAGTGTTTCAGTGTTTTCAGTGTTTCAGTGTTTCAGTGTTTTTGTGTTTCAGTGTTTTTGTGTTTCTGTGTTTTTTCTGTGTCAGTGTTTTCAGTGTGTCAGTGTTTCAGTGTTGCAGTGTTTCAGTGTTTTCAGTGTTGTGTGTTTCAGTGTTTCAGTGTTTTGTGTGTCAGTGTTTACAGCCTTTCTTTGCTCTGATCAATCCCCAGGGATCCTCCCCTGGAAGGAATATAGCAGGATGAGAGAAAAACATTTTAAAAAACGTATCTTAGAAGTGGTTATAGCATTTGATGCAATTCTAAAAGATAGTCAGATTCCTAAAAAGTTACAAACGGATGCCGGAAAATAATTATTTGTTTCTTCAGCAAGGCTTCAAAAATCTTGTTAAATAATTCTTTTCCGGCATCCGTTTGTAACTTTTTAGGAATCTGACTATCTTTTAGAATTGCATCAAATGCTATAGCCACTTCTAAGATACGTTTTTTTAAATGTTTTTCTCTCATCCTGCTATATTCCTTCCAGGGGAGGATCCCTGGGGATTGATCAGAGCAAAGAAAGGCTGTAAACACTGACACACAAAACACTGAAACACAAAAACACTGAAACACACAACACTGAAAACACTGAAACACTGCAACACTGAAACACTGACACACTGAAAACACTGACACACAAAAACACAGAAACACAGAAACACAAAAACACTGAAACACAAAAACACAAAACACTGAAAACACTGAAACACTGCAACACTGCAACACAGAAACACTGAAACACAAAACACTGAAAACACTGCAACACAAAACACTGAAACACTGAAATACTGAAACACTGAAACACTGACACACTGAAATACTGACACACAAAACACTGACACACAAAACACTGACACACTGACACACAAAACACTGTAACACTGACACACTGACACACTGACACGCAAAACACTGAAACACTGCAACACTGACACACAAAACACTGAAACACAGAAAACTATTAAACAGCCCTGCTATATACTATGACCATTCTTTACTTATTTATAATATGGTTCAAATTGAGTAATTTGAGTTGTCTGATGCACTTGATACAATTTACTTTTTAAAAATACTGATGTGTTTATTCAAAACCATTTCAACACACAATGTCATGACTTTTTCAAGATCTTTTTGTCAAACTATACTATGACTTTCTCTTTTTTTTTTTTTTTTTTTTTAGAGATCCTATACTGACATTGCATACAAACTATATAATATAATTCTTAACTACATACTATACTTGGACTTTTTTCACGATACTTTTAACATACTATACTAGTACTTTTAAAATAAATGTTCAGACATTCTATACTGTGACTCTTTTTTTAAAATGATATGTAGGAAATACTATACTATGATTTGAAGACAACAGTTTTTTTTTTTTAAATGTAAAAACAGTTTTTTATTATTTACAGAATTTCATATTTACAATTTATTGTTTTCACCCCATAGGAAGCAGTAATACATTTATACTGATTGCAACATCCCCATGATCTTCTCCAGCACAGAATCCCCCAGATGAAGGGAAATATTATAATGGAGTTTTTGCACTTCGGCCAAAGTATTCGTGTGTATGCTGTTTTTTGACACAATGATGCATTACATCTACAAACAGAGCATACACTGCGAGCACATGATACACTTTTGGTGTTTGTTTCATTTCTTCGGTAATGTTACAGAATGTTTCGGAAAGTGAAGATTCCAGTACCACTTTAAAAGTTTCGTTTACAATCGTTTCCCAATGACCCGGAATAGTACTGCTAGAATGAACGATATCCAAAATGTCTTCTAGTTTACAAACTTCAGCCGTTCTGTTTACACGGGGGTCACTATTCATTCTGTTTTCAATCGTCATCAACAACACACTTATTAAACAGGTATTGACTGCATTCTGATAGATATATACAGATTGTTTTCCATAGTAGTTACCCATTTTTATTTTACTTTAAAGAAAAGTCAAAGTATCGAGAAAAAAAAAAATCCCCGGCTTTAATCAACCGCTGGTTATTAGTTTTCTTCCTATCCATCCAGCTCGGCATGGATCTTTTCAAGTCTCTCCTTGAGGCGTCTGCAGTTTTTGAGATTGTACAGAAAAGCCTCCGAAGCGCCTTGGATCCTCCATTCAGCCGTGTAAATGTTTTTTTTTTTTATCATTAAGACTCTGGTCATTCACTGTAATGAAGTCGGCGAGCCAAAGACTTTTCATTAACGCGTTGTAATTGTTTCTGAAGAAATATTCTGGAATGTCATTCAGACAATCGTGTTGCCTCTGGCCGGGGTGACTGACTCGGCATCCATTGCAGATTTTTTCTCTGTACCGATGCAGCACCCTCTCCAGACTTATTGCGTTGGGTGGGGGGAGTCATCTGTAGAATTGAGAGTTTTTAGAAAAGTTCTTTAAGCTTTGTAGCTTTTTCATCTATCATTTCCAACCAAGCAGCAAGAGGTCAAATTTAAGATTAAGTAATAGTTTGTCACGATTTTACGGAAAAAGTCAAAGTATAGTTTTGTCAGAAAAAAAATATATATGGAAAAGTCATTGTATGTTGAAAAACAAAAACAAAAAAAGAAACTAAATTCATTACAGATTAATGAATATTTTACCAAGTTATAAAGTTTTGCATCCACTAAAGTGTAACTATAAGTATCTTTGTAGGAGAAAAAACAAAAATAATTTAAGTTACTTCCATAAAACTGGATTGTCTTACTAAAATCCCAGAGTGTCTTTAAGAGTCACAGTCTTAAAGAAAATCTGTTCAGAAAAAGTACTTAACTTTCTACCAGTTGTAAAGTTGTCATACATAAAACTGTATCAAAAAAGTAAGTGAAAGACAACGGGAGAAAAAATAAAAGTGTTAAAATCACCAACTTCCCTTTTAGAGTCACAGTCTTTAAGAAAATACATTTTGTTACAAAATAATTGACATTCTACCAGTTGCCAAATGTTCCTACATAAAAGTGTATCAACAAAAGTATCTTGGTAGCTGAAAATAACTAAAATATCAGAGAAAACCTACATTATTTAACTGTACAAGTGTTTTTTTTAAATAAAAAACGGGGTATTAAAGAAACCCCCATTCCTTACAAAGTACTTCATATTATACCCCTTTGTTAAGTGTTGCATACATAAAAGTGTATCTAAAAAGTATCTTGGTAACACAAGAAAAGAGAAAAAAAGTCAAAATCTGCCTTGTGTCAGTAAATAAGTGTTAAAAATCACAAACTTGCCTTTTAGAGAAACAGTCTTTACGAAAAAATCTAGTCAGACAATGTACTTCATTTTCTAGTTTTAAGGTTTTGCATACCTCAAAGTGTGTCTAAAAGTATCTTGGCAAGAGAAAAAAAGCCAAAATCTGCCTTGTGTCAGTGAATAACTGTTAAAATCACAAACGTATAGATAAGCTAGAGGCTATTTTAGATTTGTCAATTAGACTTAAAGGGTTAAATAACATTTCCAAGTTAATGTCGTAGTGCATACAAGGTAATAGACTTAACGATTTGCACTGCTGCTTCTCTCCGCGTTTCATTTACAGTGATCGGTTTATCGTTCAATTCACATTGCCCAAGTAGATGTTTAGGGGTCTCTTGGAAGTAAATGAATGCATTTTTTATATCAGATAAGTGCATTAACATCACTTGCAAATTCTCTATCCTTTCACCCGCAACGATTATAATCTGCTTTGCTTCTTCTTCGGTTTCACCATTATTAGCTCTGAATGTAATCCTTTCTGGGGCTTCTTGTGGTCTGTTGAATACCTGGCATAGGATTTGTTTAGCTGTAAGGACGGGTACCATATAATTGTCTTCAAAAGCTTTGTCTATGTCGTCACACGTTTTGGCATATCCTTCGCTGTAATGACAACCGATACTAGAATAGAGATCCTCCAACAGTCTTTTAATACATGTTCTGGCACTGTCGCCAATTTGGGCAATTCCATAGTATCGTGCTTTTTCTCTCATTATATTGAAGCAAAGCTCTGCCATTGCTTTTGCTATTTGTTCAACACATTCGCAGCAGTCGGTTAGCGGTAGATGATCTATAAGATTATTATGATCCGGTAATGGCTCTACAACACTATCAGCATCCTCTATAGTTAGTTGAAATTTCTTCACTTTGTTCCTTTTTCTATTCACCTTCCTTCTTTTTGTCTTTTTCCGTCCTATTGTCCCTTTTCTTTTCATTCGCATTCTGCGTTTGCTTTTCATTTTTCTTCTCCTTTTCATTTTTCTTTTTCTTTTTCTTCGGTTTTCTTTACTTTTGCTTTTCTTTTCTGCTAATTGTCGTTTGCGGTCTTGGCGAGTTGTATGAGATATATTGTTTCTATAAAGGTTATCTATAATACCATCTTTTAAAGAAAGATATTTTTCATATGTCATTTTATCATAGTCCTCTTTTGTCCTAAAGACCTTACATGGATATGATATAGAGGAAAGCTCTTCTTCGGGAACATCCTCTCCCTTACTTTGTAACATCCAGTCATTAAGCCCATATCCGTTATCCTGGTGATAATAAGGGTAGGCTACAGCAGACTTGGTTTTTCTCAGATCCATGGCTAGTTTTCAACGGTCGTCTTAGCGGGGTCCTTAGTTTTGGATGATTTGCTGAGTGGGGTGGGACTTATTGCGTTGGGTGGGGGGAGTCATCTGTAGAAATGAGTTTCTTTCACCCGTATAATGTCCCTCGCTGTTTGACTCTTTTTAAAAAGTTATTTTTCATCTATCATTTTCAACCAATCAGCAAGAGGTCAAATTTAAGAATAAGTAATAGTTTGTCATGATTTTACGGGGAAAAAGTCAGAGCGCAATGTCACATCTTAAAGACAGCTTGAACTGGATAGATGGTTAGTCTTTTTTCAAACATACCATATGTTCTGCATGTTAGTATATTTGGCCAATCGGGTTAGGCCCTACTGCCCCACTCCCTCAATAGGGAAGTCACGCTTTGGGAAGAGGTGTTTAATTTCACAGATCTGACTTAATTGTTGTTGTGATGGCTGAAGGAAGAGGGACGGGGGAGGAAAATTCAGAGGGTGAAGAAGCAGAAAGATAACTTGTTTGTAAAACGGACAGCACGTCAGTTTCAGGAAAGATGACACCGGTTTTATGCATGACATGCCAAATATCCTGAAGCCCTACAAAAAAGTATATTGTGTTGAAAATATCGCAAAAAGTCGTAATATTGTATAATGTAATAGTTGCATGTTGTATTTTGATAAAAATCACTGTATATTCAAAAATATAATGGAGAGAAAAAAAAACAAATATCACAGTATGTTGAAAAATATGAAAAAAGTAATGTTGTGTTAAAATAACATGAAAGAAATCAAAAGTAAAGCATCTAAAAACATATATTTAAAAAAAGTAATGTTAGTCAAGTCAAGTTATCAAAACTGCATTGTTTCATCGAAACAGTGTTAAAATCACAAACTCTCCATTTAGAGTTTGATTCTTGAAGAAAACTCAATTCATTACAAATGAATGAATATTTTACCAAGTTATAAAGTTTGCCATACATAAACGTGTATCTTACAGTTCCTTTGTGAGAGAATTACGCACAAATTACAGTATTTTATCTGTTTTATGTGCACTGTTGGAGGAGCCTGTGACCTATGTTTTTCATTGACATATCTACACTATAGCTAATGGGCATATGCCATAAAGCCTTGAAACTTGAAACTTAAAATGATCAGAAACTGCATTGTCTCACTGAAAACAGCTCTAAAGAAAACCCAATTCCATACAAAGTACTTAACTTTCTACCAGTTGTAAAGTGTTGCTCACTTCAAAAGTGTATCTAAAAAGTATCTTAGTAACAAAAACAAAAGCACTCCAGTAGATGTAGCCTCATGTAACTTCATATAGGGATTCTTTAATAGTTGTGTGAAGTAATTAAACAATAAGGGGGTATTAAGATCTTTAAATTATAATTTTCCTCTCAAAGAGACTTCGTTGTACCCACACACACAAAACAACATTAAATAATGACATGATATTATAATGATAAAAGTACTTACCAGAGTTTTTCCAGATCAGATCCAAATCAAGCCTCATTGTCTCCACCCCAGAGTTCCCGTTAGCCGGTAATTACCGGACTATGACCGGTAAAATATGCTGAAGACCGGCAAATCTAAATCTCTCCGGTCAGAATGTCCGGTCAAAATGATATCCCCTTAGCGCAATACCGCATCAGTTGCGCCACTTATGTGACAGACAAGAATAGTGTGTGACAGACAAAAGAGTATGTGACAGACAAGAATAGTCAATTATAATGTCTACACATAATGTGGAGAAAGAGATGTCCTGTATGGGTTGATTGCGCGTTGATCTGTTGGTAATGCCTCGGGGTTCCGGTGGGCATGTAAACAATGCATAATGCTGTGCTATACTTTGTGGCCTCACCCCGTTGCATAGCGACGCTTATTGTTTAGGTGTCTTTTAATAAGCAGGTAGTCATATCATTAGCTAGAACTAGCTAGATCTGATCGATATGGACATAAACGCGAGTAAAGTCTAATCTGACGGGAGAGACCAGCTGCTGCTGACGAGTCGACACGCAGCTCTGCATGCGGTGAGCGGAACAAAACACACACTTCAGGTTAGAATATCACACGTAGCTATTTTAATTACCTCTCAAACTACCTAAACTAGTTATAGATATGTTTAGTTTTACTGTCGGGTCACTCATTATTGGATCCGCGAGCTGCATGATACTGGCGTGTTGTCAGGAAAGGGGGAGAGCGCTCCGTTTATTATTCCCGTGTTATTGTAAATTACTGTACACGTTTGAATAGTTAATTAATCTACTATAATTAGTTGGTTTAATATCGAATCATATCAATTTGTTTCAAAGCTCAATAAATAACATAGAAGACCTTTGACCGGCACTTTTCTAATTTTGTCCGCCAGCCTCATATAACTTCATATAGGGATTATTTTATTAATGGGGTGATGTAATTAAACATCAGAAAAGACAATACCAAGGGGTCTTTAAGATCTTTAAATTATTATTAACCTCTTCAGAGAGACTTCGTTGCAGTTAATACTAGATTACCCCTCCTTTCAATAAGAGAGTCCCTTATAGTTAGTAAAGTAATTAAACATTAGGTCACAAGCCATACAACTTAAGCAAATATCCATAGTTAACAAAGATTTCTTTTTTTATGCCTGACTCCACCCCCTCACTATCTTCTGGGGTGGGGGCGACAGGGAGGATGTGACACCTGCTGTAAGGGAGGAGGAGGGGGTGGGGGCTGAGAGGGGTGGGGGCTACAGGGAGGATGTGACACCTGTACGTTATAACACCTCGAACAAAGGAGGTCATTAGCATATCAAAGGGGCTCATTAGCATAATTAGGGGGCGGGACTTAGCAGGTGTGACCTGTCACTTTTTATGCATACTAATGTGATTGAAGCGGGATATGTATAACTACTTACACATATCGGTATGTTGTATAAATATTGCAAATCAAGACCTTTATTCACTACTTATTACCAAAAATCGTAGTTCTATCTCCGGTAATCATGCATTCATATGTCCCGCCACAAACTTCCGGGGAACTATTGACTCTCCCTGAACCACGTGACGATCAAGCATTTTGGACTTCCGCTGTCGTAACTCTTCTATCTATATGGTGCTGGACGTGGGGTTCCACCCTCCTTTCTCCAATGTCCGATATCGCGCATAACAGAGGATTTAGATGTCACTGTTGATATCCGGAGACTCCATCCCGTAAAGCTTTTCAAAATAAACTTTAGCAACAACGTTAGCCACAGACGAATGCTAACCGGAAATGTTTTCAGAATAAAACAGTTTTAAGCTTACTGTATGTTTAAACTAAATTACGTCATTATACATTGATTTTAATTTCTTACATGTGTCCAAGATACTTAATAATAATAATAATACGTGACACTTATATAGCGCTTTTCTAAAAACTCAAAGACGCTTTGAAAGAGAATAACACAAAAATGAAGAAAATACGTAAAGAGACAAACAAAAACAGAAAGGGGGGGGGGGGGTGGTCAGTGGTTGAATGCAGTGTTGAACAGGTGGGTTTTGAATGAGGTGAAGGAGGAAGAGTCTCTGATGGATTGGGGTAGTGAGTTCCAGAGGGTGGGAGCAGCAACGGAGAAGGCTCTGTTGCCCCAGGACTTGAGATTGGTCCGTATGGGGGGGGACAGGAGGTTGGCAGCAGCAGAGCGGAGGGAGCGGGTGGGAGTGTGTCTGTGGAGCAGGTCAGTCAGGTAGCATGGGGCCAGGTTATGGAGGGCTTTGTATGTCATCAGGAGTCATTTTGTACTGAATTCTCTGGGGGATGGGGAGCCAGTGGAGCTTGATGTGATGATTGATGTGGTCACAGATTCAGGTGTGGTTGAGTAGATGGGTGGCGGAGTTCTGGATGTATTGGAGTTTATTGATGATTTTTGAAGGTGAACCATAGAGGAGGCTGTTGCAGTAGTCCAGACGGGAGGTGATGAAGGCATGGATGAGGGTTATATCTCTCACAGGCTCCGCCCTCTACTGGACTCTATGGGTACTACCCTCTATGCAAGCATTCACCTACTGAGATTTCTATAGACGTAGCCGGCCTTGCGGCGGGCCTACCTGAATGCACGCGCATCTCACCGTATAAAAGGAGGCCTCGCCTCCTGACCATCATCCCTTTCTCTTCAGCGAGCGGGCAACAACTGAAGCAGAGATAAGACGTTTGAAAGAAGAAGAAAGAGTTATCATACCTCCAGGGAGTCGCCACTGCTAGAGACCCGGGCCTGTCCTTCGTGCCCTGGCTTAAAGTGGACCTATCATGCTATATTTGAATAATATAGTGTAGGACCATACCTATATAAGGCATATTTATACTTTTTTATTTTCAAAATACCAAACAGATCATGCATTTTAGCCATGCCTCATTTCGCTCAATTTGCACTTTTTTTAGCTCTGCTCTGCAAGGGCAGATTCAGTGAGAACAGCACCATCTACTGGCCTGGCATATGTACTACAGCGTCTCCAGCGCTTTCGAACGGCAATGGCCGTGGCTGTCTCCTCCTGATTGGTGGAGTTGGCCCAATAGCCGTAGGGCCACTGTCCTGACGTCAGGACAGTGTTCAAATCTGGATCCGTTTTTATCAGATCCGTTGCAGCCCCTTTTTTAGAGATTTGGGTATGGAGGAAAATAGAGAGGGTTGTGTTTTCTGACACTTGGTGAGTTCCCTGGAACACCGGGGACACATATTCATGTATAAAAGACGTACAAAAGTGCATTTTGCATGATAGGTCCCCTTTAACCTGTTCCACTCTGAGCCTGTTTTTCAGGTCTCAGGCTCGAAAATGACATTCCCAGAACAAATGACCATATCTTCCCTTCTAAAAGGGTTAAATTAATAATCTTTGTTCTCAAAGTAATGATAAACCTGTGAGTTGGATGTAGAAGTGTCAGAATCAATATAAATGTTTTTTATTTTAAAGAAAATTCAGATTTTACATAGTAAAAAACTGTAAATTATAGTGTCCGTCCAAAAATAATTTTTTACAGATAGTGAAAACTACCCTTGGATGATGGGTTAGTAGACTAAAAGCTTTAGGAATCCAAAGTACAACATATAATAAGTACCCTGTATCAAGATTGATGCAAAACAAGTGAAATTTGACCTTTTTAGAGAGATTTAGCCAAAAACCCCCACTTCTGGGGTCATTTGGGTGGATTTGACCTATCTGAAACGGGGGGTTACGTATTGTAACCCTAGTTATATAAACACAGGCGGAGCCCTCTACTGGACTCTATGGGTACTACTCTCTATCATGCTGTGCGTGCTTTCACCTACTGAATTTACGTAAACGTAGCCGGCCAATCGGGGCGAGCCTACCTGAATGCGCGCGCAGGCCCACAGTATATAAGGCGGCTCCAGCCGCCGCCCCACTATCTTATACACTCTTCAGCGAGCGGACTAGGAAAGACAGGGCCTCCAGGTAGAGGGCTCCGCCTGTGTTTATATAACTAGGGTTACAATACGTAACCCCCCGTTATATCTCTCACAGGCTCCGCCCTCTACTGGACTCTATGGGTACAGTGGGCGGAGCCCCGATGTATAAACGCCCTGTCGTCCAACAACATCGACCCACCACACCGTCCTTGACCGGCTTTTGGCTAATATCCACTGCATCCCCACTTCCTCCCATCCGGTTGTAACCGTGGAGAAGTCGGGGCCGCAACTTGGATAAGGCACACTCACACACGCTTACCTCGTGTAGAGTGTGCATGGAAAAAAATTGTGCGGAGACTCCGTCTGGAGCCTACCGCGCACCATGTTCCCCAGGTCCCTCAGGAGCATGGGAAAACATAAGTGCACCACATCCCCCACACTCACACACGCTCCGTGTAGAGTGGGCATGGACAATAGTGAGGAAGGCTCTCCCAGCCTGCCCATGGGCAGGCGGGGAGAGTCCTGCAGCCCTGTATGGGGCTGATTGTACACCATGTCTCTCGAGTCCCTCAGGAGCATGGGAAAACACAAGTGTTTTATGTCCAGGGGGGGGGTCAGATACCTGCTGACCCACAGCCATCCCCCTCTCACCAGTCATGCGTTGCCTCGGCAAGCACCGACGACGAGAAGGAGCCAGACATGTCCAGGAGATAACATTTTATGAAGGGGCCTGGCGTAGACCAAGACGCCGCCGTGCATATATCTTCTACACTCATGCCGCTGAATAAGGTTGTTGACACAGCCACAGCCCGTGTAGAATGTGCACGGACCCCAGTGGGGAGGGCTCTCCCCGCCCGTCCATAGGCATGTGTAATGCACCTGCATAGCCATCCTGTTAGGCGCTTCTTTGAGAGGGCTTTTCCAGCCACACCATCCCCAAAGCACACAAACAGTTGTTCAGTGCGCCTAATGGCAGCCGTGCGCTCTACATAGCATGCTAGCGCACGCACTGGGCAGAGGAGGTGCAATTTAGCCTCCCTGGCCCCAATATGGGGTGGAAGATTAAAGCCACCTAACTGAATAGCCCTTGCTCTGAATGAACTTCTGATACTCTTAGGAGTAAAGGAGTGGTTCGGCCTGAGTGTCGCCCCGCTACGGTCACCCCGGATCAAAAGACAACTTGGGTGTACCGACAGAGCGGTCAGCTCGGACACTCTTTTAGCCGAAGTCAAGGCAAGTAGCAATGCTGTCTTCCATGACAGTGCTACTAGGGAGGAAAGCTCCAGAGGCTCAAATGGTTCTGTGACCAGAGCCTCGAGCACCAACGGCAGGTCCCACTGCAGGTCGGAGGCGTGCACTACCGGGCGCTGCCTCCTGACCCCCTGCAAAAACCGCGTCATAAGCGGCTGACTGAAGGCTGACCTGCCTCCAAATCCCTCATGGCAGGACGAAATGGCTGCTGCATACACCTTAATTGTGGAATGAGCCAGCCCCCTGTCCACCAGTATCTGTAAGTAGGTAAGAATAGAGCCCAGCGTGCACGACAGAGGCTCTAGACTCCTTCCTTCACACCATCGCCGGAATCCCGCCCACTTTGGCCTGTAACAAGCTGTGGTGGATTCTGCTCTTGCTGCTTGGATAGTCTGAATAACGTTATCAGACAGCCCCACCTGTCTCAGCCTGTCCCTCTCAGGAGCCAAGCCTGGAGAGGTTGGCCCAGAGTGGGTAACGCCCCTATTGCACCTGCTTCCTGAGACAGCGCTCCCCAGACCTGAGGAATCGCTCAGGGCTGGCCCACCATCATCTGTGTTACCCCCGCGTTACCACGGCGCCAGGCGGCGATCTGGAGCCACCAGGATGATTGACAGCTGTTCCCGCCTCACCCTCTCCAGGAGGGGGGGGATAAGGTGCAGCGGTGGAAAGGCGTAAAGCAGCTTTCTTGGCCATGGCTCGTGTGCAAACGTGTCGACCCCCAAGGGCGGGTTGTCCCACCGAGCCAGGGAGAACCACAGGGCACAGTGGCTGTTGCGCCGATTGGCGAACAGGTCCACCTCTGCTCTACTGAACTGAGTCCAGACCTGCTTCACCACCTCCGGGTGAAGCCTCCACTCGTCTGGCAGGGGTCCGCCTCTTGACATGAGGTCGGCCCCCCTGTTCTCCCGTCCCGGGATGTGAAGAGCCCCTAGAGACAACACAATCTGTGAAACCCACAGCCACAGGTTCTCTGCTGCGGTCAACCAGGCTATTGAGCGGACTCCGCCCTGCCTGTTGATGTACGCCACTGTGGTGCGGTTGTCGCTCCTTACTAGCACCTGTTTGCCCTGTATTAAGGGTTTGCAGTGCTGTAGGACCAACATCACTGCTTGCAGCTCCAGGAGGTTGCTGTGCCGCCAGAGGCCAGCAACCACCCACAGCCCTTTCTAGACACGTCCCCCCCCATCCTGTCACTTTCTTTTTCTTTGAAGCGTCTGTGAAGACTGTGATATAGGAGGTTACCTGCCCCAGTGGAGCTCCCCTCCGCAGATTCTCTGGGGACCCCCAGAATCGGAGGTTGCTCTCTACTGAGGGGGGGGATGGCCACCAGACGTCGTTTGTGTCTTAAGATCTAAACGAAGGCCGGTAAACCACATCTGCATGCGACGTGCATGCAGCAGTCCGAGTGGCACTACGGAGTGAGCAGCCGTCATGAGACCCAAAGTCTGCATGATGATCAAAGCTGTCACCGTCGCCCCCTGACGCAGCCTGCAGACTGCCCGCAGCAGGGATGCCTGTCTGCTTTCTGTCAGGGTGACATGTAGTCTGCCTGCATCGAGCATCACCCCCAGATATTCTACCTGCTGGTGAGGTATGGGGGAGCTCTTCTTCCAATTGACCGCAACTTCTTTTTCAACCCAACTTGGTTAGGTGTAGGATCAATTGGGCTGTGTGCAGTATTGCCCATTCCCTGGACCTGGCCATAACTATGAGGTCGTCCCTCATGCCATGGTCCCGCAGCGGTTGCAGCGTCATGGCTGAACGTGCGTGGGGATAGGGAGTAGCCGAACAGCAGTCTGTTGTACTCGTAGGCTACCCCCTGGAAGGCAAAACGCGAATACTTTCTGTGCTCTTGGAGCAATTTCGCCATGAAAGTAAGCGTTCTTCAGGTCGATGGTTGTGAACCAATCGCCTGGCTGCACCAGTCTCAGTAACTGTTTCATAGTTAACATATGGAACTTCTTGCATGCAATGTGCTGGTTCAGGCATTGAAGATTGTTGGAGTAGAACACCTCTGCTACGCGCCGTTCGTTGGATGAGGCTGGATCTCTATTAAATTAAGAAAGGAATTGAAATCACCGGAATCAAAGTTATAACAAATTATCTGAGTTTACTTCTAGTAGGAAACCAAACACATATACAAGTTATACAGAGTACTCGAGCACTCCGGACTTTTAGATTTGTGATGCGATGCGGATAAATGCGTCAGGATCAAACCACTCATCAAACCAAAAAGAAATTGGACTTCAGGTTTGTGATGCGATGCGGATACAGTTATCAGGACCTGCCAACTCACCAAACCCAAAAGCATTTTTACACACACAAACATCAGTATTCATATCTGTCCTTGGGGCGGAGATGGGTCATCTCTTCCTTCCCACTTTACTCCCAGCGAATCAGAGAGCCCCTGGGGAGGAGTTGTTTAAACTGACCACCTCCCCCAAGTGCCCTGATTGGCTGGATTCGCTTCTGGCCGAGTTCAATCAGAGGTCTGACCAGAGAGTGAGATCTCAAGCCCCACCAGGTCAAAAGTCAATGTTTATCTTTACTTTATCTTACTCTACATTCCTTTCCCAGGGGATATTTTCACCTAAACTATCCTCCTTCAGACATTTAAACTTTCCTTCACCTATTTAACGATGTCTTTTAACGACCGCATCTGGCTTTTAGGGATGATAAGAAGGATGTTGGTGTGTGACACACAGAATCTCTAAGCCAGTGAATTTAAAAGTGAGAATAACATTCTTTTTCTAAGTGATTATCAAAACCCTTGTGATTACATAAAACAGTTCAAACAATACATGTTTACTTCAATACAGTGTAGAATCATATCTTTTTACTTCAATCCCCCTTTTGATCTCACCTCACGAGATCAACATATAGCATTTGAAACATTACCACTGTCAATTTTCTTCTTACTGTGTCTGTCCCAACATTTATATAAACCCATCAGAAGTTGGGATATAGAGCACTTTAAACTTTTAGGAACAGTCCACAACAACAACTTATTATGACAGTGGAGGGAGAATAAAATATGTCTAAAAAGCAAAGTCCTTGTCAGCTGAGTCATCTTTACTCTACCCTCAATGGTGGAACTGATGAGTCTTAACACACAATGAGCAGATACAAGGCACACAACAACAACCACATGTCACTAAAATGGCAATAAAAGTAGCCACAGAAATCAGAAAAGACATTATCATACTTTTCCCTCTTTTGGTAACACATAGTTCTGTAGAATAAAAAATACAAATCCCTTAAATTATGGGATATAAAAATAAAGTTGAAAGTTCCTCAAAAAAAATGGATTGTTCAGAGAAAGTTCCACACCGGCTATATCAACCTGTTTCAGCGGGAAATGGAGTTCCCTGTGCCGTCTTGGTTTGCCATATCTTCGTCCCCCCAGCCCGCTGACGGCGGCTTCTGGGGTGCTTGCTAGAGAGATGTGGCCTGATTGTTTCTCACCCCGGCCCGCTGATGGCGGCTTCCGGGTCGACTGTTGGAGAGATGTCCTCCCGATCCTCCTCCTCCGGACTGCTGATGGCGCCTCCTGGGTCGACTGCTGGAGAGATGTCCTGATCCTCCTCCTCCGGTCTGCTGATGGCGCCTCCTGGGTCGACTGCCTTGACGAGAGCCAGATCTGTTCTGATGTCGTCTAGGGTCCTTGCGACGAGGGCCAACTCTTTCCTGATGTCGTCTAGGGTCCTCGCAGGTGTTTTTCCCGACCGCACACTGGCTCCAGTGGTACCAGTTGTCTCCCTTTCCATCTAGGCGAACAGCATGGGAGGTCCCCTCCAACCAGACGTAATCTGCTGTGTTGGCCTTGTGTTTCTCGGGTCCCCCTTTTGACGTCAGCAGCCTGTGTGGAGAAGTCTCATACCAAGCCCTTAAGTTGCTGGAAATATGGTTTTGAAATCATCTTTTCTACTTCTTTAGTGTTTATTGGCGGCACCAACTAGACTGGAGTGTGGACAAGAGACTATGCAGAAAATAATAAACAAAAATTTAAATTTAAAATTAAAATTAAAAAATTAAAAATTAAAAATTAAATTCAAAAATAGAACAAAAATAAAAATAAAACAAAAAAGGAACAAACTAACAAAACAAAAAATAACCAAAGCTAGATTATTTTAAATGTATCAATTTCTCTTAAAAGCAACAAATAAAACAAACAAAAAATACCATAACTAGTATTTTTAAATTGATACATTTCTCCTAAAAACGTAATAATCTCACATACATATTGTCTGATGTATATCCTATCCTTTTCCCCCTTTTACTGAAATAGAACGCCGTTAACGGTGTTCCTATTTTCAGAAATATCGAGCCTTATACATCAGTTATTTAATATCAGCTATATATTTATTATTACTATTACTTATATATCAGGCATTACATGTCAGCCTTCTTCCATGATTGACCTCGTCTATATTATCTGACTTATATTGATACGTGTCTGTTTGTATTTATTTAATATACTGGGCAATTATTGATAACTTTTTGAATCTCTCTCTTTTCTTAACAACTTGAGGTATGGCTATTTTGAAATCTGACTTGGTTAAGAGATGATTCGTTTATTGGTGAGAGGCACACTCTTGCCCTCGTGATTGGGTGGGGGTGGATAGTTAGGGAGAGTTCCCTACAATCTCCAGATCTTCCTCTCTAGAGGTCATAAAACCTTTTAATGGGCTCTGTGGTCTGTTTGGATTTAGATTTTCTTCCTCTCCAGAGGTCTATGCCCTGTCTTTGACCTGTGTTCTGCTGTGATTCTACAGCACCTCAGGACAGAGAAAGGGGGAGATCTCTTCCCAAAAGTGTAAGCTCCCACATGAGCACATAGCAACACATTAAACTCACCCTGACTTGTCTGTAAAGCGGTCTTAAGGCCTGAACTGAGTCTTTCTGTTTGTGTACACGGAAAATCCATTTCCAAAAAGGGGTCAGTTTAATAGTCCTTATCTTATTATCGCTCTGTGCTTGCAAATGCTAGGACCTATTGTCTTTGCCAGAGCTGCTGCTAGTCTTTCTACATGTATTAGCTCCATATAGCAGGGTTCACTAACATGGTTGGTTGATCCAGTTTAAGATTTTCAATATCTTCCATTACTATTTCCACATTCTTTTTCCCTGATATCAGGTCTAACAATGTGTTTTCTTTAGGAGTATTAGATGGGATACTCATAATTTGCTATTTGTGAGCTCTCATCTCCGTAGGGTGGAGGTAAAAAATCACACAGAGCTTTTCATACCTTATCATATCACAGTCAGGCACATTTTTATTGTGCGATGTTTATTTCAACAGATAGCGTGACTTCCAGAAGTAGGCTTCTACAATCTCCTCACGGTGATTGCGACTTCAGGTCAAGAGTTAAAAACTCAGTCAAACAAAATCTCTTTATCGTCACGTTTAATGAGCCTGATTATCCCCACAACAGTTTTGTGATGAGATACGGTTGTTCCAAATAATTAGTTGGAGGTCGCGTCTCTCTCCTCCTCTATCACCCACCATATAACAATTACAGACATTTTATACATTTAAAGCACCACGAAAGGTAACCGCATTAATCAATCCTATCATGATCTGCGGGGAATGCAACCCTTTTTTACACCTTTTTCAGCCTTTAATAGACGCACTGCAAGCTAACCGCATTAATCAATGTTATTTTGACTTGCGGGGAATTTAACCCATACATTTTTTACAGCGTTGCAGCGTTCGCATTTAGTGAGTGAAGGGCTGGGACTTATCTACCCGCCACACTCAAACACTATTTTTGCTCTAGATCCAGGACTGAATACCCTTCTCTAAGCACTTCCCCAATATCCCCAACTTGTAATATGTATTGTATTAAGAACTAAGACTAAGACTAAGAACACTGAGAACGCTGCTGACAACTCTAAATTTTTAGTATAATCAATCACAGATTTTTGATAGTCAAAACAGGTGTCTGCTCACCTTTTGTATATTGCCATGGTCTTAGTTGTCACCAGTATCTCTGTGTCCTCCCCCTGGACTGGATTCTGTCCCCTGGCTGTCGGTGTCCCTTTCTAGAGATCAGCTCACAAACGTCGGGAGTCACCACTTGTTGGAGTAGAACACCTCTGCTACGCGCCGTTCGTTGGATGAGGCTGGATCTCTATTAAATTAAGAAAGGAATTGAAAACACCGGAATCAAAGTTATAACAAATTATCTGAGTTTACTTCTAGTAGGAACCAAACACATATACAAGTTATACAGAGTACTCGAGCACTCCGGACTTTTAGATTTGTGATGCGATGCGGATAAATGCGTCAGGATCAAACCACTCATCAAACCAAAAAGAAATTGGACTTCAGGTTTGTGATGTGATGCGGATACAGTTATCAGGACCTGCCAACTCACCAAACCCAAAAGCATTTTACACACACAAAACATCAGTATTCATATCTGTCCTTGGGGCGGAGATGGGTCATCTCTTCCTTCCCACTTTACTCCCAAGCGAATCAGAGAGCCCCTGGGGAGGAGCTGTTTAAACTGACCACCTCCCCCAAGTGCCCTGATTGGCTGGATTCGCTTCTGGCCGAGTTCAATCAGAGGTCTGACCAGAGAGTGAGATCTCAAGCCCCACCAGGTCAAAAGTCAATGTTTATCTTTACCTTATCTTACTCTACATTCCTTCCCAGGGGATATTTTTCACCTAAACTATCCTCCTTCAGACATTTAAACTTTCCTTCACCTATTTAACGATGTCTTTTAACGACTTAATGACCGCATCTGGCTTTTAGGGATGATAAGAAGGATGTTGGTGTGTGACACACAGAATCTCTAAGCCAGTGAATTTAAAAGTGAGAATAACATTCTTTTTCTAAGTGATTATCAAAACCCTTGTGATTACATAAAACAGTTCAAACAATACATGTTTACTTCAATACAGTGTAGAATCATATCTTTTTACATCAAGATCCAGAATGGGCCTGAATTCTCCTGTCTTCTTGGGAACCAGGAAGTACAGGGAATAATGCCCCTTCTCTCTGACTTGAGAGTGCACATGCTGAGAGGAAACCTCCTCCTGGGATGACAGATGTGCTTCTCTCCTGCCTCTGAACGGAGGAGGGATGCTGCAAAACTGGAGTGAATAACCCAGTCTCAGTGTCCTGTCCATGCGCTCTGTTAATACACCACTAATTTTCCATTCCCCATAACATTGTGTTAGGGGATGTGCAATCAGCTGCAGAGCCGCAGCTATGAAGCTGTGGTACTCTCTGGTGGCCCACTCCGCCGTCAAACCCTCCATAAAAGGAAGTTTGACCCATGGGGGGCTGACACAGAAAGGGCCGTTTTTCTATAATGTAGTTTCCACTCAGAGAAAAAAACGGCCGATTTTTAACTGAGGTCCCTGAACGCACCACGGGCATGCTCCCGTGAGAGCGCGCGACTCCACCATAATGCTTTTTCTCTTAGAGAGAAATAAGCATTATCGGAGTCTTCTTCTGTCCATGGAACGCGCCGCGGCCCGCTCTGCGGGGGGGGGGGGCCGCGCGTCGTCATAATGCCGTCTCTTGAAAACGGACATTATGGGGAAATGTGGGAATGTGGGAAGAGAGAATGACTCTTACTCTGGGATAAATGCAATCGGTTTAAGCCGAATGCTTTACACACGACATATCTACTCAAGAACTAGAGTTACAACTACGTAACCCACTTGTTTCTGGCGGAGGTCCCTGAACTCAACCGCGGCCACAATCTCACACGGGGGGGGGGGCGCGCGTCGTCATAATGCCGTCTCCTTGAAACGGACATTATGGGGAAATGTGGAATGTGGAGAGAGATGACTCTTACTCTGGGATAGAAAATGCAATCGTTTTTACTGAATGCATTTTACAACACACACATATCACTTTAGAACTAGAGTTACACTACGTAACGCACTGTTTCTTCTGCGGAGGTCCCTGAACGCAACCGCGGCCACTCTCACGGGGGGGGCCGCGCGTCCGTCATAATGCCGTCTTCCCTTGAAAACGGACATTATGGGGAAATGTGGAATGTGGAGAGAGATGACTCTTACTCTGGGATAAATGCAATCGTTTTACTGAAGTCATTTTACAACACACCATATCACTTTAGAACTAGAGTTACACTACGTACGCACTGTTTCTTCTGCGGAGGTCCCTGAACGCACCGCGGGCCACTCTCACGGGGGGCCGCGCCTCATATGGGTGGTCCAATTAACATCGTATGAAAGCGGCCTTGCCGATCTCAACGAGACATTATGGGAAAATGTGGAATTGTGGAGAGATATGACCTCTTACTCTGGGATAAATGCAATTGGTTTACTAAATGCATTTTTCACACACAAATCACTCGACTTTGGAGCCACAGCTAAGAAGCTGTAGTATTCTCTGGTGGCCTACTCCGCTGCCAAACCTTCCATAAAAGGGAGTTTTGGCATGGGGCCTGACACAGAAAAAGGGGCCGATTTTCTAATTGAGGTTCTTGAACGCACCGCGGCAGCTCCCGTGGGGCCGCGGCAAAATGTGGAGAGAGATGACTCTTACTCTGGGATAAATGCAATCGTTTCACTGAATGCATTTCTCACACACACATCACTCTCTTGAACCCGCACAGTGCTTTGACATCACTACGGTTTATTCCACTCACGTGCACGCGCCCACCTGCTGGCTCCTATACTGGAGTTTACAGAGGGGGCGGGGAGTGTGGGACAGTGTTTCTTTCCGATCCAAAGAGCCCTTCCGTAAACACGGGGGCTCCCAGGAGATCAACACGGTCCTTTTTGAAAAGTGTCATGCGGCGTGATCCCTCACCGGGATACCACACGGCGGCCACGATCAAGCTACAAATAATCGCGCTGATCTGGCGAGGTGGGGGCATCTCCAGCAATGAGCGAGATGCCCAACACACCCGTGTTTATCTGCAGTCGCCCTGTCACGCGGTAGCGTAGCAGAGCTCTTTTCAGCTCCCTGCCCAGCCTGCTGCCCGCTGGGAGCAGCTGCGCTCCGCCGCCATGGTCATCACCTAGGGCGGTGGACCTCCATGGACCGAACCCGGAAGTGCCTGACAACGTCAAACGGAGCCATCCGCCCCGCTGGAATGGCGAACGTGAATGGCACCGCCTCGGCCATATCCTGGTCCCCCAAACACTCTACAGAGGTGGTGGAGATCGGTGCCCGCGATCAAACCAAGGCAGGTGGGGCATGGCCGAGATTCCAGTAATGGTGAGTCCATTTTTCGTTTCTTCTAATCTTCGTACGTTTATTTAACTCTTCGGTTGTCAGCTCGTCTGAAGAGAAAAATGATAGTGGGGCGGCGGCTGGAGCCGCCTTATATACTGTGGGCCTGCGCGCGCATTCAGGTAGGCTCGCCCCGATTGGCCGGCTACGTTTACGTAAATTCAGTAGGTGAAAGCACGCACAGCATGATAGAGAGTAGTACCCATTGAGTCCAGTAGAGGGCGGAGCCTGTGAGAGATATAACTAGTTTTGCAGATTTTCTCCTTCTGGAGTTTGGAAACTAAAAATCCGTTTTATTGCTTATGGATTATCAGAAATAATTTCAAAGAAGGCACAGATACATAGGATGAACCTATGGATTAACTGCAGTATCGTTTTTTTATCGTTTGAATGCCATTGAAGACCAGTTTTGACCAAGGTAAGCCATATTAGCGTTTTTAGCTTCTTAGCTCCACATGTTATGATGTACGCTTTCGTTTATGGCGTCGCGAATGTTTATCACTGAGTGTTGAGGAGGGCACCAATAGATTCAGTGTCTCCAGGACACCAAAAACGAGTGGTTGGCTGTGCATCTAGGATAAGTAATAAGGGAGTTATGAGTGAGTTTAAGTGCCTTTGTAGGTTACGTTTTTTCGCTCGAGGCTAATTCAGAGGCTGAGTGCTAGCATTGTGGGTTTTTTTTTTTTTTTTTAATTAAAAAGATCAGTTAGCTGAGTTTCTTCCCGTTACATGGATATAACACATTCATAGTTTTATTCAATATTAAGATTCCTTAGACGTTGTTTCCTGCAAATGACGCGTTTATCCGCCCGGTACCGGGCGGAAGGTGCGTAACAGGTTAAATAGCGGGCGCCGATCCCCACCACCTCTGCTCCGAGTGTTTGGGGGACCAGGATATGGCCGAGGCGGTGCCATTCACGTTCGCCATTCCTTCCGGGTCCGGCGTCCATGGAAGTCGTTTGGACAGCGTTAATACGTGGGTGCGTTCAGGGACCTCCGCAGGAGAACAGTGGTTTACGTTTGTAAACTCTAGTTCTAAAGTGATGTGTGTGTGGAAAAATGCATTCAGTAAAAACGATTGCATTTATCCCAGAGTAAGAGTCATCTCTCTCCACAATTCCACTTTTCCCCATAATGTCCGTTTCAAAGAGACAGCATTGTGATGGGGCGGGGGCGGTGCGTTCAAAGACCTCAGTAGAGAGAAGAGTCCCGCGGCGCCCTCCACCTCTTCGGCCCATCCCGTGGAACCGGCATGCCGGCACTCACGGGGACGGGCTGCCCAGCCCCGGCAGGCTTCGCAGAGAGCAGAGAGCGGCCGGGTGGAGTGCTCCGTCTTCACGGAGCTGACTGGCGGGGGGAGAAAATCTCTCCGCCCGGGTCGAGAGGGCGAATCCCGCCTCCTCCCTGTATAATGCACAGATCACTACGTTTTCTAATAAGAATGAGATTGATCTGAATCCAAATCTAAGTGTCTTTTGTTTCCACAAATGCTACACTTACACACAATGTTAACCATACAAATTCCCCATTCGCTGCCCCAGCTGTAGCTCCTGTCAAGGAGGTGGCTAGTGGGCATGCGCAGATGAGAGGGATGAACCGCAGGGAGTGCTATCTAAAGGAAAGCGCTTTGCGGGTACAGGGACATTATGGCCGGTGTATTACTGTCAGAGAACACACTACGCCTAGAGCAAAGACTCCAGTTAATGCAGTTTACCGTAGTGGTAAGGGCTGCATTATGGCGGAGCCCGCACTCACACAAGAGCGCGTGGGGGTGCGTTCAGGGACCTCAGTAGAACACAATATTTCCAACATTTTAAACAAATCAGACCTTTCTTAACTGTCAATGCTGCAAAGTCATACCTCCATTGTATGATTCTATCCCACATTGAATACTGTTTTACAAACTGGTCGTTTGCTTGTGCCACAAACCTGAAACCGATAGAACAGCTGTACAAGAGAGCTATCAAGGTTTTTGACAGAAAGCCAAATTCATACCACCACTGTGCCATCCTTGAAAAACACAATTTCTTGAGTTTTGACAATTTTAAGTATTTTAAAAGTATGTGTTTTATTTATAAATGTTTACATGGACTGCCCCCCCCCTCCCTTAGGGGAATTCATCCACAAAAAACACACTGGACGCTGCACTAGGTCAGAAACCAGAGGAGACTGTGAAATCCACCACAGACGGACCACCTTTGGACAAAATGTCCTCTCCATTAAAGGCAGCTCATTCTGGAACAGCCTCCCTACTGAGATACGGGATTGTCCCACTCGCAATAGTTTTAAAGGTCAACTCAGGGAATGGTTAAGAGACAAACAGACATGCAATCACCGCTAACTGCACTTTAACACAGGGGTCTCTCCTCTTGCACTTTATGTAGCACTTTTATCTTTTCTTGCACTTTATATGTCGTTGCTGTTATATTGTACTGCCATGTGGTAAATACTTGTGTATGCTGCGCTTGCTCTTTTGCACTTTTTGCATATCATGTATTTTGTTTTTACCATGTTTGTAAAATGTAATTTTCTTAAATGTTTAATGTGAGGGACTGAGGATGGAAACTAGCTCAAAGCTAAATCTGGCACTGTTACGCTTGACACATTTGAATGTTTTAAGTGTTCATTACTGTGCATTGTCCCTGCCAAATAAACAATTAAATACATAAAAATCTCCTTGGGGAGTCTTTCAGTAAAGAAGTGCCATGCGCACAGCACAACGCTGGTATCGAGGCTGAAATTGACTTGTACCGCAAAGCGACCTCTATCTTACTCTCTGACTGTCCTCTCAAGTGGTGGAGAGACAGTGCAACGCTTTACCCACTGCTGTCACCAGAGATGGGGTCGTTACTAAAAAAAAGTAATATATTACATATTACATATTACTTTAAAAAAAAGTAATATATTACACTACTTCGTTACTCTCTACATAAAGTAACTCGTTACTTTATTCGTTACTTTACTCGTTACTTTACTCGCAGGGCCGGCCAGCCCCTCCCTGCAGGTAGATCACGCAGACTGCTAAAGTTTCAAATGTTCTCTTTAGTTCAGTTTCCATTGTTGCATAAGACTGATTCAGATAGCTCTGACCATGGCTGTCCTCTGTCTCCTGCTATCTGTATTTTGCGCAGTATATCTCTGAACGATGCGATGGTGATTCCACTGTGCAAATGGGCAACATTACCTCTACTATGAAGGATGCTACAATCCTTACTCTGGGTTCGGGGGTCCTTAGCTATTAGCTTCACCTTAGCATGTGTTCTTTGCAGGTGTTTGTTGAGGTTTGACGTGGTGTTTACAGCAGTGGATAACATCTTCTGGCCTGGACACAGTTTGCACCTCACCGTCACATTCCTGTCTATTTTTCGGACGAACTCAAAATAATGGGCATACCTCCACCCCTCGAAAGTTATCGCTGACTCAGCCATGTTTATGCAGCACTGCACGCGGAGATGTGGACGTGCAAGTCGCGTAGATTACGTACATATAAACCTGCGGCGGAAACCCCTCTTGTCTGTCAGTGTGATTATGACTGATTTTATAAAAGTAACGAAGTAACGCGTGTCGGGGCAATGTTAGTAACTGTAGTGTGATTACTGAATTATAAAAGTAACGCGTTACACTACTCCGTTACCGACAAAAGTAATATTATTAACGTTAATAATATTACTTTTGTCGGTAACGGAGTAGTGTAACGCGTTACTTTGTAACGCGTTACACCCAACTCTGGCTGTCACCCATGGCCAAAGCATATCTCTCTGTCCCAGCCACATCAGTACCAAGTGAGAGAGTTTTTTCCACAGCAGGGGATATTGTAAACGCCCAAAGATCCCAGCTTCTACCTGGAAATGTGGACATGCTAATCTTCCTGAAAAAAAACCTGTCTGATGAGTGAGAGTGAGTTAGTGAGTTGAGTTACTTGAAATTTATTTTAATTTTATTGCAGGGTCTGATTATTGAATTTCCTTGTTTATTTGCACTAAGAAAATGCCTACTTTGTTAGTACTAGTATGTAAAAAAACACTGGTTTGTTCTTGTTCCAGTCTGTTACTGTCACTTTGTTTTTGACACGTTAAATGTACTACTATACTAAAATGCTGTACAAATCAGATTTATTATTTAATAAAGAAAAACATTTCAAGTAAAAAAAAAAAAAGAATCTCACATTTATTTTCCCCTTTATTTTTCAATATCGCGATAAATACTGTACCGTGGACTTGTTATCGCGATATTATCGTACCGTGAGTATTTGATACCGTTACATCCCTAGTACTCATCATACGTTAGCATCAAATGTAGTTGTGATGGAGTGTTTGTCCACAGACGTACAGTATTGACTGACCACTGATTACGCTTTTGGTCCTCTCTGTGCCTGAAGCACGGATCTTTTCTTTAACCGTCTTTTTTTCTAAGTAAAAGCCGTAGGTGAAGGGAAGATGGGACAACTGGATGGGTCATCTGTGACTTCTGGAATCCCAACAATGTGAGATAATATAGGAGACTGTCTCCTCAGAATAGGACAAACAACCTGAAATGAACAAATAAGTCCCTGCCTCCTCATAATAGAACAACAACCTGTCTTCTGTTATCAACAGAGGAGGCAGCTGCAAGGTCATACAGTCTCAGAGCCACACATGATATCAGTGCATTAAAACAACCCAAAGAGTGGAGAAAACAGTATTTCTCCAACAGTAACCAAAATGGTAACTTTGGATATTTTTTGTTGTGTGACGTGCAATACACGACACATGTGCTTTTAGGCATGATAACACTTTTTTCTGCTTGGCGCCGATTCTTTGTTTTTTACCAGAAAGAGGGCGGGGTCTCCATTTCGCCAGGCAGTAATGTTGCAATGCTCTCATCTAAGCACATCGGAGCACTGAGGGGCCTGCCCCTTTTTGTCCAGGAGAACACAACAACATTTATTCTGGAGTGTTTGGTAAGTAATAGTAAAAGAAAATACACTTACACAATACATGAAATATTACCCCCCCCCCTGTGCATCAGTCTAGATCATTTAAATTGTCAAGTCAGAATGTTTGACTCCCATAACTCAATGCAGGTTATGAGTTGAGCATAGATTAATTAAAAGGTTTCATGTCAGCTCTTACAAAAGTGTGATCCCCACCTCTTTGTTGTGCTCTTTAGGCAACATAAGTCAAATAAAAAAACACGCAAAGACACGAAACAGTCAGTGTCAGAAGCAGCACCATCAACCAGGAGAAGAGAAAACTATTTGAATGGAGCTGAGGGGAACATCTGGAAGGTAATGATAGCATTTGCTAAACACAAACAGCCTCAGCAGAGAGGAACATCTGTGGCAGGTGGCAGCTGACCAAAACAACAGAACTGCTGCTAAACATACCAAAATTACTGTGTCTGGTGCCTTGCTCAAGGGCACCACGGCAGGGCCCAGGAGGTGAACTGGGACCTCTCCAAGTAGCAGTCCACACTCCATATTTAGGTCTGGTCAGGGACTTGGACCGGCGACCCTACAGCTCCCAGTCCAAGCCCCTACTGACTGAGCCACTGGCGGACTAATCAAAATGGTCCAATGTAAAAGGTCAACTGGTCTCTGCCTATTACTGCTCACTCTCCCACTGGGCCAGCCACTGTCATTGAATACTTGATGGAACAGAAATGCTTCATCCAAGTCTGATTAGCTGTTGGCATGGAGGCCCAAAGGAAGACATTGTGTTTCACTGCTGGAAAAAAGAAGCAGCTAAAGTGCACACTTTCACTCAGTAAAAAATAGTCCAAATGCTGAAACACCAATTTACTCCATATGTCTATAGATGGATATCAGTTGAGCAGATCACTATGATCAAATTCCTGGGTGTTAAAATAGATCATTGCTGTCGTGTTCGGATCATTTTGATTACATTGCTTTCGTTCAACTGTGTGTGTGTGTGTGTGTGTGGTGTGTGTGTGTGTGTGTGTGGGTGTGTGGTGTGTGTGTGTGTGTGTGTGTGTGTGTGTGTGTGTGTGTGTGTGTGTGTGTGTGTGTGTGTGTGTGGTGTGTGTGTGTGTGATGGTGTGTGTGTGGTGTGTGTGTGTGTGTGTGTGTGTGTGTGTGTGTGTGTGTGTGTGTGTGTGTGTGTGTGTGTTGTGTTGTGTGTGTGTGTGTGTGTGTGTGTGTGTGTGTGTGTGTGTGTGTGTGTGTGTGTGTGTGTGTGTGTGTGTGTGTGTGTGTGTGTGTGTGTGTGTGTGTGTGTGTGTGCGCGATTGTAAAGGTCAGGGCTGTGTATGGACACAGCAGATTGGTTGCCTGACGCTCACATTACAGAAATGAACGTCTGGTTCAGCAGGAGGCAGATGTGGAGCGGCGGCTCCCAGAGGGCAGAGAGGATTAGCAGGTCAGGAACATGATGCACTCTCTGCTGCTACACACTCCTTACTATAAATGGAGTATCAATGCTGCTGTCAGAATTTCCTACAAGAGTTCCCCACAGTGGGTCTCTGAAGAGAGTTTACTATTTGTCCGGGGTGGTTTTATACTACATACATCTGATAAGCTTAGGAAATTGTTTGTCTAATAGCATGTCCATATTTCCCCAAAACTTAAGATAATGCATCATTTGCAAATTCAAACAAAGCTTTATGAAATCAACACCCTTGATGTTTTTATTTTTTGAAAACATTTTACAGGACCCATTGCTATATTGAGGAGGCTGGTAACTTTCTGGATGTTTTAGACACATTTTCTTCTGTGAGAACTGCTGATATACAATCTTATCTCTACTGTCGGTATAACGTCAGGTTTTTACAGAAGCTTTTTTCTGTTTAATTGCAAACTCACTCACTCAGCCATGTGGCTCTGTGTACTCAGTGCACCATCTGTGTGTACATATGCTGCATCATTCAAGCACAGTGTTTGGTGTGAGTCACCCATGTTTGCTATTCAGAGTCCAATACACAATTACTGTACTGCTGCTTGTAAAAGGGAATGACTGGAAGAACACTTTTGACAAGATGATGGCAATGAAGTCAGGGGTGTCAGGGTTGGGGAAAAATAGGACCCAAATGCAGTAAAAGGACTAAAAGGTCAGGTAACAAAACGCGAGCTTTATTTCCCAAAGCTGAATGACAAAAGAAAACAAGGAACAACTTAACATACCAAAACCGTGGGAGTAGGAGGAAGGATCCTAGGGCCAAAAGGGTGGGTGGAGGGGTCTGGAGGACGGGTTTGGGCTGACAGCCCGGGGGCACGGCAGAGGACCAGGAAGGGGTCTCGGGCGAACGGCCCGGGGGCAAGGCAGAGTTCACGGAGGGGGTCTTGGGCGGACGGCCCGGGGGCAAGGCAGAATTTGAGGCGGGGGTCTCGGGCGGACGGCCCGGGGGCAAGGCAGAGTTCAAGAAGGGGCGCAGCGGGCGAACTCAGGGGGCCGGGCATGAGGGCGAAGGCAGCGGCTGGAAAAGTCAGGGGGCCGGGCTCGAGGGCGAAAGCCGCAGCGGCGAAGGTCAGGCGGAGATTGTATGATGCAGAATAAAAAGTCATGAATGAGAATATGAGGAGGAAAGGCTTGTGGTGTTACACATTAAACACACAACGTCTATATCTTCTTATTTTATTCGAAATGAATCCAGAAGAACGAAGGGGAGGAAGACCCGCCCATTGTCGAAGCAGCCAATGAGAAGAGGAGCCAGGAATCAGATATACACGCGCAGCACGGACACTCGTGCTCTCTCTCTCTGTTCACGGCGCTGTGAGCAGCCTGTTTGTTCCAACCAACGATACTTTATTAAATTACTAATTTGAACTTTCGGAGACTCCATTAGTCTCTTTTTAACTCTCTCCTGGCTGCGAATCAAAGAATACATCTTCACAGTACACAGCTGAGCTTCCATTCCCCATAAAACTGTGTTAGGGGACATGCAAGCAGCTGTGGAGCCGCAGCTAAGAAGCTGTGGTACTCTCTGGTGGCCCACTCCGCCGCCAAACCCTCCATAAAAGGAAGTTTGGCCCATGGGGGGCTGACACAGAAAGGGCCGATTTTCTACTGAGGTCCTTGAACGCATTGTGGCACGCTTTCGCCGGGCCGCGCGCTCCGTCAGAATGCCGTCTTCACACAGACGGTGAAATGCGTTAATCGGAGCTATCCCAGCTAGCGGGGAACATTCTCACAACTTTGGCTAACTTTACCTAAAGGTGGAACGTTTTTCCTGCAACATTCTAAGGATGTGTTTTGGAAACACATTAACCTGTTATGCCCGAGAGACCCCGGTACCGGGGCACTGCCGCAACATCTTGCAGGAAACAGTGTCTGAGGGCATGTTCATTTAATAAAACTATGAATGTTTTATATCCATGTAACGGGAAGAAACTGATCTTTTTTTTTTTTTTTTTTAAATAAGAAAACCCACAATGCTAACACTGAGCCTCTGAATTAGCAACGACCGAAAAATGCTAACACCTTACTGCACCGAAAATCACTCACAAAACCTTATTATTTATCTCTTCTCTACATCCATGACATCGTTTCACATCGTGAGGTGACACAGAATCGATGGACACCCACATTATCACTGAATTATACGAAATGGCGACGTTATAAGCAAAAACGGACATCAAAACAGGTGACGCTAGGTAGCTAAAAATGCTAACATTTTTACCTTGGCTCTGTAGTCTCTCCAAAGTGGTCTTCAATGGCATTAAAACGATAAAAACGCTGCTGAAGTTAATCCATAGGTTAATCCAATGTGTCTGTGTCCCTTTGAAATTATTTCTGATAATCCATAAGCATTAAAACTGCTTTTCCGTTTCCAGATGTCAAAGCTAGAGATAGGTTCACTCTGATGCAACATTACTTGCGCAAAGCCCTCACCGTTTTGTTTCACAATGAGTGTGTGTGGGGGACTCCCCCTTCGATTCTATTGGCTCTAACGGTCAGAAAGAGGTGTCAACCATCAAAATCGAGCAAGGGAAGCCAGAGATATGGAAAATCCACCCAAATGACCCCAGAAGTGGTTTCTTTTTGCTAAATCTCTCTAAAAAGGTCAAATGTCACTTGTTTTGCATCAATCTTGATACAGGGTACTTATTATATGTTGTACTTTGGATTCCTAAAGCTTTTAGTCTACCTTACCATCATCCAAGGGTAGTTTTCAAGTAAAAAAGAATTTTTGGACGGACACTATAATTTACAGTTTTTTACTATGTAAAATCTGAATTTTCTTTAAAATAAAAAACATCTATATTGATTCTGACTTTTCTACATCCAACTCACAGGTTTATCATTACTTTGAGAAAAGAGATTATTAATTTAACCCTTTTAGAAGGGAAGATATGGTCATTTGTTCTGGGAATGTCATTTTCGAGCCTGAGACCTGAAAAACAGGCTCAGGGCTTAACAGGTTAAAGATGTTCTTTATAAAACGTTCCCTCAATGTTACATGATAACAAATGAAGAACATTTTCAAAGCAACATTCAGAAAATGTTTTCAGGATGTTATTGAGGCCTGAGATGACAGAACGTTTTTTATAAAACGTTCCTTTAATGTGATATGCTTACAAAGGTGGAACGTTTTGCCTGCAACATTCTGAGGATGTTTTTTGGACGTTGTTGGGATAACACATTACATATGTTCTTTTATAAAACTTTCCCTCAATGTTACATGATAACAAAAGAAGAACATTTTCAAAGCAACATTCGGATAATGTTTTCAGGAGGTTATTCTTTTTTTATAAAACGTTCCTGTGATGGCAAATATTAACACGGTCATGGTCAACGTCAGATTTATTTCTAGAGCGCTTTAACCTGTTAAGCACCAAGCCTGTTTTTCATGTTTCAGGCTCGAAAATGACATGCCCAAAACAAATGACTACAACTTAACTTTTAAAAGGGTTATATGAATAATTTCTTTTATCAAAGCAAGGTTACATCTGTGAGTTGGATGTAGAAGTGTCAGAATCAATATAAATGTTTTTTATTTTAAAGAAAATTCAGATTTTACATAGTAAAAAACTGTAAATTATAGTGTCCGTCCAAAAATGATTTTTTACAGATAGTGAAAACTACCTTTGGATGATGGGTTAGTAGACTAAAAGCTTTAGGAATCCAAAGTACAACATATAATAAGTACCCTGTATCAAGATTGATGCAAAACAAATGACATTTGACCTTTTTAGAGAGGTTTAGCCAAAACCACTGAGGTGATTTGGGTGAAAATGTTATTTTTTCCATATCTCTGGCCCCCCTTGGTCGATTTGGATGGTTGACACCTCTTTCTGACCGTTAGAGCCAATAGAATCGAAGGGGTAGGCCCCCAAACACACACATTGTGAAGAGAAAAGGTGGGGGCTGCGCGCATGTAAATGTACAGCAGAGTGAAGGATTTCTAGCTCTGGCATTTGGAAACGAAAAAAGCAGTTTTATTGCTTATGGATTATCAGAAATAATTTCAAAGAGGGCACAGATACATTGGATGAACCTATGGATTAACTGCAGGATCGTTTTTTTATTGTTTTAATGCCATTGAAGACCAGTTTTGACCAAGGTAAGCCATGTTAGCGTTTCTAGCTACTTAGCTCCACATGTTATGATGTACGCTTTCGTTTATAGCGTGGCAAATGTTTATCACTGAGTGTTGAGGTGGGCACCACTAGATTCAGTGTCTCCAGGACACCAAAAACGAGTGGTTGGCTGTGCATCTAGGATAAGTAATAAGGGAGTTATTGTGAGTTTAAGTGCCGTTTTAGGTTACATTGTTTCGCTCGTGGCTAATTCAGAGGCTGAGTGTTAGCATTGTGGGTTTTTTTTGGAGAAAAAAAATTAAAAAGATCAGTTAGCTGAGTTTCTTCCCGTTACATGGATATAAAACATTCATAGTTTTATTAAATATTAAGATTCCTTAGACGTTGTTTCCTGCAAATGACGCGTTTATCCGCCCGGTACCGGGCGGATGGTGCGTAACAGGTTAAAAAACAAACTTGTTGCATTTGTTTGAAAAGGATGTTTTAAAAAATCTGATGCCACCATATTTTCCTTTTGAAAAAAACAAACAAGCACGTAATTCATGATAAGCTGTAAGCAGATATTGCATGTTTGTGGTGGCATGTGTGAGTTCCCAGCTAGAAATGTTTGGTTCTCAAAAGATTCTGAGAATAATACCATTCATTATTCTAGGAATGTTTTCAGCAGGACGTTTTATTTTGGTTCCCAGAATGTTCTTCTGAAAGGTAGGATAACGTTCTTTAAAAACATTCTTGAAATGTTTGGTGATAACCTTCTTAACCTGTTTTTCAGGTCTCAGGCTCGAAAATGACATTCCCAGAACAAATTACCATATCTTCCCTTCTAAAAGGGTTAAATTAATAATCTTTTTTCTCAAAGTAATGATAAACCTGTGAGTTGGATGTAGAAAAGTCAGAACAATATAGATGTTTTTTATTTTAAAGAAAATTCAGATTGAACATAGTAAAAAACTGTAAATTATAGTGTCCGTCCAAAAAATATTTTTTACTTATAGTGAAAACTACCCTTGGATGATGGTAAGGTAGACTAAAAGCTTTAGGAATCCAAATTACAACATATAATAAGTACCCTGTATCAAGATTGATGCAAAACAAGTGACATTTGACCTTTTTAGAGAGGTTTAGCAAAACAAACTCCACCTCTGAGGTGATTTGGGTGGAAATGGGGGTTTTACCGTTTCTCTGGAACCCATTGGTCGATTTTGGTGATTGACATCTCTTTCTGAACGTTAGAGCCAATAGAATCGAAGGGGAATCTCCCCACTCACTAACATGGTACAAAAAAAAGGTGGGGGCTTCGCGCGTGCAGTTTTGCATCAGAGCGAACCTATACTCTAGCTCTGACATCTGGAAACGGAAAAGCAGGTTTATTGCTCATGGATTATCAGAAATCATCTCAAAGGGACACATACACATTGGATTAACCTATGGATTAACTTCAGCAGCGTTTTTATCGTTTTAATGCCATTGAAGACCACTTTTGACCAGACTACGACACAGGTAAACCATGTTAGCGTTTTTAGCTACCGAGTGCCACATGTTTTTTGTTTATAAAGTCGCGAGTTCGTATCATTGAGTGATAATGTATGTACCCATCGATTCTGTGTCACCTCACGATGTGAAACGATGTGTTGGATGTGCAGAAAAGATAAATAATAAGGTTTTTGTGATTGAATTTCGGTGCAGTAATCTGTTAGCATTTTTCGCTCCTTGCTAATTCAGAGGCTCAGCGTTAGCATTGTGGGTTTTATTTTGAAAAATAAATAGAAATGATCAGTTAGATGAGTTTCTTCCCGTTACATGGATATAAAACATTCATAGTTTATTAAATGAACATGCCCTCAGACACTGTTTCCTGCAAGATGTTGCGGGAGTGCCCGGGTTAACCGGTTAAGATGTTTTTGATAACCTTCTTAAGATGTGTTTGATAACCTTATTAAGATGTTTTTGATAACATTGTTAGAACATTATGCCCTACTATTCTTAAAACGTTTTCAGCGGGACGGTTTATTTTGGTTCCCAGAATGTTCTTCTGAAAGGTAGGATAACGTTCTCTAAAAACATTCTTAAAATGTTTGGTGATAACCTTAAGATGTTTTTGATAATCTTCTTAAGATGTTTTTGATAACATTGTTAGAACATTATGCCCTACTGTTCTTAAAACGTTTTCAGCGGGACGTGGTGGTTTGTGAGGGCTGCGTATAAACAGTGTCCGCTGTTTATGCATATTGGATAAAAATCATTATTGCACCCTTTAGATTTGAGATTTGAGACTTTAGATTTGAGACTTTAGATTTGAGATTTGAGTTTTTTTCAAATGAAATGGCTTCCGGTCTCCCAAGCAGAGTGGATTTAAAAGCAGCAGCAAGCGGAGGAATCACTAATAAATGTGAGTATTGGGTTTTAACTTACTTTAAATTAACTAACGTCACACACGTCAAACCCAAGGGGCATTAAAACGTACATTTTCGTTAAATAATACGGATAAATATGTGACGCTAACTAGCTAGCTGGACGTACTGCACTGTTGTTTACACTTATTTTTAATTCAATTCAGAAGTTTACTAAAGTCATACAGAGATCGTGGCTCTGTTATAGATAAGTTATACTTTATATTACATAAATAGACCAAAGTGAAAACATTTAGACCGGTATAGCCTACAGTACGGTGGGATTTATAAAAGGCTACCCTGACGTGTAGCTGCTGTTAGCTTTATGTATTTCTCTGACATGTTGCAATGTTTTACTGTTTATTAAACTTTGGGACAACATTACAACCTTTGTGTTCAGCTCATGCTGCTTTGAGGTAGGGCTAAAAGAAAAGCCTATTTTAAATATTTCCACCAGATTTGATCATCTTTTATAAGGTTAAAGTTTATTTAATGTATCCTAATCCCATAATAATAAGACAATCAAAAATAGACAGCAGCCTTTTGCTTGATGTTAGTTTGTGCCGTGCTGTCAAAGGGATGCACGTGTGACTGTCATTTCATCTCTTTAGTTTTTTAAAAACCAGAACAGTACATCATTTTGAATGATCCTTTAGGGATTGTTTGTCTGACTCTGAAATGCTTAGTTACATTTTGCAATAATACTTCTGCAACCCTCTGTTTAATATGATTAATTCACTTTTTAATTTTTCTCTGTAATTAGTAAAATTCTGGAGAAATGGATCTGCTGGAGAAGGACCCCTAATCTGAAAAGTGCACAGCGGATCATCAGGACAGAGCTGCCATCCACCTGGACACCCCGTGGTGCTGAAGAAAGCAAAACGGCGATCAGGAACATCCTCCACCCAGACCTCTGCTTACTGCCGTCCTACAGACTTGTGTGTCTTAGTTTCAGAATATGATTTTGTATGTGTCCTTTCTTTGAATAGATATGTAACGATTATAGCTTGAGTCTGTCTGATTCCCCAAACAACTGCTTCTATATACTTGCTGCACATATAATACAAATAAACAACTGCATAAACACACTTTTGCTGATATTTGTTTTACTGCTGATGATGTTAAATAACATGATTGATTTCCTCTGTCTCAATGATGAAAGTTATAATAATAGAAGACATGAAGCTGCAGAGAGAGGATGGATATATTCTTACCTCTACTTTGTGATAAGATGAAAATACAATATTAAATTGTAATTGTTAAACACATTGTTTTTCATTTACTGAGGTTTTAACCATTATTTACAACATGTGTACATAAGCAGTGGAATAATAGGATATCTCTAGGTCATTAAACTGTCTTCAGTTTAATTTTATTAATACAAAAAATAGGTCATAGAAAATGTTTAATTGTGTATTTCAGCAGAGCGGGGATCACGGTGCTGCTGGACCTGGAGGTGCTGACCTGGGGTCAGTGGGACATCATCTGGGCAGGTTTAGGGGACGAAGGAGAATATAAACTGTTATGATCACAGCTATTAAGATTAGAACACTAATATTGTTAAGAATCAATCTATACAACATGCTTTTGTTCATTTAAAAAACATATTGTTTTATTAGTACAGAACAATTAAGACTTATTTTAAATATGAAATAATATGATTAAATTACATCAGCTATATATAATTTACTTGTTAACTTACTAATGTAACATTACTGGGGGCTAAAGGAACAGCTTCATCTTATTTACCTGGCCATGGTCCTCTTTAATTCATCGCCGACGGTGATCTCCAAAAAATGTAAAAGTAAAAGTAAAGTTTCTGGATCCTTTTCAGCTGAGTTAGCTTGTAAGCTAATTTGCTAGCAGGCTGCTGGAGCAGCGCAACCGAACAGCGCGTATCACGTGACATAAATACGAAGCGCTCCGTAGGCTAGACCGTCTCATTTCGTAGGCCACTCGGTCCAGCCTACCCGGTCTACGTGGGCTGGGTCCTCCGTGGACCGCGTAGGCTGCGTACTCTGAAGGGTGCAGCCCCTGAATTGAGACACGGCCTATGAAAGCCTGCAGCCTGCACTCATTCCCTGCCGGATTGTTGCCGTGAACGGTTTGTTGCGTGCCGCTCCAGCATATTCTTTGACAACTTTGCCTGCTTTTGCCTCACACTCATTTTTATGTCTCTCCCAGGAGGAATCCAAGGCCTTCCACACTCCCAAGACCAGCCAGGCCTCTCTACCCACCCTGGAACAACTGTTTCCCACTGCCGCCATAACCAGCCTCCACTCCCAGCTCCCCTTTTCTAATAAACAAATGTTACTTTGACCAGCTGATTCCGAATCTGATTCTGGGTCCCCTCCAGTACATGTGACACCGACAGTGACTTGTACTAGCTGCTGGTCACATTTTTTTTTAAAAAGAAAAAAATACTTCTGATAAATCGGAACGATAAAGCGCGTTATCCTACTCTAAAATAATAACATTCTGGCAACATAAAAAAATCTAACCTGCAGCTGAAAACGTTTTATGAACAGTAGGGCATAATGTTCTAACAATGTTATCAAAAACATCTTAAGTGTCACGATCTGTCTGCGTTGTGTTTTGTCTTGTCTAGATCTGTCTTTGGTTTCCTGTCTGTGTGTTCCCTCCTACCTGTTCCCTCCTACCTGATTTCCTGATTGTGTTCACCTGGTGCCCCTGTGTTTTCTCCTCCCTCCTCACCTGTCTCTTGTTTCTTTGATTAGTCCTGTGTGCATTTAGGTTCGTTTTTTCCTGTTAGTCTTTGTGAGATCCTTGTTTGTCTTTGACTGTGTTCACGGGGAAGTGTTCTATTTGTTCCTATTTAATCTTGAAATAAAGATATTTTCTGTGAAATCTGCATTTGGGTCCTGCCTGCTTCACTCAACCCTGACAGAAGGATCTGACCAAAAATGGACCCAGCAGACAGCCTGTACGAGGAATTTAACATGCTTTAAGAATGACTTTCGATATGCCTCCAGTAGTGAAGAGAGGCAGTCTATTATCTCTACGGCACGCCAATAAGTAACCTCAAGGCCCTGGTTAAGGGAGTTACTACCCGAGTGGGTGGAGGACTGTTTTGGTAGCTTTGAGGTCAAACCTGTTTCTCGGCCTGCTAGCCCCTGGCATGCTAGCCCCCTGCCTCCCCATTCCCAACCTGATACCATACGTCTCGGTGTGTTCTGTCTGGAGTCAGCCCCTGCTTCTTCCCCATTTCCTGCTCCTGTCCAGGATCCGTTCTCGGGTACTCGTCTGGCTTTTGGAGGTCCACGGAGCCTCCAAAAGGCTCCTAAGAGAAGGAGTCACAAGTCCAGGCTAGCAGCCCGAGCCCCAGAAGCCATGGTTCCGGCTCCAGTACCGGCCCACACAGCCATGGTTCCGTGCTCCAGTGCCGGCCCACACAGCCATGGTTCCGTGTTCCGGTTCCGTGCCCAGCAGCCATGGTTCCTGCTCCAGTACCGGCCCACACAGCCATGGTCCAGGCTTCAGTTCCGGTCCCAGCAGCCATGGTCCCTGCTCCAGTACCAGCCCACACAGCCATGGTTCCGGCTCCAGAACCGGCCCACACAGCCATGGTCCAGGCTTCTGTTCCGGTCCCAGCAGCCATGGTCCCGACTCCGGTTTCAGTTCCAGTACTGGCTCAGCACCCAGTGTCCTGTCGGCGTGCCGGCCGACTCCGGCTCCTCGTCACCTGTTGGCTCTCTGGCCGACGCCAACTCCCTGTGTCCTGTCGGCGTACCGGCCGACTCCGGCTCCTCGTCACCTGTTGGCTCTCCGGCCGACGCCAGCTCCCCGTGTCCTGTCGGCGTAACGTCCGACTCCAGCCCCTCGTGTCCAGTCGGCTCTCCGGCCGACGCCAGCCCCCTGTGTCCTGTCGGCGTACCGGCCGACTCAAGCTCCTTCTTCTTCGGGGGCGCCGCCAACTCAAGTCTCAAGTTCCCTCTCGAGTCACCTCTCAAGTTCCTTCTCAGGTCCCCTCTCGAGTCTCTTCTCGAGTCCCCTCTCAAGTTCCTTCTCGAGGCCCTTCTCCAGTCCCCTCTCGAGTCCCCTCTCGAGTCCCCTCTCGAGTCCCCTCTCGAGTCCCCTCTCGAGTTCCCTCTCGAGTTCCCTCTCGAGTTCCATCTCGAGTTCCCTCTCCAGTCCCTACTCAAGTCCTTACTCAAGTCCCTTTCCAAGTCCCTTCTCATTTCCCTTCTCTAGTCCCATCTCAAGTCCCCTCTCCAGTCCCTACTCAAGTCCCTTCTCTAGTCCCTACTCAAGTCTCTACTCTATGTCCTGTCCCGTTGGGGGTCCCGCCGACTACTGTTCTGCCGGGGGTCCTGCCAACCCAATGTCCTGGTCCATTGGGGGTTCCGCTGGGGGTCCTGCCAACTCTGTGTCCTGTTCCGTTGGGGGTCCCGCCGTCACCTGTCTTGCCGGGGGTCCTGCCAACTCCATGTCCTGTTTCGTTGGCCGTCCGCCCGAGTCCCCCTTCTCGGCCTCTGCTTTGCCCCCGGGCCGTCCGCCCGAGTCCCCCTTCTCGGCCTCTGCTTTGCCCCCGGGCCGTCCGCCCGAGTCCCCCTTCTCGGCCTCTGCTTTGCCCCCGGGCCGTCCGCCCGAGTCCCCCTTCTCGGCTTCTGCTTTGCCCCGGGATGTCCGTCTGAGTGGGGAATCGTGCCTTATAATGGGTGCCCAATTAACATCGCATGAAACGGATCTTATTTTGTCAAAATACTCCAGCGTTTCTCAGTCACGAGGCAGCGGGGGCAGAGGCTTTTTACCCTCCGCCCATCCTGTTGCCTGTGAGAGCAGATGGGCTGCCAGGCTCTCACCAAGGGGGGGCACACCGGGACACGCTGTGTCCGTGCGGCCCTGCACCCTGAGAATTCCCGTCATACAAAGCCACTGGAGCCTTCGCCTTCAGCGGCTGTCGCCACGACGCCTCTTCACACTGCCAGATATCTGGCAACGGGGGCGAAACGAAGGCCGGGCGGACCGGGCCGTAGAACCCCTGACGGAGGCGTCTCACCGGTTTTGGCGGCAGTGGTGGGGGAGCGTTAGCCCTACACGCTCCGCCGCCATGGCCATCACCAGGGGGAAGTCCTGGCGGACAGACCTGGGCGGTGGACTTCCATGGACGCCGGACCCGGAAGTGCCCGATAACGAGAAGTCCTCATCATCCTCCTCCTCGACAAACGGAGCCATCCGCCCCGCTGGAATGGCAAACGTGAACGGCACCTCCCCGGCCACATCCTCGTCTCCAATCTCCACCACATCGAGCTCCGCCTGGTCATCCGTCTCATCACCCTGCTGTGGGACGTAGTGAGCCTGGAAATGCTCCCATTGGTGCTGGCGTCTGAGCCGTGGGAGCACCCGGCAGGCAGTTCAGGACGGAGAAGGCTTCACGGCAGCGTGGTCAGGCACCAAACACTCGAAGCAGAGGTGGTGGGGATCGGCGCCCGCTATTAAGGGGTAAATTAATAATCATTTTTCTCAAAGCAATGATAAACCTGTGAGTTGGATGTAGAAAAGTCAGAATCAATATAGCATTTTTTTTTATTTTAAAGTAAATTCAGATTGAACATAGTAAAACAATGTTAATTTTAGTGTCCGTCCAAAGAAAAAACATTACTTATAGTGAAAATAAGTAATGTTCTATAGAGTGTAACAGAGCTTCCGGTTTTGGGCAAACTGCGTGCGGATCATTCTAACTCCTCAATGGAAATGTTTAGATGGATTTAGGAACTTCCCCTCAATTATATTGGCTCTAACGGTTAAAAAGAGGTGTCAATAACCCAAATCGACCAATGGGTTCCAGAGAAATGGCAAATACACCCAAATGACCCCAGAGGTGGGTTTTCTTTTCTAAACCTCTCTAAAAAGGTCAGATTTCACTTGTTTTGCATCAATCTTGATACAAGGTACTTATATGTTATAGTTTGGATTCCTAAAGGTTTTTGTCTACTATCCCATTTGGGGCGGTGGTAGCGAAGTCCATAGAGACTTGGCTTGGCAACTGGAAGGTCACCCGTTCAAGTCACGGAGGGACCAAGTGCTACCGACGTGTCCCTGAGCAAGGCACCATTCCCTAAACTGCTCTGAACTAAAAACCAGGACTGAGAGGAGTTGCACCCCCCAGTCCTTAATCAACATAGTAAAGCCAACCATGAAGAACAAAGTCATCCCAAATACTATACTTCCAGCGGCGGGAGTCCGCAGGAACATCGCAGCGGATGGTGAACTGGCCAGAAGTATGGAGAACCGGGATGACTGGAAGCGACAATGGAGGGCTCGTCTGAGGACGACCTAGAGAGAGATCCCATCATTCAAGGGTGGTTTTCACTATAAGTAATGTTTTGGACTAAACTATTATTTAAATTGTTTTACTGTGTTCAATCTGAATTTACTTTAAAATAAAAACATCTATATCGATTTTGACTTTTCTACATCCAACTCACAGGTGTATCATTGCTTTGAGAAAAAAGATGATTAATTTACCCCTTTTAGAAGTGAAGATATAGTCATTTGTTCTGGGCATGTCATTTTCGAGCCTGAGACCTGAAAAACAGGCTCAGGGCTTAACAGGTTAAGGAAAATATATTAATGAACACTTAAAGGTGGGGTAGGTAATTTTGGAGAAACCAGCTCGAGATCGCTAGAATTTGAAAATACACAGCCGGAAAAAATCTGCCACTTCCTTACAGAGCCCCTCCTCCAACAGACACGAACGCGCACATGACCAATGAGGGCACGAGATAAGTTTGTGCACAGATGGAAGGCTGACAGGCAGGTAGGCCATCCAGTTATTTTACCCGGGCCGGCTAAAATGATTGGTCGTGCTTTTTACAGTACTACGGCTTCCACAGATGACATTTTTTTATGGATTTTTTGTCAAAGCACTTAAGATATTCATTGCTATCGGGATGTTAAGAGCATTCCATGGAATATAACAAAAAGTGTATCTCGAGCCGGTTTCTCAAACTTACCTACCCCACCTTTAACTACTATTTCTACTGCAGGTTGCAAACGATCACATCACACGTATATTAACGGCCGCCCAAGTATATTTCGCGACCCATTTAGTTTTTTTTTTATCCATCCGAGACCACGACGCCATCTGCGATCGATTAACTTGTGGACAATGATCCCTCGCTCTAAGCCTCCTGTACCCAGGCCCGGACTGGCCATCGGGAGGACCGGGGTGTTTCCCGATGGCCTGGCCTGTTAAGTGGCCTGCTGGCATGAGGATCTTTTGATTTTTTTTGTATGTATTGTGAACACAACGCTGCGCAAATGTGAGTCTGCCTCACACAGGGTGACTGGCTGTCTACATAATGTGGCCTGCCGACATGGCCACTGTCATACAGATCATAAATCAAAGCCCTTGATTGGTCTCTGTGTGCCATTCAAGCTTGGGATAACTACAGTTCTGGGGGGTATACTACGAATCTAGTTCAACATATCCTGGATATGTTTTGAGTTATCCGGTAGACTAAATCAAAAAAAAAAACGCTCTCGCTAAACGGTCCTACGACGCTGGCTATCAACTCGATCGCTCAAGCCAGCCGTGTCCTATCTAGTTAGGTGCGCGTTCACATAAAAGGGGTGGTATTTGGAGTGTTCGACCAATCACAAACATGGACAAGCCGTGTACTGACAGCGCGTCATATTTCCTGAATGAAAAGTCAACTAATATTAGACAAATATGAAGACGTTAAACTTAAAACATCCATGACTTAAACACTTTATCCAGGATAAAAGCCACATAGTTGCAGCTGCAAGGTGAATACTGCTGGTAAAAGAAAAAGTGTTTGAATACGTTCATTAACAGTTTTATGATATCACTGCTGCCCCGTCTAAGACACGAGTGGATCTGACTTTAATTACATTTGACTCGAGTGTTTCGTCAACTTAATGTGTTGCTTAAAATAATACTTCTGCATACAGTATGTGACACTGTGAGTGTTGCACGCCAGATACGGCTCAAGAAGCTGACTCAGATAAGGAAATATATGATACATTATGATGTGATATCATGTGATATGAATGATTATGGGACACATCGCCATTTGCACTCAGTGCCGCGGACTGTAGGCTACGTAATGTTACTTTGATCCGGTTACTTATATATAGATATTTAAGTAAGCTTTATTAACGCTAATGTTATAATAGCCAGATTGCTCTGAAGATGGGAGGTGATATTCTATTCATTTTCACGTTCACACAGTAGGTGATTTTGGCCGGCCGTTTTTCCTGCAACGGCAGTTTAAACTGTATTTCCTTTCTCCTCCTGTCATATGAATTGATCGCTTTAAACTCCGCACACTGAGCTCTGATTGGTCAGCAGGCAGTGCTTTTATCCTGGAACCTATCCTGCTCCGGAGGCTAGCCGTTCAGAATAAGTTATCTAGCCCGCTAAAAAGTGAACCAGCTTCGTAGGACCGGAACCCCCTGAAGTTAGCTTGCTAAACGAAAATCCTGATTCGTAGTATAGGCCCCAGGTGAGGTTAAGGACTCTGAGTGTTTAGATAGTTAACTTAGTCTAAGTTCTCAGTGGGTCTCAAACGGTTTGGTCACCATTTATGTAAACACATATTTCCATTTGAGGGGGTAGTGATTAGTGAAATATGCATGAATAAAAATTAAAAAAGTTAACTAGGTGAAAAAAGGTAAGATAAACTTTTAAAACTCAGGAGCTAAGACACACTCACAACTATAAATGAACCAAAAATTGTTACGAACTCAGATACTCAGGATATAGGACCCAATTGCAACGACCCATGAGACAGAGGTAAAGTATTTGTAAGATACTTTATTTTCAGTAGGTGAACATAAACACTATCAAATCTCAAAATGAGATGACATAAGGGTACTAAAGAAAAACCCTCACGTAGTGAGGAACATAATCTTCTTAGTATCAAGGAGAGCATAGATCTGACCTAGGCATGAGACAAGACAAACTGACAATGAACACTGGGAGACTGGGGAATTTAAACACACGACAACAAGACACAGGTGAAAACAATCAGGGCTGGTGCTGATGAGCACAGGAGACACACAAGGGGTGGACAATCAGGAAGCCTGGAATGAGAGGTAAATGTTGAGTGACAAAACAAACATGAAAATGAACCTCTCCTAGCACTTCTGTCTGTGCACAACAAAAATAAATAAATAAACAAGTTTCAGTGTTTTTTCATATTAGAAATGGTATGTTATTGGTTATGGCCATGATTTTATGATTATTGAAATGTATACAGTTCTGTTTCATATAGGTGTTTCCATAGATCTAGTCTCTTTATTTTCCCCTCAAAATGCACCAGATTGATGCATTTAACTCCAAAATTAAAAAATATATATTACCGGGGGAGCATGCCCGCGGACCCCCCTAGAGGATTTGAGGTCCACCCCCACTTAAAATCACATGGACAGGTTCCTAAATACATTTACCTTTTTTTTTTAAATAGTAACCCTTGTCCATATGTTTATTTGTGGGTAGTAGATTTAAACTATAGGGCTATCACTATGGGCCCTGCCTGTACCTGTTCGCTCTGCCATCGCGTGAAGGGTCTGCTAACAAGCGACCAACAGAAAGGTTAATGTTGTTGCACATCACCAAGGCACGTCACCTCAACCCGCACCTCCCGCTACCACCACTCCCCCAAGTATATTTCAGATCTGTGGGAAACACTGCGCTTAGAACAGCTGTGTACTATTCTAAGCAGCCCACCCCTCGCACAATGCGGAAAAAGGCGAGCTTCCAGTGGTCTTGTTTTTATATAATTGACGGTGGTTATAACATCGGACAAAACAGCATTAAGCTCCGGACTCAGCTGCTTTGACGCGAGTGCCTCTGTGTATTATACAGTGGGTCCACACTGCTCTCGGTGCAACACGCTTGATGAGCGACTGTAGCCCTCCCCGTGTTCCTGCCATTTCATTTCGGCTTCACTCAGACAGGTGTCGATAATTTTGAACAGTTCATCAGCTGTTGCTCTATTTCGGACATAGTTGCAAAATAGCAAATCCTCGCTCAGATCATCTGTATCCACGTATCTGACATACGCAATTAACAGACAGTCCTTGTTACTGTCTGTAGCCTCGTCTACCTGGAGCGCAAAGTGTTTGTCTTTTACTTTCTCAACAAGCTGCTCTTTCATGTCTTCTGAGATTTCATCAATGCGTCTAGCAACAGTGTTGTCGGACAAGGGGATGGCTTTGAGTTTTTGGGCAGTGTAAGAAATTAAAATCAATATTGAATGACGTAACTCAGTTTAAACATAGAGTAAGCTTAAAACAGTTTTATTCTGAAAACATTTCCGGTACAGTTTATTTTGAAAAGCTTTATTGAAAGGCGTCAACATTGTCAACAGTGACCACTTCCGGTTTTATGTTAACAACGATTACAGCCGTTAAAATGCATTAAAGGGGACCTATCATGCAAAATGCACTTTTGTACGTCTTTTATACATGAATATGTGTCCCTGGTGTTCCAGGGAACTTACCAAGTGTCAGAAAACACAACCCTCTCTATTTTCCTCCATACCCAAATCTCTAAAAAAGGGGCTGCAACGGATCTGATAAAAACTGATCCAGATTTGAACACTGTCCTGACGTCAGGACAGTGGCGCTACGGCTATTGGGCCAACTCCACCAATCAGGAGGAGACAGCCACGGCCATTGCCGTTCGAAAGCGCTGGAGACGCTGTAGTACATATGCCAGGCCAGTAGATGGTGCTGTTCTCACAGAATCAGCCCTTGCAAAAACAGAGCTAGAAATTGTCAAATTGAGCAAAATGAGGCATGGCTAAAATGCATGATCTGTTTGGTATTTTGAAAAAAAAAAAGTATAAATATGCCTTATATAGGTATGGTCCTACACTATATTATTCAAATATAGTATGATAGGTCCACTTTAAATAAAAAGTCATGAATGAGGAGAAAAGGCGTGTGGAGTTATACAATGAACACACAACGTCTAAATCCTCTGTTTTACGCGATATCGGACACAGAAGAAAGAGGTGGGAGGACCCCCGTCGTCACGGCCGCCATTGAGAGGCGGCCGCCTCCCCACCACAGCTGTGTTCCCTGTACCGCTCTGTTTGTTTCGAAACCACGTTACTTAAAGTGGACCTATCATGCTATATTTGAAAAATATATATATACCTATATAAAACATGTCTGTGAAGTTTTTTTTTCAAAATATCAAACAGATCATGCATTTTAGCCATGCCTCATTTCACTCTATTTGCTCTTTTCCAGCCCTGTTTTTGCAAGGGCTGATTCTGTGACGTAGCTTTAATGCAAATGAGCTGCAGCTGACCACGCCCCCCTGCAGGAGAGGGGAGTGTGCTCTGATCAGCTGCTGGGCTCTCAGAAGAGGGGGAGGAAAAGAGAGGCTCCGTCCTCCGTGTTTTATTCTTATATGATTATATAGAGTCGTTATTCATTTGTTTTAAAGCTCAATAAATAACAAAGAAGACCTTTGACCGGCACTTTTCTAATTTTGTCCGGAAGATTTAAACTTTAACGGACATCTTGACCGGCGAAAGAAAACCTAACTGAAACTCTGCCGCACGGTCCCCTCGTTCCTTGGAAGAGGCGGAGAGGTGGGTGTTTGTCATCTGCTGGTGGACTAACCGGAGATAATTACAGTGCTTGCCTCGACGGGGAGGGATTGCATTGAATTAAAGCAGCGGGAGCAAACGCTTGCCTCGGGGAGGGAGAAAAAAAGCCACAGCGGAGAATAAACAGAAGGGTAACAATGGTAACCATGCGCGGGAAGTCTTCTTCGCTGCTTTTGTGGCAGACTACAGCGCCACTTACAGGCCTGGCATATGTACTACAGCGTCTCCAGCGCTTTCGAGACCCCCCATTCCCCTGATAGGTGGAGAGTTGCCCATATAGGCGAAGCTCCCTGTTTCTGACGTCAGAACAGCTCCGTTGCTCCCCCGTTTTTAGAGATTTGGGTATGGAGGAAAAGAGAGAGGGTTGTGTTTTCTGACACTTGGTGAGTTCCCTGACACACCGGGGACACATATTCATGTATAAAAGACGTACAAAAGTGCATTTTGCATGATAGGTCCCCTTTAATTAAAGTACCAATTTGAACCTTTTCTGAGACTACAATTGTCTCTTATTTTAACTTCCTCCTGGACAACGAACACAAATCAACAGCAGTTGCCTTTTCAATCAAAGTTGAAACCATATCTATAGCACAAGGGAGTATGAGCTGCTCAGCGATGGTGTGTGGTTTTTTAGACTGGGCTATACGATAGGCCACTTTCGACGAGGCAAGTTGAGAATTAGATGTGACAGATGCTGTTTTAACAAAGCAGATCTGCTGACCACGATATTCTTGTAGTTTTCTCTGAAATAAATCGAGGGGCTTGTTCATATCATTGGGGTGTGTGGTCTCCAAGTGACATTTCAGCTTGTTTGGTTTCATGCTCTCTGCTGCTAAGGTTTTGAAACAGAGGACACACACTGGTCGTTCCTCCCCACCTACCACTTTAGATGTGAAGCCAAGGGAGATGTATGACTTATCATACTTTCTTGATTTGGGCTTTGTTGCTGTAAGGCTTGTCGTAGGCTCATCCACTCCTCTTTTATCTTTTTGTAGATTTATTTTCGAGCAGTGTTTGTTTACAATTTCTTCCCGCGCCCCCCCCCTGCAGTACCGCAGTGGGTCGCGCCCCACAGTTTGAAAACCACTGGGCTAAGCTAACGTTGTAGCTACTCTATCCACACTCACAAGGTCTTACAGACAGAAATAGAGCAGCGACTGTATTCACCATGCCATATACAGGCTGTGGTTTGTACATTTATTACTAACAGATATGAAGAGCTGTGAGCTCTGTGTGCTAACAGCTCACGGCTGATGTTTTGGTTTTCCGATTCAACATCAGTGACGGCAAGCTGAGATCCCCACCGCTGATTGGCTAACGAGAGAACGCGTCACATGAATTTGACGCCTGAGTTCAAAAAATGAAACTTGCGAAAACGCGAGTCGCATACCATTTTTTCTGTGTCACATTTCCACATCCTCAGATGACATTCAACAAACAAGAAGCCTTTGATTGTTGCAAGACAGACACATGTTATTGACACTTGCTAGTTAGTTGCTTGACCCTTAGGCTACCCTTTTTGAGTGCACATTTTTTTTTAGGTATTGGTCAGTCTGAGTTGATTTAATTGAAAGAAACTGATAGATGTAAATAGAAAAACTGACAACAATAACACACATTACATCTAATGCTCCATGGATTTGAATGTCCCTGCAGTGCTGCTGCTCATGAAGAGAAAAAATACTTTATCTATTAGATCCAGCTTGTTCACATGCACTGACTTCAGAAGGAAACATTCACTTAGCGTGTGCCTTTGATTTGTCCCACAAATTGCACATCTCTGAATCCGGCTCTAAACAGTATAAACACTTAGCATTGATCCGGCTGGGAGAGGCTCTCTGTTTCTGTTACGATATCCGATAGGACCCAAACGCAGGACACGGCAGAGTGTTGGAAAAAGGTTTATTGTGAGGTGGAGGAGCGTGGAGAGTAATCCTGTAGGAATGAAGACTGGTGAGTGTGGAGAGTAATCCGGTTGGAATGATGACTGGTGGCGGCAGGTGACGGTAACAAGGCGGCTGGAGAGTGATCCTGGAGCATAAGAGAAACAGGTGAGAAAAGTATTCCGTGTACAGAGAAATAGCTTTAAATCGGCTAAGAAGGCTGAGAGTTACCACTGGGGTTTAAACAACGATCTGGCGCTGACATGTTGTGGAGCCTCCGCTGATATACCATTAGTAAATGGCTGAATGGGAATCAGGTGTGTAAAGCTGATTGCAGCAGGTGGAGATTTGCAGCAGGTGGAGATTGAGCCGGGAGCCAGGAGTGACAGCCACCACGCCCACACAGACAGGGAAAGGGAACACACACTCACAAGGGAGGTGGCTGAAGAGTAGAGCCACCACAGTTTCAACTTGTTTACTCCTCTGACAGCAACCATTCTGACACTCAGCCACGGAGAGCGATATAAAAGTGAATTATTCATTACAGACAAAAGCAAAGGCCTTCATTAAATATTAGTTGCAAAGCATAACAACAGCTTTCAAAGGTTTATGAAGACAAAAGCAGGTCACACAGCCCCTTATCATCTGCTCTGTGGGAACACTTGAGAAAGACACAGCCCCAACGATCATGTGCAGGCCATGGAGCAGCAGCAGCAGCAGCATGAGCAAAACAGTGCAAAGACAACAGCAAAGAAAAATAATAATGAGGAAAGGAAACGTTTGCACATGGCAATGTTACCAGCAACAGCTAATTGCTAGAGAGCCTGAACATGATAACACAAACCCAAGCCTACACTGAAAAAAGGGTTTCGAGCTGTACTCCATCCAATTTATAATTGTCCTTTCATTCAATTTAACATTATTTGTTTTATTTCTTCAACTAATAATTTGTTTTTCAATATATTTTTTTAATGTAAATATTTTTCATTCAGAGCTCAACTAAGAAATATCTGTTTTGACGAATATACAATCTTAAGGTTACGCATAGGCCCGCACATGCGCATTAAACAGAAAGCTATAAGACAGGACCGTCTACAAACAACCCAGGCCGCCCAGGAAGAGAGCCTCAACACGACCGATCTTTTCCTGCACCGGAGAGACAGAGAGCAACCATTTCATTGTGGTAAGTGAAAACAACAATTTAATTATGCTGCTGTATTTCGTAGCATACTGTTATTTCCATGCTATATATTTTGCCATTTCTCTGCAAACGTACTTGGTAACATTATTTAATGTCGACGTTGGTAAATGTTAAACTTAGTTTAGTTTAACGTTACACTTGCTAACATTACGTGATGTCCACGTTGGTAAGTCTTAAACTTAGTTTAACTTTACACTTGCTAACATTACGTGATGTCCACGTTGGTAAGTCTTAAACTTAGTTTAACTTTACACTTGGTAACAATACGTGATGTAGACGTTGGTAAATGTTACATAAATTAACTCATTTTATCCGTGACTTATTTTACAGCGGTAACGTTAATTGGCTAGTTATTAGCTAGCTAGCAAGCAGCTACCATACCACCATGTTATTAGCTAGCTAGCAAGCAGCTAGCATACCATGCGGGCCCGGTGGTTCTAATTCAACTTCAAGTTTTATTTTTGCATGCTATATATTTTGCCATTTCTCTGCAAACATACGTGGTCACATTATTAGATGTCGACGTTGGTAAATGTTAAACTTAGTTAAGTTTAACGTTACACTTGCTAACATTACGTGATGTCGACGTTGGTAAATGTTACATAAATTAACTCATTTTATCCGTGACTTTACAGCGGTACGTTAATTAGCCCGGCCCGCATGGTGGTATGCTATCTGCTTGCTAGCTAGCTAGCTAATAACTTGGTAGCAGTTGGTTCAAAGACTCCTGCATATAATGTAATTATCTTAATAAGATGCTGTGTGGTGTGATTTCCAATATAATAAATGCTGAAAAATAAGTGCACAGTATGTTTTATTAATTTAATTTAGTGATAAACTTAGCGGTTACTCCTGAGTTTAATTTGTTTGGCACCCTGCAACAATCTGGGTTTCTCATTTTGCCCCCCAGGAAAAGTAATTGCCCACCCTGCTAATAATATTAACAACTAAGATGGGAGGTGAGAAGGGTCTGCTCTGATCTGAGCATCTCAAAATGATAAAGACAATGGCGCACCCAGCAATTTGTAATGTAATGTCAATTTGACAAACAAGATATGAAATTTCCAATCGAAAAACACTGCTAACCTTACTATAGGTGTTTACAATCGTAGATAAAAAATATAGCTTGATGACTTCATCCTAAACTAAGCCTTAAACAACTATATTGATTGCATTAAAGTTAAATCATATTCTGTCATTGATTTGAGCATTTCTATTGGTGATGTTTATGAAGACTGAGTTAATCTCTCTTTTTTTCTCCCTCTTTCAGACTCCTCTCACTCTTATCTAGGATATTGGTTTCCTCGGGTGGAAACATCTATATCTTCAGCCTCAACCCTCTCATTGCTGCTGTTACGGTTGGACATACAGTAGAAACTTTGTTGGGATTTTTGCTTTTTTGGGGATTTCATTTTTCAATGGTGGGGGGGGGAGTTATTGGTTATTTGATGGATGTGGAGATGCAAGGACTGTGGCTATTCATGTACCAGAAGATCTGAACTGCTAAAACATTATAGACTAGATCATCAACATTATGGAAGGCACCGTTCTTATCCCTGCCTATATGAAAACTGCCCATTTTCATGTAAAACATGGAATGCACTACTGAAGCATCTTTGTACACAACACCCTTCTCAGCAATCCTCAAGAGCAGAGATCTCACATTTTAAGTGCCATCTTTGTGACGACAATCAACTTGCTACTGAAACAGACTTTTTTCACCACATTGGCCAACATTTGAAAAATAATGAATTAGTTCCTTGTATGTATGTTGATTGTTCATATCAAACCAACATATATGGAAGTTTCCACACTCATAAATGGAGAAAACACAAAGTGTGTACAGTTAGAGATTTAAAACCTGGAATAGTTCACGGATCACTCTTCAATCCTTCTGCTTTGGATTCAGTTAACAGTGACACTGAGTTAAATGAGGATTTACAATTTGAAGAACCAACTTTGGAAGAACCTAGAGATTTGAGAAAAGATGTTGAGCTAAAATTAGCCTCAGTTTTACTGAAATTGGAACATAGCTACCTGGTGTCAAGTGCAGCTGTAAATATACTCCTTGAGGAACTGCAATATCTCATTGGGACTGTGTCTGTGCCGGTCACTCAGGAGACTATCACTCAGTTTTTTGTGGATCATAACTGTCGGGTAGATGAATCACTTGTCCAAGAGTTAGCGACAGAACTCTGTACCTCACATCCTATTCAACTTGTTATTGGAAAAGAAGGCCCATTATCTACTGCATGGAGGCGCAACAAATATTATAGAAGTAAGTTCTGTGTAGTGGAACCAGTAGAATATGTAATTGACCGAAAGAACAGAAGGTCCTTTCAATATATTCCTGTACTAAAAACCTTGCAGCAGGTTTTGAATTGTGAGACTATCCTCAGCAATGCAGTTAATTTAAAGGAGAAACTTCAATCAGTGTCAAGTGAGAGGCAGGTATACAGATGTCTCTGGGATGGTGCAAACTTTAAAGAAAACAGTCTTTTCTCAAATGAGTGTGCAGTTTCATTAATTCTGTACATAGATGATTTTGAGGTTTGCAATCCCCTTGGCACTTCGCGCAAAATACATAAAATCTGTGCCATATACTGGATTTTAGGCAATCTTCCACCTGGTTCACACTCTTCATTGTCATCAATCTACTTGGCTGCATTGATCAAAAGTGATGATGTAAAGTTGTATGGATACAACGCAGTTCTTGAACCTTTGATTAATGATATCATTATTTTAGAGCAACATGGAATATTTGTGGCCAAGTTAGGAAAATGTGTAAAGGGAACAGTGCAATGTGTTGTTGCTGACAACCTAGGTGCTCATAGTCTTGCTGGTTTTGTGGAGAGTTTTTCGAGTGCTTATGTTTGTAGGTTTTGTACAGCTCAGAAATTAGATTTTCAAACGAGGGACGTAGGAAGTGGAGCATTCTCTTTGAGGACAGAGGAGGGTCACGCAAGACATCTTAAAACACTTGAGGAAGAATCGTTGGCCAATTGTTTTGGTGTTAAGAGGAGGTGTGTTTTGTCGGAAAAACTTGCTCATTTTAATGTCACAACTGGCTTTCCACCAGACATCGTTCATGATCTATTTGAAGGAATTGTTCCTCGTGAAATAGCTCTTTGTCTCTCTGTGTTCACCTCGAAGAAGTACTTTACTTTGGAATTTTTGAATGACTCTATAAAAACTTTCCCCTTCAAGTGGACAGATAAAACAAACTGTCCACATCCTGTGCCTCTTACCTATTCAACAAGGAGAACAGTTGGTGGCAATTCTCACGAGAATTGGAGTTTGATCAGGTTTTTGCCGCTCCTCCTGGGACAGAAAGTGCCTGCTGATGAACCTGCCTGGAATCTCCTCACTGACTTGAAGGACATAGTTGACCTTGTTGTCACACCGGTGCACACTGACGAAACGATAGCTTATTTGAATTTCAAAATCTCTGAGCATAGAGTACGGTTTAAGGAGGTTTTCCCAGACTCCAACTTGCTTCCTAAGCATCACTTCTTGGAACACTACCCACAGCTAATCTATCAGTTTGGTCCTCTAGTTTCTCTCTGGACTTTAAGATTCGAAGCCAAGCATAGCTTTTTTAAGAGAGTTGTACGACACACTAGCTGCTTTAAAAACTTGTTGTTGTCCTTGGCAGAGAGACACCAGTTATCCATGGCACACCAGCTCTACTCATGTAGCTTTCCTAAGCCTCTCCTGGAAGTGAAAAAGTTCTCAACTGTTAGCATTGACGTCCTGAAAGATGATATTGCACAGGCTGTCAAACAAAAGAACCCAAATGTGAAGGAAGTTGCTTTGGCCGAAAATGTCATCTATAATGGATTTAACTACAGACTTGGAATGATCCTTGCTCATGGATCAATCGAAGGGATGCCTGCATTCACTGAAATCATCCAGATGGTGGTTCTCAAAAAGGAATTGGTCTTCATTGTTCGGAAACTAAGTTCTTGGTACATGGAACACTACAGAGCCTATCAACTCGAAATCTCGCCTTCAAAGGAGATTGAAGTTCTTGAGGCATCTCAACTGACCGATCCTTACCCCCTGGCAGACTACACAGTTGGGGCCATGCGGCTTATTACACTCAAGCGATATATTCAAGTTTAAGGTTTGCATAAAGTAATATATGTTTGGGGTGGGTCAGAATCAAAGGGGATGTGATGAATTATGCAGGTTCATTTTGTTTTCATTGTAATTAACATGAATGATCATATCATTTAAATTCAACAGAGCTAATGTTGCACGTAAAACTATTTGTTCATAGCACACAATCATTACTCAACCATGAAAAAAGCACATCTCTAATATCTCTTTCTCTCTCTCCAAACCCCACCCTTCTTTCTTTCCCTCCCACTCAGAGGATCTCCAAACATGGCGGCCATCACGCGGCTCCTGGTGATTTTAGAAGAGGACAGTCGCATCAAGCTGGAGCTTCCTAATGGCATCCCCTCCTCGGTTGACGAAGTCATCCAAGAAATAACGAATTTCTGTGGTCTAACTAATGAAATACGGCTTCAATACAAAGACGCTGATTTCGGCACTTGGGTTAACTTAACTTCAACTTCAGAACTCAAGGATCTTGCCACTTTGAAAGTTATTAATGTAGTACCCAGTGTGACTTTATTCTTAGAGCCAGTGGAATACTCTGTGGATAAGGCTAATTTTCAAAGCCGAGATGATTCCAGTATGTCTTCATCTGCATGCTCGGGTGACACATTACCCGTAAGCAGCCCTTCTTCGGACACCTACAGAAAGGAGCAGTGGCCCAAGGTGTTCCTCATCCCTACTTTCTCTCATTCAACAGAAACACAACTTAGGGATGGAAATGCAGAGTACAAGAGAAGCCAGGTTAGACTCACTCCCAGCTCTAAAATGCTTTCCAACATACTGGAAACGCTCGCTGACAAAGTCTATTCATATAAATCCTATCCTAGCGATGCAGACTTCAGTGAAGTGGCAGAGGCACTCACACAGACACACCCCTGTCTGAAAGAACCTGGGTCCTTCAACCACAGTTACGGATGGAAACAGAGACTCAAGACGAAGATGTATAACTATCGCACATACCTGAAATCACACAGTTCATCATCTGACGAGCTGACTGTGAATACTGTGAAAAGAAAGTTGCCGACGGATGCCCACCCAGCAAAGAACATAAAGAAACCTAGGCGAGCTGAGTCTAACCATTACCCATCTCTGCCTTTCAACGAGACGCCAGAGTCCATGGAGCAAGAGAGAGTGGCCCTCTTGTCTGAGGTAAAGAAAAGGAACAATGTCCAAACAATAAGACAGAAGATGGCTCAGACGTTCGCATTTCGGAGGCAAGAAATTGTCGACAAGAAAACATCTTTGCACGAAATGATCGAGAGATGGCCAGCACTCTTCGAAGTTCAAGAGGTACACTAACTTTACTCATAGTATGTATGTATATGTGTGTGTAATCAAATGTACGTAAAGCTAAATCACATGCTTTTGCATGAGGCACATATCATTTGTCTGTCTTTGATATATATATATCTATACTACCTATATTCCCTAGGTGAATGAAGAATTCCTCAGAGTAACCACAATACCCCTTGAAGCAAGGTTCATGCAGAAACTTGACGAGAAGTGCAGTGAACTAATTCAAGTCGTCACAAAGAAGGGTGGAGCTATCCGGGAGAAGACAAAGCTCCTGCCAATTGTGGAAACGGTATGTACAGATGTTTTTTACTTTACTGCTCACTTACATATATGCCTCAATAACAATAGATATATTTTTCAATACATAATCAATTATTTATAGCATTGGTCACTGATCCGACACAGCAACCTTTTAGCCGGAGGTTTCATAGACTTGGCACATTCATTCTTCATGTTCATGTTTTTCTACATATTTATAGGTGCAGACATCCATTTTGGCGTAATGGAAATTCTTGGCTGTTTTTTCATGGCCTTAATATGGTTGACACACTAATTGACTGATATTGTAATCATTATTTTATCGACTGATATGAAAGTGTCCAGCCCTAACTTCACGCCAAACTATGCTCTTTTTTCATGTCTCTACTGTCTAAATGCATCCTTACTCATTTATCACCCAAAGCTCATTTGCATTTATGACCATTCCCATGCATTCATTCCTACATACACTAGCTCTCAATCCCACATTAACAAACCGTGGCACACTCACACTGATTGAATGGACGAACTGAACAATTAACATTAATTATTGTGACTGTCTTCATGCAGGATACTGACACCACTACAAAGAGGGAGATTGCTCTCAAATGTCTCATCCTCAACATGGGAGAATCGGTGGAGGACCTGATCAAAGAATTCCTGGTAAGGCAAGATTACTGTTGAGATGTTAAAATTCTAGCTAAGGCTGTCCACTTTATATGATGTGTGTTACATTGTACATAACATTTTAGTTATTTAGCAGGTGCTCTTATCCCGAGTGACTAACAAGTGTAATAGGAGTACAAGTGAAATTCAAATGTCACCAAAACAGCGAGTAACCAATAGGCAGTCCTAGTAGTGTTTAAAGACGTGCTCAGGCAATAGCTACAGACAAGAGCCAAAGCAATGCATCACGATACAATTCCTTCTTACAGCCAATTATGGCCTTCCAGGACGTCCACGATATGTCTTAACAGTTATTCATCTGGGGGGAAACCCGAGCTATATTGATTTCAGATTCTTTTTTCCTAAATTATTTTCCAGGTGTCGGAGAAGGAAGAGACTGGACAAATTCTTCAGCGGGAAACTATCGCAATCTTCGTCATCAGAGATGCACAAGCTGCAACCAAAGACATTGGCATCATACTTGAGGGACAAGAGGTTGTGAATAAGTTGGCGTCTGTTGCAAATGCTGTCGCCATTCTCCTGGGCTTCCTTTATGCTCTCAATCTGGAATATCCCAAGACATTAAAATTGACATTTGAATATATCCAGAAAGTCTTCATGGAGCTGGACCCGAAAGGCATGGCCACCAAGGTCAAGAAGCTCTATGACCAGCTCTACAATAGAGCTTAGTTCAGGTTTCCTACACGGCCAAGTTTTCCAGTCATGGAAAATGATAAGAAGTCACAGAAAACGTATGTGACTGTCCTGGAGAATGAAAAGGTTACACACCTGTGTGTAACTAGTTATGGTTCGTCATTCTGAAGTAGAACTGTTAGAAAATATAAAAACTGTCCTAGCAATTACCCTGTGGCACTGATGGGCTCTGCTCTGGCTGGTCGAGTACGCAACTGTTTTGCGTACGCATTTGATTTCAAAGGTCAATAATATGTTTGGCTGCCAGCTCTTCAAAGTTCCAAATCTGACCCTTGAGAACTAAGCTTACTGGCTAACTTAAGACTTGACTCACTTTTACACGATTTTTCAAAATGTGTAGAATGTCTTCATGTCTGGTCAGCTCAATGTTAACCTCACTTGAGGATTTTACATTTCAGCACGTTTGGGATTCCAAAGTTAATGTTGGAGTTGTACAATGTTAAGATAAATCAGGGTTAGGCTGTGATTTAAAGCACGCAAAACATAACTAATTTAAGGAAAAGGGCTTAAAAATACAGCTAAATTGTTTTACCCTTAAAGGTAATATTTATTACAATTATAATTTAGGTACTTTTCTCACTGTAAACTGGTGGTCATATTTTTGCTTGCTTATATCACAGCATAAGTGTGAAAGATATTTCATTTTCAAAAGGAATGGTCACTTTATAGTATGAACGTTTTTCATTTGTTTTCTTAAATGTTTTGATATGTGGGGCTGACAATCAGACCATTGAAACTTGACTGTTTTCTGGCAAGAATTATTTTTCATTTTTATGCCTTTAGGCATACAACCGAGGGGTGGTTTTTCTATGTATTATTTTAAATTGTTACATTTTATTTGAACAATGCAGATGCCCTGTAAATATGGTTGTTTTATTTTAAGTAATAAACCCGTTATTAAATATCACAATGTGTAATGAGAATTATTGATGTAATCTATATTTTTTGGATTAGATTAAACATTCAGTTTATGTTCCTTAAATGAGAAAAATATAGTTTAACAAAATGTATACATTTTTGATTGGATAAAACAAATAATATTTAGTTAGCTTTAATGAGAAAAAACTGTTTGATAAAATCTATATTTTTTTGTTTGGATTAAATTTAGAATTTAAATTAATTGACTTCCTTCAACAAGACAAATATACTTTGTGCCAAGTCTTATATAATAGTTTCCATGGACATAAGAAATATTGTTTGAGGCAAGTTATTTATTTTTCATTGGCTCAAATTATAGAGTATAGATGTGAACCATTACCCTACATTTTTTTAATTGGTTGAACGAAATACTTTTACCAGTGTACCACACTCATCTCCAATGTTACATGTTTTCAATAAGAAACAGCATTACTACATATGGGTAAGTACAGAGCATCCTACAATGAGGGGATATGCTAAAGAATTTAAAAGAAATATTACTTGGAAAATATACGTTTATTCAGTGGTGTCTTCTGTAACTGATGTTACAGTAAGTGAACATCGAAGTGTAAAAGAAAATAAAGTGCGATGTAAATTATTTTTGAGCATTGACTGGGAACCAAGGAAGCTTAATGTTTAATAAAAGCGTCAGCCAATGAGAATCAGAATGTGAACAAAGCAAGCTAATGTAAGTGTGCAGAGACATTGTATGTCACCCTCCATTCCGATCACAGCCATTCTCTGTGCCTATTCATCATAAACAGCCTGCACAAAGCTTCATTTTATCTAAAGATGAGTCATTTCGATGACTCCTTAAATCTTAGTGATGATACAATGTCCTCATTGTTTTGAGTGTGTCCAGTGTTCTATCTCCTTTACCTCACATACCATACTCATCAGTTCTGAGCAAACCCCACTGCTTGTTATGTGACTTATATGTGAGAGAATGACTTGACACAAGGAGAGATACAGTATACGACCTGAGACCTACCTTAATAATTCCTTGACAGTCTTATGTAAAAGTATAGTGTGAAGACTATTTTTTAAAGTCTTATCTATTTGCTAATAAATGTAGGAATTAGCTCAACATTACTTAACAGAGAGGATCCAGGGGTAGTGTCTGATTTTGACTCGTTTGACCACTGGTCAGTGTAGGCAGCTTTAAAACATGTTGGAACATATAGGTTCAAAGATAAAATAATTAATCTGTCAAACTTTTAGGCCATATTCTGCTTTGTGGGGTTTTCCCTTCCCTGTAACCGTCCTGCGGTTAATCAATCACAACAGAGCCGGCCAGCTAACCAATCAGAGCAGACTGGGCTCTGGTTTCAGACAGAGGGTGAAAAGAGGTGCTGCAGTATGAGAAAAATAAAGAGCTCTTTGAACATTAAAGCATGGAGACATGTCCCAGTAGAGACACTACATACTGATATACACCTGAACATCAGCAGGAGAGGACTCTTTAAAGTAGAGACACTACATTAGTGTTACTTTCGTTGACGAAATATGTTCGTCAACAACCTTTTTTTCCATGACTAAGACGAGACGATGACGAGGCGGCACCGACATCAGTAAACAATAACTGTAACGAAATCAACATGCAATATCGTTGACGAAAAGTGACGAGACGAAAATGTAGTTTACTAAATAAAAACTTTGCCAAAATCTCTCTTTACTTTCGTTGACGAAAAAGGAGGAGACGAAATATAATCAAAGATAACGTTACATCTGATAGTCAGTTTTTCTCCCAGCAGTTCCATTTCCGGTGCTGCGGCTGGGCAGCAGTTGTGTGTCTGTGCTGCGCGCGGCGGTACATTTGAATTACACCGGGCAGCGGCACAATATGAACTGTCAGGAAGACTCGGATCTAATCTTATTTAACAGAAAGGAAAATGGCAGCAACGGGGCTTGGGAGCAGTGGTCGCGTTAACCAAATATTCCCCCCCCCCCCCGTCAGCGCGAGTGAGTGACGGGTTGTGTACAGACCCGTCGGGTAATAATGGATTATGATGGGAATGTTACGATCCTGTCCGTCAAAATGACTGACAACGAAAAAGTCTAACGCCACCACTGCTTGGGAGAAAGAAACGAGGCGATATTTTTGGCCCATTTTCGCTACAATGAGGTGGAGGGAAAAAAAAGCGAATGCATTGTTTTATCAGAAGGGAAGGAATGTGGCCATAACACAGGTAAAACACCACAAACCTGACCAGATACTCTCTGCAAAGCTGCATTCTTAATCATTCAACCTGTGTTTTTCATCAAATAAGGACAAGATATAATCTTATTGTGAAATAAATTTGACTAAAATGACAAATTATTGGTTTTGGCTAGACTAGTGTGACTGAAATGTTCTATATAATCTGATGACTAAAAAAGACTCATGTCAACAGTTTTCATTAACAAAAAGTAGAATAAAATAAGACTAAAATGCTCAGACTTTTAGTCGACTAAATCTTGACTAAAATAGTTACTGTTTTCTTTGACTAAAATAAGACTAAAATGCTCAGACTTTTAGTCGACTAAAATTTGACTAAATAAAAACAGGATGAAGGTGACTAAATATGACTAAAACTAACTAGGACATTTGATACAGGACTAAGACTAAAACTAAATAAAAAACTAGCTGACAAAGTTAACACTACACTACATACTGATATACACCTGCAATTGAGCCCAATATGTCTTCTTTAAGATTCTAAAGAATGAGTAAGTTAAACTAATTCTCATAACCTATTAACCAACTATAATAAGAAATGATGATCCCGCTTTTCGGTTTATTCATAAATGTGAATTTCAATGCGCAATACGAGACACAATGCGAGGCTTTGACCCGCTTTAACTCACCCTGATGATACTGACCCGCCACAGTTACTGGCGTTCTTTCTATAAAAAAATACTTATATATAGATTCCTTTTTTAATACAAAGCCGACAATAGCAATACCAAATTTCCCTCTTCCTCTTTAGTGTTTCTCTTTCCCGCCGGCACGCTACATTAACACGATGATGACGGATGCTTTGGAGATGGATGTTCATCAGCCGTGCATTAATATGTTTTGCGTCTGCTTTTACATTTTTTCTCTTCTGGGTCCCAAATGATCCTGCTCCAGATAAATCACAGCCCGGGTCTTTACACTGCCGTGCGGTAATTCATATAATTTTCCCATAATCATAACTCATGCTGTCGCCATAATTAGTTAACTGTGTTTAATCACACGCAGAATTGATCCCTGGGTAAGTAATGTTTCTAGAAATCCCTTCCCAACTTTGATTGTAGTGCCCACTCATTTGTAACAGCGCTGCAGCGGGGGGGCTGCTAGGAGCTGTTCCCATGTTCCTGCCAACAACAACAACAACACCATACAGGTTTTATCACTCATTTGTAGTAGGATATGGTGCATGAAATATAAAGTTATAGTAGTGAAGGACCCAGAATGGCATCATTATGGTAATTAATGGTAAGAGCATATTGTGTGTGAACTAGGTTAAGCACTGTGGAATAAAGAGTGTCAAGGTAAAAATTAAAAAAATAACCTTTAGTAGGTTCAGGAAAACTATTCTACACATTCTCTGAAGTTAATGGGGTACGAAGTAACGATAGGGAAGTGGGCAAAAGTAAAAACTCAACTCTCACGTGCTAGAAAACGAACAAGGTCAAGGGTCGGTCAATGTGGTGCAGGGAACGTGACCATGGACACGTGTACGGAAAACGTGTACGGAAAAGTATGGGAAAAAAGGGTTACGACAAAGTATCGGGGAGGTGGTTTATCATCCTTCACCTAGGTCAACAGGAAGGCTTTAGCTCTAAAAATGCTAATACAGCATTTGTTTATGATCCCGGGGTCTGCTCGGACTTTGTTTCCTTGCTTTGACAAAAAACCTTTATTTTGCATCATACTCTGTCTGCCTCCAGCCACTTCCTGTGAACCTGTGAGAATGTATTGTTAGAAAAATGTTGGGGAGGAGGTCCGGACTCTTCCACTGGCCCAGACCGAGATTTCCTCCAACAAATTCCCCTTGCCTAGCGACACATACCTTTGAGGAAAACAATTTGAGGCACAGAGAGTGTGTGTCATTATGCAGGCTGGATTCTCCTGAGACAGACTTCAGATCCTCTCCTTTTGTTTTTCTCTCCTCACTTCCCCTCCGTCTATTCTCTGGCTCATGACATGCAAAACTCAAATTAATTAGTCCCCTTAGACCTGGACCAGTCTGAGATGAGAGACTTCCTGTTCCTCTCGTGCTGAGCCGTACACATCTTGTGACGCTGCAATTTCCTCTTTGTCCTCATTCCAACACGGCCTCATTAACTCTTCTGAACCCTCTGGTATATCTCATTGTTTCCTTTATTTATGGCATGATCCGGACTTCTTTGCAATGCATGCCTTAGTTCCAGGTCTTATTTTTCCAGGATATACAATTTTTTGTCAGTGCTATTTTCTTTCACATATGGCAGTGATGGGGTCATTACTCAAAAAAAGTAATGTATTACACATTACTCATTACTTTAAAAAAAGTAATATATTACTTTACTTCTTTACTCTCTAAGTAACTCGTTACATTACTTTTGCGTTACTCAGCAACAGCCTATAGCCAAAACGTAGGCCTACATGTGCACACATATAACAATTACTATTGCAATAAGGAAGACATAACACAAGTTAATAACGGTGAAAATTCTAGTTTTTGGTGCTTGTTCGGAGTCGGCACACAGTCAACATCATCACACTGGTTTCGGGGGTCTTTAGCTACTAGCTTCGTGTTAGCATGTTGCCTTTGCAGGTGCTTGAAGAGGTTTGATGTTGTGTTTGCAGCAGTGGATAACAGCTTCTGGCTTAACACAGTGTGCACCTTACCGTCACATTCCTGTCCTTTCTTCTGACAAATTTTAAATAATGGGCATACCTCCACCCCTCGAAAGTTATAGCTGTTGATGACTCTGTCTCTGCACAACCCCTGTGACAGTTGCATGTGGACAAGTCGCGCAAATGTTACGCAAATATAAACCTGCAGGTGGAAATCCCTCTTGTGACTAGAAATATAAAAAATTGTTAAAAGTTAGACCTATCTTATCTACCCCTGAAACTAGCTAAACTAGTTATATGTTTATTATTTACTGTCGTGTCGGGTCACTCATTCAATGGATCAGCGAGCTGCATGATACAGACGGGCTGTCAGGAGAGGGAGAGAGGAAAAGAGAGGCTCCGTTTATTAAACCCGCTGTGTTATTATCCAAAGTTGCTGTAAAGTTCTGAATCATGTAGTTCACTACATGATTGAATCACTACAGTCTAGTCTGTCAAAGGGAGAATCTAGTAATTTTTTCCCGCAATGTTAGTAACTGTAGTGTGATTACTGAATTTATAACAGTAACGCATTACATTACTACGTTACCGAAAAATGTAATGTGATTACAGTAACGCTTTACAAAGTAACGCGTGTTGGTTTGTGTTTGTTGTTCTCGCGTCCAGGAGGAAGTTAAAATAAGAGACAATGTAGTCTCTGAAAAGGTTAAAATTGGTACTTTAATTAAGTAACGTGGTTCTGAAACAAACAGAGCGATACAGGGGACAACAGCTGTTGTCTCGAAGTTGCGGCGGTGAAAAGAGAGCGAGATCACGTTCTCTCTCTATTCCTTCGCTCCTCCTCTCAATGGCGGCTGTGACGTAGGGGGTCCTCCCACCTCGTTCTTCTGTGTCCGATGTCGCGCATAACAGAGGATTTAGACGTTGTGTGTTCATTGTATAACTCCACACGCCTTTTCTCCTCATACACTCATTCATGACTTTTTATTTAATGCATTTTAATGTCTGTGATCGTTGTTAACGTAAAACCGGAAGTGGTCACTGTTGACAACGGCAACGCCTTTCAATACAGCTTTTCAAAGTAAACTTAACCGGAAATATTTTCAGAATAAAACTGTTCTAAGCTTACTGTGTGTTTAAGCTGAGTTACGTCATTCAATATTGATTTTAATTTCTTACAATCCCTCCTTACATACCTTTTAAGGTATGTAAATAATACTGAAATCAATGAGTTCTTCATCTGAACTTTGCATAGTACATAACTCATATCAAAAACATACAATCAAAAATGAAATGGTTCAATAACCGTCATCAAAAATACAAAAATACAAAAAATACTTTGGTTGGTCTTCAAACATAAAAGTTTTTCTTTGTGCATAACTTCTAGTTTTAACATTCAATATCACTCTTCAAAATAGCAGCAATTAGCTTGGTATCAGAACATTTCTTACTCCCTCCTTTCACAGAAATCATTCTCATACTATATTCAGTGTTAAGGCACTTGTTTTTACAAAGTAATAAAAAAAAAAAAACTATTTTAGAATTGTGTATGGTAAATTGAATTGGATTCACTCCATATTAGCATTGTAGCTGGTTCTTCATTCATCATTTGGACATTCTTTGAACAATCTCATCATTGAACATCCATATCATTTAACATCATTTAAACAATCTCATCATTTACATCAAGATCTTTATATGGGGGTGGGTCGTCTTGTTCTGCTAGCATTTGAAACTGTCCCCTCATGAGATATTGACCCTGAGTGTGTTCCCGGGTGAGGGCCGCGGTGATCAGTCGGTTTGCTAAGGTGCGGATGCATGTAATGCAACAACAACAACAACAACAACAACAACAACAACACAGTGACAATATTACAATCACACCTGTGATAGACATCATTCCACTCAGTACTAGATTATTGTATCTACCCAGCAGACCATCAAAGAAATCCCCAAGGGGTTTTTTCTCTATCCCACTGTTGTCTGCCAACTCAGGGTAGTGAGTCCCTTCAGCGCCTTGGTTACTGATCCATCAGGTGATGTATTATTGGGGATAAAGGTACAACATAATGTTCCAAAGATTTTCACACACACCCTTTTTATGCCAGAATCATGTCTAGAGCCATTCTGTTCTGCAAAGCCATCAGGCTGGTTTTTTCCAGTTGTTCGTGCAGCCCCCTAATCGCGTCTCTGGTGTGGTTTATGAATCTCTGCTGATTGTAGTAGATATAGTTAATCCAGTCGACATTCTTATTTACAGTGGGCCAAAGGAAAATGGATTCCAACCCAGCAAAGATCTGGTTTCTAGCTTTAAACTCATCTGGAACTCCCCTGGGCACCCCTATGCTGTCCATGTACACTGTGGAACCAAAACTCCCTCTCTGGACTGACCTTTTGGCCCTGGTGGATCTGGGATGGTCTGCCATTTTTATCAGTTGATCGGCCGTCATTGGTACTGCATAAAAAGGCATCACTAGCTGTACCAGAGCACAGGTCCCAGTCCAATCCTGTGGTTGGTAAATGATGGTAAATGATGCGCCGGTGAAGATGGCCGCATCGTCTTTGTGCTCCTCTCCAACTTTGCCCATTTTCGTATTTTGTACATATTTATTTTACTTTTGCCGTTTTACTTTTAACATGGTTCGCAACATGCTAGCCGACTGCACCTACTCTGCCATACAATATAGCAGAGAGGAACTTCTTCAATTGCGAAACTTCGTGGACAAAAATAACCCTCCGACAGACAATGGAGATTCACCATGGCTACCTGTTGCTGTTCTACCTGAGAGACGCAAGAAGAAGACAAAACGCGGGTGCCGGGCCGGGCTGCTGGTCAGACTGAGGAAACGAGAGAATCGACCCCCTCTTCCGAGTATTCTTCTGGCTAATGTTCAAAAATAAGCTAGATGAACTCAGAAGCCGGATTGCTTTTCAACGGGACATTAAGAACTGTAACGTGTTAATTCTCACTGAGACTTGGCTCAACCCCGCTATCCCGGACTCCGCCATTGTCCCTGATGGATTCTCTATTTTTCGTCAGGACCGGACTGCTAACTCGGGGAAAAGTAAGGGAGGCGGTGTGTGTGTAATGACTAACAACAACTGGTGCTCAGATGTGAAGATTATTTCATCGGACTGTTCCGCACATCTAGAGCACCTCATGATCTCATGTCGGGCCTTCCATCTGCCGAGGGAATTCACATCTGTTGTGATAACAGCAGTGTATGTCCCCCCGCAGCCACTCGCCGACAACAACACAGCACTCGATCAGCTGTTTGGGATTATTGATAAGACCGAGACTTCACGGCCAGATGCGGCGTTCGTTGTGGCCGGAGATTTCAACACCGCCAACATGAAGAAGGTTTTGCCAAAATATTACCAACACATCAGCTGCCCGACGCGCGGGGGAAACATACTGGACCATGTTTATTCCCCTTTCCGGAATGGATATAAGGCTCTCCCTCGCCCTCCCTTCGGCAAATCAGACCATATCTCACTACTGTTGTTGCCTGCGTACAAGCAGAAACTTAAAAGGGACAGACCGATAACAAGGACAGTACAACGATGGAGCGAGGAGTCAGATGCAGCACTGCAGGATTGCTTTGCATCTACGGATTGGAGTGTGTTTGAGGACAATAACATCAACACACACACGGACACTGTCATCTGCTACATTGGGAAATGCATCGATGACGTGGTACCGAAGGTTTCTGTACGGACATTCCCAAATCAAAAGCCCTGGATAAACTCCGATGTGCGCTGAAAGCTGAAAGCGCGCACTATCGCGTACAGAGCTGGAGATTTGGAGGAGTACAGGAAGTCTAGGTATGATCTCCGGAGAGCAATTAACAATGCAAAGAGACAGTACAAAGAGAAGTTGGAATCTGACTTCAAAGGCTGTAACACTAGGAATATGTGGGCGGGACTAAGGACAATGACTGACTACAAAGGAGCAGCGGGGGGTGCTGCGGGAGTGTCTGCGTGCGCATCTCTCCCAGATGAGCTGAACAGTTTTTTTGCACGCTTTGAGAGCAGCCGGGCCGTGGAGGTACAGAGGGACCAGGGGTCAGTGTATGTTTTGGTCATTGGATTTTCTTTTCACAAATGGATATTCAAAAACAAAAAACGACTGGATATTTGATTTTCGTTTTCAAATTGAAAAACCAAAATTGAAATACAAGGCGTTTTTCTTTATCACGGTCAAAAAGGGATTTACTAAACTTAAAAAACGGGATGATTTTCATTTTCTACTTCTCAAAACAAAAAATAAAATCACTAGAAAACAGAAACAAAAAAACTACAGTTTTTTCATATTCTGCTACCGGAAGTTACCTTACAAAATAAGAGCGCAGACGAAACTCACGGAAGTGATTTCAAAACAAAAGCACTCGTAGGCTAAAATCACACTTTATCACGACAGTATCCTGTTGAAGGAACTGTGATTATTATAAACAAGGTGAATTTAGCGATCACAAGGAAAACGGCCAAGACACACTTTGAGCTCAGAAAATGAATGTTATAAAGGGCTGTAAATATAATAGGCCTATTTCTAAAATGGACAACATTGTTAGGAGATTTCAACTATACAGCGATTCTGCACTGCGGTCAGCTCAGCCATCTGGGTGACCAGATGTCCCGCTTTGTGCGGTATTGCACAGCATTTTCACGACTTTTGGTGCGTCCCGCAAATTGAGACGATGTCCCGCATATTTCATGATTGGCTAAAACGCTTTTCTAAAATCTGATTTATGACATGAATCAGATGCGGAGAAAGGTTCTCAGATGTTGTTCTCAGCAGGGGACTTTGACAGAGGATTTCTCAAAAAGTAAAGAGTAAAATGACTTCAATGTATTGTTAGTAGCAGGCTAACTACATTATGCAACACATAAAGTTAAACACATGCATTATGTAGGCTACTATGGAGGGGACTCTGACAGAGGATTACTCACAAAGTACACAGTAAAAGTACTTCATTTCATTTCTGGTAGCAGTCAAACTAGTACCGAGTCCAACAGTGTCAGTTTTATTAAGAACTTTTGGTAAAAAACTCTAGAGTATGTTTGTGCCACAAGTGGGACAGAGCTCTGTCCCACTTGTGGCTTTCTGGCACCTGGTCACCTCAGCCGTCTCTCCAGTTTGATTTTTCAAATCAGCTGCTCTTCATTTTTTCCCCTGCTATATTCAATGAGTGATACAAATATTTTTGTCCACAAGTTCTTAATAAAACTGACACTGTTGGACTCTGTACTAATTTGACTGCTACTGTTACACCACTCAGACCGCAAGGGTATTATAGGTGTAGAAAACGTTCATTTATTAACTTCCACAAGGCACATGTGCAAGATGTCAGCATCTCAAACGATCTCAAAGCACAACACACAGACACACTTCTTCTGTTCATCTCCAGCATAAAACAATGAAGAACCATCAGGTGATCTGCTCCCTTGTGGTATAAACATGCATGTGCAGGTAGACAACCTCAACCTTATGGGTGCTACACTACCAGAAATGAAATGAAGTACTTTTACTGTGTACTTTGTGAGTAATCCTCTGTCAGAGTCCCCTCCATAGTAGCCTACATAATGCATGTTTTTCTGCTATCTTTGATGAATGATAAAAAGACAATTTGACCATTAGTTTGTTGTGGAGATCCAGCATAACACCACAGGAAAGAATGAAACAGAGAGGAATCAATAAAACACAAACACAGATATAGCTGATCAGTAATTATTATTTAGTTGTTGCAACAAACAAACAATAATGGGGAGTACATCACCTGCTGCCACAGCAGCCAATCGTGGAAATGCCCCCGACAGTATCAACAATCATACAGCATATAAAGCCACTGCAATGAACACACACACATTTCCCCTAAGCATGTTTAACGCACACACATTTGATCATGCAGCCTACCACACATGTGTTTCTCTCTGAAAGCTATACTTGTGTTTAAACGTCATCGTCTCATGACATCTTTAGGATTAGTTAACAAACAAAAAGGTTAACTGTTTTTATAACCCGAGGCCTTCTCTGAACTTCCTCTACCCTCGGTGTCAGCTCACTTCAAATGAATACATCTATTGATCATTCAGAACGACCACTGTCTCTCTAACTGTGTGTGACCCAACTCAGTAACACACATCATATAGCTTAGCATGTGATCTTTAATGAATATCAGAAATACGCTGTATTAAACATTCTGCTGTAACACTGAATGAAATTGATACTGTTTGACTTTATATTAGTTAGCCTACTACTAACAATACATTGAAGTACTTTTACTGTGTACTTTTTGAGAAATCCTCTGTCAGAGTCCCCTGCTGAGAACAACATCAAGCCACTTCTGCTAAGTTTGATGAGGGAATTATTTTTTGTTGCCATTAGTTCTTCGTGAGATCGATCCTGTTGGACTCAGTACTACTGAAACTACCCGCACAAGTACTATGAAGTACTTATTGTGTACTCTTCCAGTAATCCTCTGTCAATGTCCCCTCCTGAGAACAAGAATGCATGTTTTTCTTTTAATAAGCGTTAAAAAACATTTCTTCCTGAGACTGATATTGTTGGACAGAGTATTTTAAGAGGATGGTAGACATGATATCAGCAATACTTCGGCAGCAGCATTTTTACACCTTGGAAAGTCTTTAGACTTTAGAGACTGGCCTGGATAGCTGGTCTATCCTTCAGCAAAGTAACACACTCTGTCACTCTGGGTGCCCTCTTATGATGCTGCTGTCTTTTAATATATAACTATTTCTCAGCCGCTAGTTCGTTCCTCGCAGATTCTTCATTCTCATCAGCCTCATCCTTCCATCAGTCCCAGTCAACGCCTCCAGCACACTTCCAGTGTCTGACTCCATATAATATTGTCCTGATGCTGTAAGGGTGATGCCCCATGATCACAAAATGACCCCTCTAAAGTCTGAGTGCCAAGGACCTCATATCATGTCTGTCATTAATGTTACATCACCCATTATAACAGTTCTCTTTCCTTTGTTCTCTTCTCTTAACTGAATAATCCTGTCTTTAAGTATAACCCAATGTAAAGTCCTTTTCCTGCACCATTTGAAGGCTTCATAACAGGCATGTTTACTGTATGAGTTTGGAGAAATAACACAATCAATGGCTCAGAATTGTACTTTATAAACTATGAATCTTGTGGTGCTTGAAAAAATACACACTGGCAAAGCCGGCCAGGATATATATATATATATATATATATATATATATATATATATATATATATGTCTTTTTTGGAGCCCTTTTTTTCAATATTTATTAAAATGTCACTAGTTATTTAAACAAACCACTATCTGAGGATAATACAAGCAACCATAAAACGCCCTTTATCTAGAGAGCCATTGAAGCCCATGAAGAATGTATCCTTTCACAAATCTTTTCATCTGTTGTATTAATAAAGCTGCCACGTGTTTTCAAATTCAAGTTAAGGCACTATCTGTGTAGAACATTACAAATATTCTTAATTTGCAGTATTTTATTTAAAAAGTGTTCAGAAAGCCTGCATCAAATATGCTATATCTATATATCTATATAATATCAATAGTGTTATTAACTTCAATCAAAGTCCATTTAAATAGCGGGCAAGACTTTCCAAGGGGTAAAAATGCTGCTGCCGGACTTCTGACTGGAAGTATTGCTGATATCATGTCTACCATGTCCTCTTAAAATACTCTGTCCAACAATATCAGTCTCATGAAGAAAGTTGTTTTAACGCTGATTCAAAATAGCAGAGAAACATGCATTATTGTTCTCAGGAGGGGACTTTGACAGAGGAGTACTCAAAAAGTACACAGTAAGTACTTCATAGTACTTGTGGGAGTAGTTTCACTACTAGCCTACTGAGTCCAACAGGATCGATCTCACGAAGAACTAATGGCAGAAGAAATTATAACAAACTCGAGAGACGGCTGAGCTGACCGCAGTGCAGAATCGCTGTATAGTTGAAATCTCCTAACAATGTTGTCCATTTTAGACATAGGCCTATTATATTTACAGCCCTTAATAACATTCATTTTCTGGGCTCAATATGTGTCTTGGCTGTTTTCGTTGTGAAAACAAATGGACCGTAGATACACGGATTGACCGTCCTCATCTGCGCTCTTATTTTGAAAGACAACTTCCGGTAGCAGAATATGAAAAAACGGGGGTTTTTTTTGTTTCTGTTTTCTAGTGATTTTATTTTTTGTTTTGAGAAGTAGAAAATGAAAATCATCCCGTTTTTTAAGTTTAGTAAATCCCTTTTTGACCGTGATAAAGAAAAACGCCTTGTATTTCAATTTTGGTTTTTCAATTTGAAAACGAAAATCAAATATCCAGTGGTTTTTTGTTTTTGAATTTCCATTTGTGAAAAGAAAATCCAATGACCAAAACATACACTGACCCAGGAGCTACACTGCCCTTTTGTTTTAAATAGGGCAGATGTGTGTAAATCCTTTAAAAGGGTTAACCCACACAAGGCTCCTGGACCTGATGGCATCCATGGCCGTGTTCTCAGGGTGTGTGCAGTTCAGCTGGCAGAGGTGTTCACAGACATCTTCAACAGGTCCCTGCTGCAGTCTGTAGTCCCCACATGCTTCAAACATTCCACTATCGTTCCTGTCCCGAAAAAGACAATCATCACCTGCCCCAACGACTACCGCCCAGTAGCACTCACCTCCACCATAATGAAGTGCTTTGAGCGGTTAGTCAAATCATTCATCACCTCCTTCCTCCCTGAATCTCTGGACCCCCTGCAGTTTGCCTACAGAGCAAACAGGTCCACAGACGACGCCATAGCCCTCACCCTCCACACTGCCCTCTCACACCTGGACCCGAAGAACAGGAACACATATGTGAGAATGCTGTTCATTGACTACAGTTCAGCATTCAATACCATTGTGCCCTCCAAGCTGGCCATCAAGCTCAGAGACCTCGGGCTCAACAGCGCCCTCTGTGACTGGATCCTGAACTTCCTGACGGGCAGACCCCAGGCAGTGCGGGTGGGAAACATCACATCCTCCACCCTGATTCTAAACACCGGTGCCCCTCAAGGCTGCGTGCTCAGCCCTCTCCTCTACTCCCTGTTCACCCACGACTGCGTGGCCACACATAGCTCCAACACCATCGTGAAGTTTGCTGATGACACGACCGTCATCGGCCAGATCACAGACGATGACGAGACGGTCGAAAACCTGACATCTTGGTGCCAGGATAACAACCTCCATCTCAACATCAGCAAAACAAAGGAGCTGATTGTGGATTACAGGAAGCAGCAGGGAGAGGGACACGCCCCCATCGCCACGTGACGTGTGATTCAAGTGACGTGATTCAAGATGGCGCCTGTGTCGGCTCGCCGCTCGCTAAGCTCTCTAACTTTAGCTGTCCTGTTTTTGTTTTATGTTTGTCAGAATGTCTCTGCTCTGCTCGTTTATGATCGCCAAGCTCTCCTCCACCTCAGACCCTCACTGGAGTTGATATTGCTGCCCAAACCGACATCTGGCAACCATAAATCGTCCCCCCCACCTCTACTGTCGGATATCCCCACTTACCTACGCCGGTCACACTGCATCCTGCCTCGCCGAAAGCGCTTTCGACGACGGGGAAAGCGTGGTGGTGCACTGGTCCATCTGAAGGCATACCTGACGGCTTCTTCTGTGAATTATCCACGCCTCGGATGTCACGGCCCTCCCGCTGCACGCCAAGTGAGAGATCGGTGGATTCGCCCCGTTTTTCCGGAGCTCCGGACTCTGAGGGGCCCGCTGGCAGCTCCTCCTGCCCGACTGACTGCTCCCGGCCCGCGCGGCGTTCAACACGCACATCTTCGTCAGCTGAGACGCACTACACCTTCGGCAAGCCCGGAGCGAAAACTTTGCATGGCTTTGCTAAATGCTAGGTCGAAACAAAACAAACAAAACGTTCCTGCTAAACGACTTCTTCACCTCTCGTGAACTGGATTTTATGTTCCTGACGGAGACCTGGGCTCACGCTGGCGAGTATACACCGTTCTCTGAACTTCTTCCTCCTGACTGTACATTCTTCAGCTCCCCCCGTGCCACTGGCCATGGTGGGGGCATAGCATCAGTGTTTAGAGCTAACCTCCAATGCCGATTGCTTCACCCTGTATCTAGCTATGCCAGCTTTGAGTTGCAGCTTTTTGAACTGAACCCGGCCTCGCCTATACTCTGCGCAGTCGTGTATCGTCCGCCAAAGTGTAATAAGGATTTCATAAATGACTTTTCTGACTTTCTGTCCGGGATCATGGTGAAATATGATCGTGTTTTGATCTCCGGAGACTTCAATGTCCATGTGTGTTGCGAGTCCAAACCTCTGGTTAGGGACTTTTTAAATCTCCTTGATTCCTTTGGTCTCGTTCAGTCTGTGGCTGGCCCAACACACGAAAAAGGACACACTTTGGACTTAGTATTATCGTTTGGACTGTCTGTATCTGTGGATGAAATATGTGCAGCAATGCGTATCTCAGACCATTTACCGGTTCTGTTTACAACCTCGATCCCTTCCGCAGGAGTCGAATCACGTGCCCCTGCGCGTTGTCTGCGTTCGATAAACCCCTTGACTGCCTCACTGTTCTCTGATGCTTTTAATGCTTCTCCGATCTGTAAATTAGATGTGAACTGTGCTTTTAATGCTGATGAGCTTATCTCCATGTTTGATTCGACATGTACACTAATACTGGATTCTGTTGCTCCTTTTACGCTTAGACGCACCAAAGTTCTATCAGAGCCGTGGCTCAATGACTGTACTCGTGATCTCAGACGCGCTTGCAGGCGTGCAGAGAGAAAATGGAAAAAGGATAAACTCCATGTCTCCCTAGAAATCCTTCGTGCTTGCCTTTCTGACTACCAGACGGCAGTCAAAGCAGCCAAAACAGAGCACATTTCTCTGTTAATCTCCAAAAACAGCCATAAACCTCAGGTTCTTTTTAATGTCCTCAACTCGATCATTAATCCCTGTGATGTTTCTTCTATTGTCCCATCGACTACTCTCTGTGATAAGTTTCTTACATTTTTTATTGAAAAGGTATCTGCTCTTAGGCTAGCCCACACTAGTGCTACCCCAGATCCTGCTCCTTTTCTGTGCCCTGCTGTCCTCGACCACTTTGACCCTGTATCCCTCTCTGCTCTCTCGGATGTAGTCAAGCACCTGCGGCCGACAAACTGCACCTCAGATAACATTCCCTCTCGCCTTCTCAGAGATGTTTTAGAATCAGTTGGAGCAAGTATTTTATTACACCTCTCTTAGCTCAGGATGTGTCCCAGCTGCCTTCAAACATGCCGTGGTCAAGCCACTACTTAAAAATAAAAATCTCGACCCCTCCATTCTCGCAAATTTTAGGCCCATCTCCCAGCTACCTTTTTTATCTAAAGCCCTGGAGCGAGTAGTCTATGCCCAGCTGCAGTCTTTTTTAACCATCCATGAAATCCATGAAAAGTTTCAGTCTGGCTTCAAACCCATGCACAGCACTGAAACAGCCCTTTTAAGAGTTTTTAATGATCTGCTCCTAGCCGCCGACTCAGGTAGCCCAGCTGTCCTGGTGCTGTTAGACCTGACAGCTGCCTTTGACACTGTGGACCATAGCATCCTGCTGTCACGGCTTGAACAGTCCACTGGCATCACAGGCTCTGCCCTTGCATGGTTCAGGTCCTACCTGACAGACCGTAGCTTCTCAGTGCAGCTAGGTGCCTTCTCCTCTGCCAAAGCCCCTCTTACCTGTGGGGTTCCCCAAGGCTCTATTCTGGGCCCCATCCTCTTTTTACTGTACATACTGCCCCTAGGGTCAATTCTCACAAAACACAATATTCCCTTCCACTGCTACGCCGACGATGTACAGATCTATCTGCCTCTCAAAGCAAATGTCAAACACTCTCTACAGCAGTTGATGGACTGCTTAACAGAGATAAAATCCTGGCTGAGCAAAAACTTCCTCAACCTCAACGAGAGCAAGACTGAGGTCATCTTTTTTGGACCCCAACCTCCAGCCTCTCCGGTTGATATTCTGGGCTCTCTCAATAAAAACATCCTCCCCTCTGTCATGAACCTTGGAGTGACCTTCACTAGCGCTTTTAAATTCGACAAGCAGGTCAGCACCGTAGTCAAATCCTGCTTTTTTAAAATAAGACTATTGGCCAAAACCAAGTCGTATTTATCTTTTAAAGACTTAGAAAGGGTTATTAATGCCTTTGTAACCTCGAGACTGGATTACTGCAACGCTCTGTATGTGGGTATGGACCAGGCCTCAATTAAACGCCTGCAGCTAGTCCAAAACGCAGCTACACGTTTGCTGACTGGCCACAAAAAGTGTGACCACATCACGCCAATTCTGGCCTCGGAACCGAACTGGCTTCCAGTTCGCTTCCGAATTGATTTTAAAATCCTTTTATTTGTTTTGAAAGCACTAAATGGGCTGGCTCCGGCCTATATAGCTGAACTCCTCCAGCGCTACACCCCAGCCAGAGCTTTAAGGTCTGCTGACCAGCTGCTGCTGGTAGTGCCCAAGACCAGGTTTAAAACCAGAGGGCACCGAGCCTTCATTTATTGTCTTTTATTGTGATTAAAATTGTAGTAATGTGTTTTTATTACATGTACAGCACTTTGGCTCGACCAAAAATCGCTTTTAAATGTGCTTTATAAATAAAACTTGATTTGATTTGATTTGAATCATAAATATATTACATTACATTAGTGTATGACAGCTTCCGGTTTTGGGCATTCTGGCTACGCATCACTCATTCACCAATGGGTAATGTTTAGATGGATTTTAGGAACTTCCCCTCGATTCTATTGGCTCTAACGGTTAAAAAGAGGTGTCAATCATCAAAATCGACCAAGGGGGGCCAGAGATATGGCAAATCCACCCAAATGACCCCAGAAGTGGGTTTTCTTTTCTAAATCTTTCTAAAAAGGTCAAATGTCACTTGTTTTTGCATCAATCTTGATACAGGGTACTTATTATATCTTGTATTCCTAAAGCTTTTAGTCTACTATCCCATCATTCAAGGGTGGTTTTCACTATAATTTACATTTGTTTACTATGTTCAATCTGAATTTACTTTAAAATAAAAAAAAATCTATATTGATTCTGACTTTTCTACATCCAACTCACAGGTTTATCATTGCTTTGAGAAAAAATATTATTAATTTACCCCTTTTAGAAGTGAAGTTATAGTCAATTGTTCTGGGAATATCATTTTCGAGCCTGAGGCCTGAAAAACAGGCTCAGGGCTCAACTGGTTAAAGGAGGAGAAACTGAGCACGTCATACTAAGACCTCCACACCATGTTGAGACATAATCAATAAACACAGAGAGATGCACTCTGGGATTACACTGAGATGTTCGTTATTTGAAATATCTGATGGCTCCCACAGGATTGTTGTTTACATCTTCGTGGACTCATCTTCTTATTATAGACACATGCATTTCCAAACATTCGGTCTACCTACCTACGCTGTAAAATGTATTATCTCTTCGATTTACACACGGCATCTATTGCACTTCTGTCCATCCTGGGAGAGGGATCCCTCCTCTGTTGCTCTCCCTGAGGTTTCTCCCATTTTTCCCTTTAAAATGTTTTTCTCCGGAAGTTTTTCCTTGTACGATGTGAGGGTCTAAGGACAGAGGGTGTCGTTTTTCTCATACTGATATTCTGAACAAACTGTGCTGTTGTATTTGCTGTAAAGTGTCTTTACTGCAGGGTATTTTTATTATATGTACAGCACTTTGGCTCTACCAAAAATCGTTTAAAAATGTGCTATATAAATAAAACTTGATTTGATTTGATTTGATCTAAAATGGAACATCAGATATCTTACTATACACAATGTCTACTTTGATGTAATGTAGTCTACTCCTTAACTGTGAACTACTCCAAGACTTTTTTTGAGTTTTGGATTATTCACAAAGTTTTGTACATTAGAGATCCACATTACAAACTTGTTGGACAGACAAAACATCTTACAACAACTAAGGACGCTTTTTGAGAGTGACTAGATTGAGAACCCTTGCTTGTAGATGTGATAAATATGTACATTTTCCATTTTTAAACTGGCACTACAGCACATTACAGATTCACCAAACTCAATAGGGTTCTATTAGAGGGCAGGAATGTGCTCAGTAAGTTTGTGGCAGTCTGCCCACACTGATGACATTTTTGGCTCCAGACCCCCCCGAAGATGCTGAGCAAGATAAAAGGGTAGAGATGATGGATGGCTGTTCAAACATTTTGACCTGATGGTGTTGCTAGCAGAGGGTAATGGAGTGTCAAGGTAAACAACAAGACTCTCTGATCCACAGCAGATCAAACGCAGCTCTAATCATCACAGTGCGTTCACAATGGACCCAAACCGGGATTTTTGTGCTCCGCGATTACATATGGCACATAGGCAATGCAAAGATGTGGATAGACAGTGGTTAATACCGGCCGGCGCAAATAAAAGTCAGCATCTATTAACTTGAGCATTAAACCTGACTTGACATTGTCTCACAAAAGCCTATCAATGCTGAGATGTGTCTCCTATCTCTGACGTACTGATGTTGCTGTGGGTACCCAGAGTTCTACAGTGCCTTGTTTGTTATATAAAAATATATTTATAAATGTTTGTGTAAATACACATGGCATGACAAAAGTTTTATGTTGCATGATGTTATTTTCAGTGTAGAATGAGCAGCTTCAATGGTAGCTTAGCCCAGCCCTGATATATTCAATCTGCATCGAGAAAACAAGCATTATAAAAAGTGCTGATCAGTACCATTATCTTATTATTTCAGATTTTTGGATATGCTAATTGCAATACAATCACTTCAAAATACGTAAATGATGGTTTCATACCATTGTAGTACACACAATAGATCCAGCAGCTTGTGACACCCTGTACAATTCTCTGAGCAGTGTGACTGAATGATGTTAGGAATCATGGCAAGACGCTGTTTGTTTCCCAATGTATTTGGGATTTTCACAAAAAGCACAAAGGAGCAGCACATTTTTTCCGACCATGGATCACAAAATGTTTCTGGCATCTATTTCTCTACGTGGAGATAAGCCCCGCCTACTCTGCAGCATGTCTAGTTTGAGTGACGTAAGTAAACACAAAAGATGGTTTGGTCAAAGTCACGCGAGTAACGCAATGTGAAATTCACCTGTGTGAATTAGTTATTATGATGTTTGGAGATGTGAAGTAGGAGATATATGGGAGGCTGTGGCTCAGTGGATAGTGTGCTGTGCTTTGAATCAGGGGATAGCAAGTTCAAGTCCCACTGCAAGTCTTTGTGTCCCTGGGCAAGACACATCACCCCAAATTGCTCCTGTGGGGATTGTCCACAGTACTGAATGTATGTAAGTCGCTTTGGATAAAAGCGTCTAACAAATGACATGTAATGTAATGTAATATTCCAGGCAGGCATCCAGGGTTCTGGGGTTAAACATAAAGTAATTTTTTCTCCCATACAAAATATGAGGTGATGGAGAACTTCAAGGCTTTCATTAACATTGAACTACAATCTTACTATGACAGGTAGTTAAAAGTCTGTACTTTCACTGGATACAACAATAAGGAGCTACAGATCATCCTTTTTAGAAAACTACAACCCTGACTGTGGAGCTGAGGCACATGGGGATATTTAGATGCTAAACTGAAGAAAGACATTTCTTAGAATAAAGTAATAATCAATAAAACTAAAGGCCATAACATTTTGACATTTCCTGTAATGATCGAAGAACACCAACCATTTTTTATATGGAAATTAACAGTGGAGATTATTTCCCCAGAAACAGAAGTTCTACACACCCCCACACACAACAACAACAATCAGAATCAGAATACCTTTATTAGTCCCACAGAGGGGACATTTGCATCGTTACAGCAGGAAAGAGCCACAGACAGCTTAATGTTACCTATGTTAAAGGGCCCATGTCATGGCCATTTCCACTGATCATAATTACATTGTTGAGGTATACTAAAATAGATTTATACTGTGCAATTTTCCAAACTCACATTGGTTTCGCATACAGCATCTCTGTCAAGCATGTGTATTCAGCAGTATTCACTTTCTCCACTAAACGACTCGTTGGAGCTCTTGCCCCCCCCTCCCTGTGAGCCTAGTGTGCTCCGATTGGTCAGCTCGGCCACTCGTTCTGATTAGTCAACCACCAGAGAGGCTGCGCCCATGTCAGTGCTTTTCCCGGCTGCTCTCAGCGTAACATCAGTCTTATCATGGCGTCGGTACAGCGGTATATTTTATATACATATATATTTTTAACTGTTGTTATAGAAGAGTGTGACGGCCCCAGGGCCTTTGTCTTACGATGGGGTGGAGCTGAAGAGGGTAATCAGCACGATCACGGACACCTCCGGACACTACGGCCCCAGTCTCTCTCCAAAGCGGCTGCAGGAAGACTAACTCTGCGATCCTCTCAACGTATCTTTGCATTTACCACAATAAATGTGCCGTGGTTTTGTAAACTCGTGTATGTCTCCTTGTCTTTGTGGCCTACGAGCTACTCTCATAACAAAGAGTAAGTTATTTTTACCCGTTATAAACTACTACTGTTTGATGAGAAATCAAATCATGGTTTGCTATATATGAATTCAGGGAAGAAAGGATAGGCCTACTAAGTATTTCCATTAAACTTTATTTTTAGAAATGTACAAAATGAACATAAATATACATATATACACGGTATATCATCCATTCCTCCTCCTCTTGCCTGCGCACAGCCGGTGCGGTGCGGTGCCTTTTAGCACCCTCAGTAGAATCCCTTCCCCGTCATGGATTGTCCGCCAGGATCTGGCTGGACGAAATCAAATGCAAATCACAAAATATTAGAGAAACTTAGTTGTTTTAGATTCGTTAGTAGTAGTTGTGTAATGAACAGCTTGCCTGCTAATATGCTAACCTAGCTTTGTTTACCTTGGTAGCTAACACGATATGAACGTTAGCTTGGAGGAAAGGCAACTATAATGCAGTGTAATAAAACTACTATGAACAAAAGCTAGTGGTTCATATTAGGCTAGCAATAACGTGTTTATAATTGCAATCGTATACGGGTATTCTGCTACCATACAATGTAACTTGCATGAATACATTGTTTTGCGCTAGCATACAGCTAGCCTCGTTAGCTACATGCAGTATATGTACGGTCACAATGTACGGTAAACCGGAGTATACTGTATGAGTATTCCGTGTGTGTGACTGCAGACATTCTCCTGCCATGACAAACATGTAAGGCCATCTGCTGACATTGTAGTTGATATATTTAAACGCTAGCAACGTAGCATCACAAAAATGTTTTTCTGACCAAAACTAGCTCAAGCTCCGTGTGTTAGATCGCTACGCCAGCTATAATGTAATTACGTTTCGCGACTGACCGGCAAATCACCCGCAGTATACTGTCAATAGGTATTTTGTGTGTGAATGCAGACATTCTCCTGCTATGAGATACATGTATGCAAGGCCATCTGCTGATATTAGAGTTGATATATGGAAACTCTAGCAACTTAGTTAGCACAGTTAGCACTGTGTCAATGGCTTAGCAGTCCAACACAGTTTACACATTTAAACAGTCTTGTTTGATAAATACACAAATAACAATGCAAACTTACAGGTTGTATACCCAGATCTTCCCCTGCTCCAAACGGTCCAAACAAGCTGTGCATATCCGGCCTCAAACTGGGCAATGTTTTGGAAGCTTTCGTCTGTGAAATGCCGGTTCTTCGAACCTCTGGAGGAGGAACACGCCGCTGCTGGTGTGGCCATAGCTCTTCGGGATTGGTCCATTTCGTTCCGGGTACCGCATGACATCAGGCGGTACCCGGAACTAAATGGAAGACTCAAATGGGCAGTGACGTATCTCCAACGAGGCGTTTTGGGGAGGTATTTTCTGTGTTAGAGTTTTACTCGCTACAGGGTGTACTTTGAGGGTTTTGACTCTGCACACCGTTTACATGCATAAAAACCTTCATAACACACAAGGGGACGGGTAATAACCGGAAAAGCATGACATGGGAGCTTTAAGAAAAAAGTACTAAGTTATGATATAATAAAAAATATAATATAAAAAATAAAAGTAAAAGAAATATACTTTCCAAAATACAAATCCTGTAACAGTTCTTAGGATTTAGCAGCCAGGTATATATTACACAGTTATTAATGGCTTATGTATATAATGTATATATTGCACATATAGCGCATATTGCACATAGTATGATGGTATTTAACTGCAGCAAGTTACACAAACTAAGACTATAACGCTCCTGTTGTGCAATACTACGAATGTGCAATATATATATCTATACCGTAAATAGCTGTGCAGTATATTCTTCCACCTTTATTACTTCCACCTGGCTCCTATGTCAAAACTGTACTGGTACTGGATGTGTATTGTTTATTTTGTAAATTGTTTAATTTGTACTTTTATTTTTTATATTTTGTATGCATGCTTCCTAATTATAATAAGCTATCTTTGGCTCTTTACTTGCCGAAACAATGTACATTTCCCCTCTGTTGGACGAATAAAGGTACTCTGATTTTCAGTCTACTCACTTTACAACTCTCTTGATTTTTTTGATCAAAGTCAGTTTTCAAGCTCCACTGGTAACTCGACAAAAAATTGGTTTTCTCCCATCCTCAATACCCCATTGGTCAAACTCAGACTTGTATTTAAGATGCATCTTAAAAAAAAGTTGGTATTTTGACAAGCTCACCAAGAATGAGTGCGAGATACATTTCTGTAATATCCTGAAGGAGAGCACAGAACTGAGGCTTTGTGTTTTTTTTAGGTCTTAATACGTGGAGGTTATCCTGCTGAACCAAACGTGTTAGTATCATGGTATATATTTGGCACAGGGCTTGTTCTCTGCAATATACCAAAATCCAGTGGGGAAATCCCATTGCTCTTTGTCGAGGAATTCCTTTGCAATGCTAACTTCCGGGTCAGACTACGAATATACGTCATTACTGCACCACTCCATAGAGGAAATGTTGCTAATAGTTTAGTGTGCTGCTACCGCTAAGTCGTCATTACTGTGCTGCCGAGGTGATATCACGCAGGAGGCTTAACCACTATTAGATGTAACTATAAAGAGAGAGAAGTAATACTTGCTATTTGTTTGCCTGCTGTTAAATGTTAAAATGTAGCAACTATCGCTTAGACATGGCGCTAACATTAGCTCGCTAGCTTCAGCTGTAAGCAAAAGCTAAACTTTGAGCAACATATTCTCTCCGTAGCTGAAACTCTTAGCCAGAAGTCTGTCTTCCTTTTGTGGGTTCCTTTGCAGGGCTTTGGACGACCAACGACAGGACAGAGGGAGATTTCTCAGCTGTTAGCAGCAAATATCAAAAGGAGCTCTCAACTTTTAGAGAGCGACTCAAACTTAAAAACTGTTATTGTCTGTTTCTCTGATGTACGAGATACCAAAAAAAGAGCTGGGACGAGATTTGTTCCTGAAAACTAAAGGCCAATTGTTTTTTGATGGTTTTATCTAACTGTTACGGGTCCCAAAAGCTTGGGTACCACAGCAACAATAAAGATATCTGTAGAAAATAGAAAAGTGCAGCAGCAAGAATTAGACACAGGATCCGGTTGCTCGTCTGGATTGCTTCTGAGGAGTGTTGGAGCAGAACACCTCTGCTACGCGCCGTTCGTTGGATGAGGCTGGATCTCTATTAAATTAAGAAAGGAATTGAAAACACCGGAATCAAAGTTATAACAAATTATCTGAGTTTACTTCTAGTAGGAAACCAAACACATATACAAGTTATACAGAGTACTCCGGGCTTCAGGTTTGTGACGCGGTTTACAGGTAGACAGACCAGCCTTCAGGAAACGAGAAGTACAGACTTCAGGTTTGGGATGCGGTTTACACGTCTCTAGACCAGCCTTCAGCAAACCAGAAGCATTTTTACACACACAAACATCAGTATTTCTATCTATTTTTGGGGCGGAGATGGGTCATCTCTTCCTTCCCACTTTTCTCCCACGCGAATTAGAGAGCCCCTGGGGAGGAGCTGTGTAAGCTGATCACCTCCCCCAAGTGTCCTGACTGGCTGGATTCGCTTCTGGCCGGGTTCAATCAGAGGTCTGACCAGAGAGTGAGATCCCAAGCCACACCAGGTCAAAAGTCAATGTTTATCTTTACCTTATCTTACTCTACATTCCTTTCCCAGGGGATCTTTTCACCTAAACTATCCTCCTTCAGACATTTAAACTCTTCTCCACCTATTTAACGATGTCTTTAATGACTTAACAACCGCATCTGGCTTTTATGGATGATAAGAAGGATGTTGGTGTGTTGAAACACAGAATCTCTGGATCAGTGAGTTTGAAAGTAAGAATAACATTCCTATTCTAAGTGACTTATCAAAACCCGTTTGTGATTACCTAAAACAGTTCAAACAATACATGTTTACTTCAATACAGTGTAGAATCATATCTTTTTACTTCAGGAGGGGGCAGAAGTGTCCCCCCTAAGATAACCCAGGTGTCACCGCTCACCTGCCAAAGGTTCTGTCACGATCTGTCTGTGTTGTGTTTTGTCTTGTCTTTTTCTGTCTCTGGTTCCTGTTTTGTTTTGAAATGTTTTCCTCCTTGTGTCTTCTCTGTTCCTTCTTCCTGTGTTTGCCTTCCTGTCTTAGTTTCCCTGGTGTGTCTGATTGTTTGATTGTGTTCACCTGTTGCCCTTGTGTTTCTGCCTCCCTTACCCCAGCTGTGTCTCGTCTTGTGATTACCCCTCTCTGTATTTAGTCTTGTCTTCCCCTGTGTGCCTTGTCGGTTCATTGTTGGTTTTTCCTGTCTTCTTCCATGTCAGTCATGTTTGTTTCTCCTGTCTCCCACCATGTTGGTCACGGTCAGTTTTCTGTAGAACCTATGTGTTTCATGCCATGCTATTGTTAAGCTTTAAGAATAAAGCTCGTTTTTGTTTCAAGACCGTTTACCTTTTCTGATAGTCTGCATTTGGGTCCTACCCTTCCACGCATTCCTTACAGAATGAACCGACCAATTATGGACCCAGCGGATTATGTTTTTGATTTTGATGCTGAATTGCTTTCTCTGGATTACTCCCTTCGATGTCTTTATACTGTGTGGAGTGGAACCTCGACTAGCAGGGAGAAAGAGGCTGTCCTGAAAAGAGCACAAATGGAGGTGGATAATGTGCCATGGCTGAGGAGCTCGTTGCCTGAATTTCTCAGAGTTTTTTCGCGTAGCCCTGAGTGCCAGTCTCCATTCTCTGATCCTTTTTTGGGATCCCGTCTGGCGTTTGGAGGTCCACGGAGCCTCCAAAAGACCTCAAAGAGACGCAAGGCCAGGATTCAAGCCGTGGCCCCAGCAGCCATGGTTCCAGCCCCAGCAGCCATGGTTCCGTCCCCATTTCCTGCTCCTGTCCAGGAGCCGTTCTCGGGCACTCGTCTGGCTTTTGGAGGTCCACGGAGCCTCCAAGAAGCTCATAAGAGGAGTCGCAAGTCCAGGCTAGCAGCCCGAGCCCCAGAAGCCATGCTTTGGGCTCCAGTGCAGGCCCCAGCAGCCATGGTTCCGGCCCCAGTTCTGGCCCCTGCAGCCATGGTTCCATGCCCAGCAGCCAGGGTGCCTGCTCCAGTACCGGCCCACACAGTCATGGTTCCGTGCACCAGTACCGCCCCACACAGTCATGGTACCGTGCTCCAGTACCATCCCACACAGCCATGGTTCCGTGTTCCGGTTCCGTGCCCAGCAGCCAGGGTGCCTGCTCCAGAACCGGCCCATACAGCCATGGTTCCAGCCCCAGTTCTGGCCCCAGCAGCCATGGTTCTAGCTCCAGAACCGGCCCATACAGCCATGGTTCCAGCCCCAGTTCTGGCACCAGCAGCCATGGTTCCGGCCTCTGTTCCGGTCCAGCACGCCATTTCCCATCAGGGAAATCTTCTGGGCCAACATGAGCAGACGATGCGAGCCTTAGTTGAAAGCCAGCAGTCCTTGGCTCGTCTCCTGTTGGCTCTACGGCCGACGCCAACCCTATGTCCTGTGCCGTTGGAGGTCCCGCCGACTACTCTTCTGCCGGGGGTCCTGCCAACCCTATGTCCAGTGCTGTTGGAGGTACCGCCGACTACTCTCCTGCCGGGGGTCTTGCCAACCCTATGTCCTGTGCCGTTGGAGGTCCCGCCGACTACTCTTCTGCCGGGGGTCCTGCCAACCCTATGTCCAGTGCTGTTGGAGGTCCCGCCGACTACTCTTCTGCCGGGGGTCCTGCCAACCCTATGTCCAGTGCTGTTGGAGGTCCCGCCGACTACTCTCCTGCCGGGGGTCTTGCCAACCCTATGTCCTGTGCCGTTGGAGGTCCCGCCGACTACTCTTCTGCCGGGGGTCCTGCCAACCCTATGTCCAGTGCTGTTGGAGGTCCCGCCGACTACTCTCCTGCCGAGGGTCCTGCCAACTCCACGTCCAGTATCGTTGGAGGTCCTGCCGACACCTGTTCCGCTGTGGGTCCTGCCAACCCCATGTCCTGTTCTGTTGGGGGTCCCGCCGACACCTGTCCCGCCGGGGGTCCTGCCAACTCTGTGTCCTGTTCCGTTGGGGGTCCAGTCGACACCAGCCCTTGCTACATCCGGGGTCCCATTGACACCAGCCCATGTCTTGTTTGGGGTCCCGTCTGCGCCTGTCCGGTCGGCTCCGGTTCCTGTCCGGCCGATACTGGTTCCTGCTCGTCCTCCGGAGCTGTCTCGTCGCCGCCTTCTGGTTCGCCCTCGAGCCCGGCCCCCTGAGTGCCGCAGTCTTCGCCCTCGAGCCCGGCCTCCTGAGTTCTCCAGCCGCGGTCTTCGCCCTCGGGCTCGGCCTCCTGATTCTTCCAGCCGCTGCCTTCGCCCTCGAGCCCGGTCCCCTGAGAGCCGCTGCCTTTGCTCTCATGCCCGGCCCCCTGAGTTCGCCCGCTGTGGCCGTCGCCCCTTTTTGGACTCTGCCTTGCCCCCGGGCCGTCCGCCCGGGACCCCTTTCGGGCCCGTCCTCCGGACCCCCTCCACCCACCCTTTTGGAAGTATTAGACTATGTTTTTTGGGACGTCTGGGATCCGTCCCTTGAGGGGGGGGTTATGTCACGATCTGTCTGTGTTGTGTTTTGTCTTGTCTTTTTCTGTCTCTGGTTCCTGTTTTGTTTTGAAATGTTTTCCTCCTTGTGTCTTCTCTGTTCCTTCTTCCTGTGTTTGCCTTCCTGTCTTAGTTTCCCTGGTGTGTCTGATTGTTTGATTGTGTTCACCTGTTGCCCTTGTGTTTCTGCCTCCCTTACCCCAGCTGTGTCTCGTCTTGTGATTACCCCTCTCTGTATTTAGTCTTGTCTTCCCCTGTGTGCCTTGTCGGTTCATTGTTGGTTTTTCCTGTCTTCTTCCATGTCAGTCATGTTTGTTTCTCCTGTCTCCCACCATGTTGGTCACGGTCAGTTTTCTGTAGAACCTATGTGTTTCATGCCATGCTATTGTTAAGCTTTAAGAATAAAGCTCGTTTTTGTTTCAAGACCGTTTACCTTTTCTGATAGTCTGCATTTGGGTCCTACCCTTCCACGCATTCCTTACAGGTTCCACCTTGGCGCTACTTACTCTTACTGTTTCTCAAACAGTACAGATAAACCATAAAATGATATGAATGTCACCAAAATAAATACAGATAATGTTGAGCTTTTCAAAACAATAAATTCACTGTTTAGCAAAAGTAAACATAAGTAAATACACAAAGAATTGTACAATTGTTGGGGTGTACCACATAACCTGAACCTAACGTTAAGTCAACTAATAAATAAAATAAAAACTAGGGCTGTCAAGTTAACGTGTTAATAAGGCGTTAACGCATGTGTATTTTTTGTCCTCGGCCGCCCCGTAGTTTCAGAGCGCAACGAGTTTAAAATACCATCTACAAGCTGATGCTGACAGCCCCGCTCCTGCCGCCCGCTTGTGGCAGACCACACTTCCACGCTCACCGGCAGGCCCGGACTGGCCATCGGGAGGACCGGGAGGGTGTGTGTATGTGTGGCGCGAGCGAGGCACACCTTACGTGTTGTTAGCATCTGGTGCTAGCTAGCTGCGCTAACGGATATAAGGAGCTGTTTCAATGAAAACAGAGGAGCGACATTTCGCCGACAACTGCGCAGAGCACTTGACTTTATGCAGGTAGCCAAACAGTGGGACATTGTACGAAAAGTCAGCACACTCAGCACGGATAGTGCACGCAACATGATTGCAGCGTCCAGGCAGCTCCCGTTCAAGCATATATGCCTTGAGCTGCAACGATCCATCACAGTGTCTCCACATTCTCTCACACACACACACACACACACACACACACACACACACACACACACTGTATTGTATTAATGTATGAGAGAGGTTCCAGGTTGAATTGAGGCGAATATTTGTAATGTTCAGAGGTTGTTGTGTTTAATATTCATGAGAATATTTGTCATTGTTCAAATGATAATAAACAAACATATAAAGCATATTTGTCCACTCATATGTTGATAAGAGTATTAAAAACTTGAAAAATATCCCTCTAAGGTACATTTAGAACAGATAAAAAATGTGCTATTAATTTGCGATTAATCGCGATTAACTATGGACAATCATGCGATTAATCGCGATTAAATATTTTAATCGACTGACAGCCCTAATAAAAACAAATCACGCCCTTAAATTATGACAAGGCTTTTGATTTTGTAGCCAATGTTTTTCTTTCAAAATTAAAGCAGTCTGTGTCCTGTCCTTAAAAAAACACCTGCAGCCAGTCCTGCCAGCTCGTCTACATCATGGATCATAAAGCAAATAATCTAAGGACTTACTCGGGCAAATCCATCCATCACCACCATTATAGCTAATAATACCACCCCACAGTTGGATGTGATAATTGTGTTATAGAGCTGAAGACAGTATCCCACCTGCAGACCGTTATGATCTCACTCTCATAACATACAGACGTGATGTATTTTGTTTTTGTAATTTCGTACTTCTGTCCTCAGTCTCACCAGGGTTTTCACAGCAGGAGATTTTGAGGACATATGCTGATACGGTATTGCCCTTGAAACTGAAGGCCACTGTATTGTTAAGGATGCCAGCGAGTTAGCACTGAGCTGCTTTATGTGTTGGTGAGGTCTGTTCAAAACCCTTGTGCAATACATTCGTGCCTACTGGGGGTTTCGACTATCTCCCAACATAACATGGTTATGGTCTGTAAAAGGGGCTGCACTGTTCTAATAATCCTGCTGCGTCAGCCGGTCGGGATCATTCTCTCTTCTTCCTCTTGTTTCCTGGTTCTTTTCTAGGCGTCGCTGACTAGTCAGGGTGTCCGCGGGGTCTTAAGAAGTATTAAAAGTTGATAAATCAATTTAGCGAAAATTAAGGCTATTAAAAAATATTAAACGGCATTTTCCAAGGTATTACATTTTGTAGCTTGTTTTCAATAAGTATATAAATTGTCCAAAGAGGTTGTATTCTACAGTGTGCCTGAATGTAATCATTGCGTAGGTGTGTAGTGTGATTCTGTGTAGTTTATTTATGGCATCCCGTTGGATTTGACATCATCTGAACAGGACATCGCACGCTCACTGCTTGATAGCGCGCGAAGGTCCGTTTACGCCGGTTGTTAAACAACATCGTTATGGGGAAATGCAAGTTTGCGTCCAAATGGTTGGAAGATAAGGAGGAAGGACAATCAATACTGTATATAGTAAATGTGAGGTAAAGTGTGTCGCCAATGTAACCGGTTAAAACTCCAAGTGGCGATGAGGTCTTAAAATGTATGGGAAGGGTCTTAAAAAAGGTCTTAAAAGGTATTACATTTGACTTCCGGATTCCTGCATATACCCTGCTAGTGAAAGTATTGGAAACTCAAACCCACCTGTGATCTCATTGCTCACCACAAAGGAGGGGGGGTGATCAGATTTCACCAGAGGGAGAGAGCTGAACGGTGAGGCATGCAGATCAAGCCTCTGTGCTGCCTCAGTCCTGGAGTTCTTGTAAAGTTTGAGGAGCCGTGATGAAATCATTTTGACAGAAAATGAATCGGGAACCAAAAAGTAATAAGTCGTTTATTTTATTTATCCGATTCATTGTAAAACAACATACACATTTGGACAATGCCCAACTTCACACCTAAGACGTTTTTTGTGATTGCATCTTACACAACTTTATCGGCAAACAGAACAAAATAAAATAGAACCTGAACTAATGAAGTGCAGGTATCCAGGAGGTCAGGTGATTGCAGGGCTGACCCTGGGTCAGATGTTATTCTGACCCAGGATCAGCCCTGCAAGTACTAAGAGTACTTGTTCTTCATGCATACTGTATTGTGTTGCAGTTTGTTTTGAAAAGGGAATCCAGTCCTTAATTTCATCTCACTGTCGGCCTAATTCACTAAATTATCAATTCTTGATAAAAAAACGTCTGGTTCATCGGTCGATCAAACACGTGTATATGCATATTTTGAAATGAATTCACTTCTGGTGAGAAACACCTGGAACAACAGATATCAACACGACAACAACTACAAATCTTGCCAAATATATTTGTCTAATATCTAGTCAGAATATGTCTTTACACTTGATATAAGATATAACAACTTAAGAAGTAACCATGCAGTGAGATGTAGGATCTTGTTTAGACAGTGCATCTTAAGTATATATATTTTTTTTTAATAGAAACATTTGCAACTAACTTCAGAAAACAGAACACTTTTGTGCATTTCTGGTTTATTTTGTAACACAACATTTCCTGATCCTGGTCAAATATAAGTTTTACCAATTACAAGATCTAATTTATCTAAATATCTCATCTTATTTCAATAAATCTTACCATGCACATTCTCACTTGTTCTATTGCCAGATTTATTTACTTATTACATGCGAAAACACCTTGTTTTTATTATGTTTTCACTTATTTATGGAGCAGCATTTTTCCCAGTGAAACAATGTCGACAGGCACACATCAGAGCGTGCTGCTGACATATCAGAGATCAGCCTTCAGCAGACGCAGCAGAGCATCTTGTCATTCAGTCTCCTCTGCTTTCAGACATGTGGAGACATTTAAGGTAAAAGTTGTATTTTCTTCAGCCTGAGCACGGCAGTTTTATTCACAAAGGCTGATTATTGTCATAGCGATGTAGTTTTACTTGCAAATCACCTGCTTTCACTGCACTTTTAGAAATGACAGGCAGGCTGGGCAGAGAGCCTCTGCCCCGCTGCAAATAAACACGGGGGATCACGCCGCAGGGCACTTTCCAAAAAGACCGTGATGATCTCCTGGGAGCCCCCGTGTTTACAGAAGGGCTCTTTGGATCGATTTCCTTGGTCACGTGGATGAGGAGTAGTCGCAGCTTGGCGTCTGCTGCTTCTTGCTCATCCTCAGAGGACAGAACATTGTCCCACACTCGCCTCCCCGCTGTAAACTCCAGTAAAGGAGCCAGCAGGTGGGCACGTGAGTGGAATAAACCGCAGAAAGTGTTGCTGTTGTCAGAAAACACACCTTGCCTGGTATAATAGCTCCGATTAATGCGTTTCACCGTTGAATGTGAAACACAGCGTTAATATGAAGGCGCGCGGCCCCCGTGAGAGTGGCTGCGGTGCGTTCAGCGACCTCCGCAGAAGAACGGTGGGTTATGTATTGTAACCCTAGTTCTAGAGTGATGTGTGTGTGAAAAATGCATTCAGTAAAAACGATTGCATTTATCCCAGAGTAAGAATCATCTCTCTCCACAATTCCACATTTCCCCATAATGTCCGTTTCAAAGAGACGGCATTATGACAGAGCCGCGGCCCCACGAGAGCGTGCCGGGGTGCATTCAAGGACCTCAGTAGAAAATCGGCCCTTTCTGTGTGAGCCCCCAATGGGCCAAACTTCCTTTTATGGAAGGTTTGGCAGCGGAGTAGGCCACCAGAGAGTACTACAGCTTCTTAGCTGCGGCTCCACAGCTGCTTGCATGTCCCCAAAACACAGTTTTATGAGGAATGGAAGCTCAGCTGTGTACTGACAGAGTGGATGGACAGGACACTGAGACTGGGTTACTCACTCCAGTTCTGCAGCGTCCCTCCTCCATTCAGGGGCATAAGAGAGGCAAATCTATCATCCTAGGAGGAGATAGGTTTCCTTTCAACAGAGATTCAGGCCCTGTTGCAAAAACAGGCTGTGTCTGTTGTGCACTTTCAGGAGAGAGAAAAGGGGCTTTACTCCATGTACTTCCTGGTTCCCAAGAAGACAGGAGAATTCAGACCCATTCTGGATCTTCGCAGCCTGAATCAGCACCTTGCCTGCAAAAAGTTCCATATGTAAACCAATTACTGGAACTAGGGCAGCCGGGCGATTGGTTCACAACCATCGACGCTTACTTTCATGTCGAAAATTGCTCCAAAGCACAGAAAGTATTTGCGTTTTGCCTTCCAGGGGGTAGCCTACGAGTACAGACTACCGTTTGGCTACTCCCTATCCCCACGCACGTTCAGCAAATGTGTGGCCACAGCGTTTCAGCCGCTTCGCGACCATGGCATGAGGGTTTTGTAATACGACCTCATAGTCATGGCCAGGTCCAGGGAAGAGGCAAACACAGCCCAATTGATCCAAGTGGATTGCTACTACGTGCCACCCTGTCAGGGGGCAACGGTGACAGCTTTGACCATCATGCAGACTCTGGGTCTCATGGCGGCTGCTCACCTCGTGGTACCGCTGGGGTTACTTACTCGCCTGCAGAGGTGGTTTTCCGGCCTTCGTTTAGATCCCAAGAGGCACAAACAATGTCTGGTGACCATCCCCCCCTCAGTGGAGGGCAACCTCCGATACTGGGGGTCCCCAAAGCATCTGCGGAGGGGAACTCCGCTGGGGCGGGTGACCTCCTACATCACAGTGTTCAAGAGGCATCCGTGACAGGATGGGGGGGGACCTGCCTAGAGAGAGCTATAAGGGGTGGCTGGCCTCTGACAGAAACTCGGCACATCAACCTTCTAGACTAGAGCTACAGGCAGTAGTACTGCTCCTACAGCACTGCAAACCCTTACTACAGGGCAAACATATGCTGGTGAGGAGCGACAAACGCACCACAGCGGCTTACATCAACAGGCAGGACGGAGTCAGCTCCGCCGCCTTGTTTAGCACAGCGGAGAACCTGTGGTTGTGGGCCTCAGAGAATGTTTTTATCTCTGAAGGCCCCCCACATTCCGGGACTGGAGAACAGCGCGGCCGGCCTCATGTCAAGAGGCGGGCCCCTGCCAGACGAATGGTGGTTCTCCTTGGCTCGGCAGGACAATCCACCCTTAGGGGTGGACACGTTTGCACACGAGCCATGGCCAAGATAGCTGCTCTACGCCTTATCACCGCTGCGTCTCATTCTCCCCCTCCTGGAGAGGGTGAGACGAGAACGTCTGTCAGTCCACACACGGCATCTATTGCACGTCTGTCCGTCCTGGGAGAGGGATCCCTCCTCTGTTGCTCTCCCTGAGGTTTCTCCCATTTTCCCCTTTAAACTGTGGGGTTTTTCTCTGGAGGTTTTTCCTTGTACGATGTGAGGGTCTAAGGACAAAGGGTGTCGTATTGTCATACTGATATTCTGTACAAACTGTGAAGTCCACTGAGACAAATGTAACATTTGTGATATTGGGCTATATAAATAAACATTGATTGATTGACTGGTGGACAGGTGGACAGGGCTTGCTCATTCCACAATTAAAGTGTATGCAGCAGCCATTTCGTCCTGCCATGAGAGATTTGACGGCAGGTCAGCCGCTTATGACGCGGTTTTTGCAGGGGGTCAGGAGACAGCATCCAGTGGTGCATGCCTCCTCCCCGCAATGGGATGCCGTTGGTGCTCGAGCCTCTGGTCACAGAACCATTTGAGCTCTCCTCCCTGAAAGCATTGTCATTGAAAACAGCTTTGCTGCTTGCCCTGACTTTCCTGAGTGTCCGAGCTGGCCGCTCTGTCGGTGCACCCGAGTTGCCTTTTGATCCGGGGTGACCGTAGCGGGGCGACACTCAGACCGAACCCCTCCTTTGTTCCCAAGAACCTAAGGAGTTCGTTCAGGTCAAGGGCTATACAGTTAAACGGCTTTATTCTTCCACCCCATATTGGGGACAGGGAGGCTAAATTGCACCTCCTCTGCCCAGTGCGTGCGTTGGCATGTTATGTAGGGCGCACGACTTCCATTAGGCGCACTGAACAGCTGTTTGTGTGCTTTTGGGATGGTGTGGCCGGTAAAGCTCTGTCCAAGAAACGCCTGACAGGAGGGCTCTGCGAGTGCATTTCACATGCCTATGGACAGGCGGGGAGAGCCTTCCCCACTGTGGTCCATGCACTCTACACGTGGTATGGCTGTATCAACAGCCTTGTTCAACGGCGTGAGTGTGGAGGGCATATGCACGGCGGCGTCTTGGTCTACGCCAGGCCCCTTCATAAGGTTTTATTTTTTGGACATGTCTGGCTCCTTTTCATCGTCTGTGCTTGCTGGGGCAACACAGGACTGGTGAGGGGACATAATGCACTTATGAGAGCCTTCCCCACTATCGTCCATTCACACTCTACACGAGGCGTGTGTGAGTGTGGGGGACATGGTGCACTCAGGGCCGTATCCAGGATTTCCTAAATACCGAGGTCCAAACATGATAAGGGGGTTCGGGGGTATACGCCCCCTGAGATTTTTGGGATTTTCATGATCTAGTTAGGTGCTTTTTAAGTCCTGTGGGGGGTCACAAATTGGATAATATATTGATTTCAAACCATGTCAGTGGGCTGCAGCATCAATTATTTTTGAAAGTGTAATGCATAAGAATCAGTTGATTGTTACTATTAATGATCTGGACATGCAGAAGAGGCTAAAATGATCACACAACATTGTCAACATTCATTTTCCATGTCTCTCTCCTTTCCATAACCTGCAGCCTCTCTTCCATCTTCTTTAGTCTCTCTGTCTTCTTCCTGTTCATTACTCTCTCTGTCCTCCACTCTTTCTCTTTGTTCAATCTCTCCCTCGTTGTTCACTTTTTGCTCCTCCTCACTTGTCGCTCCTGCCAGTGAATTAAAAGCAATTCAGCAATTTAGTTCATTTCACTTGTTTGTTTGCATTATTTTTTTTATTTAAATCTGTTTTGTTTCATTCTCAAAAGAGAACAGAGATGTAAGCAAATTGTGTGGTTTCATACAATTGTATGTTATTATGACATCATAACTGCAATATGTTGTTTTAAAATTATGCCTATTGTGTATAGTGTAAATGAAGACTATTGTTATAGATAAATAGATAGATAGATGGATAGATAGATAGATAGATAGATAGATAGATAGATAGATAGATAGATAGATAGATAGATAGATAGATAGATAGATAGATAGATAGATAGATAGATAGATAGATAGATGGGGTTATTAAGCCTACATTCTTTTGTGTGACTGTACCTGCAGTTCCTCCCTGACTTCCATCACTTTCTCTCTCTCTTTCTCTCTGCCTGTCCTGTCTCTTCCTCACCAAAGCTGAGCTTCGACTGGCGTAGTCTTTTCATTATATCTGAGTCAGTGTAAAAAGAAAACAATACAATGTTATATCTTCAATGTTTTACTCAAATTGAAATGAATGAAAAGCATTACAACGTTTGTTAAAAGGTAATCCTTCTGACATTGGATGAATGAAATTAACTTTAGCTCTCTAGCTAGTTTATTCACGCAATTTAAAGCAAAGTATAGCCGATAGCTGCAATATAAGTTAGTGTGCATGTTGTCGGACGTCCACTGACTAACGTAGAGCGTTCACACAGGATCTGCTGGTCATATGATGTCCTGTGAGGAACAGAAACACAAGCAGCCCGCTGGACTCAGATCTCTAGATACCTCATCACTCCTCCGCTGCTCCGATACAAGTCCGGCCCGGGCTGCGGTGGTTTGTTGATACATGTCGTCTTCTTCTGTTTGCTTTAATCGAGGCTACGTAGTTATGCAGCGCCCCCATCGGCAGTAAATGGAAGTACTACAAAGAACCCCGTTTAGTGCAGTTATTTCACACGTTTTGTTATACACAGCTCGGACATTATTACCGAGGTCCGGACCTCGGTGACCTCAATGGTGGATACGGCCCTGGGTGCACTTACGTTCTCCCCATGCTCCTTAGGGACCCGGGAAACATGGTGCACAGTAAGCCCCATGCAGGGCTGGAGGACTTCCTCAATATTTTCCATGCACACTCTTCACAAGATAAGCGTGTCTGAGTGTGCTCTACCAGCCAAGTAAACTACGGCCCAGACTTCTCCACGGTCACAGCCGGAGGAGAAGAAATTGCGGTGCAGTGGCTGTTAACCAAAAGCCGGTCAGGGGCAGTGTGATGGGTCGATGTTGTTGGACGACAGGGCGTTTATGCATCAGGTCTCCACCCACTGTACCCATAGAGTCCAGTAGAGGGCGGAGCCTGTGTAAGATATAACGGGGGGTTACGTATTGTAACCCTAGTTATATAACAGGGATGCAAACTCATCAGGTATGAAAAAGGTGACAAGGATCCGAGCCCCCCGACCCCACAGAATATCGGCTTTAAAATGAGGAATAACAGAGGATTTTAGCAGTCAGAACAACTAAGGCAGTTAATAATAACAGAAACGCCAAAGAGTCACATCTAATAGAAATATATAAAAGCATTTATTTTAATTGTGTAGCAGTCAGTTTATATGTATAATTTTGGCAGCACTGTTGAGCATTTTGAAAATGTATTTTCATGCCTCTGTGCAAGGCTTAGTCTTTCTATCTGTATAGCCAGTGGTGTAAAGTAACTAAGTTCATAAACTCAAGTACTATACTTGGGTACAATTTTGAGATACTTGTACTTTACTTAAGTATTTCAATGTTTTGCTACTTTGTTCTTCTACTCCTCTACAGTTCAGAGGTAAAAGGTGTACTTTTACTCCTCTACAGTTCAGAGGTAAATGGTGTACTTTTACTCCACTACATGTATTTAATACCTGTAGTTACTTTACAGATGTGGATGAATGATGTGAAATCTAATCAAGTGTTAAATCAGACTTTAGTTCCACCTGGAGTAAATTCACAAGCTACCCTGCAGTATACAAACTAGCTGCAGCTTTACCAGCTTTGAGAACACTTTCATGATCAACCATTATAAAACATATCATATATATTATTCTGAAATGGACCAATCTGCACAATGACTACTTTTACTGTCGCTACTTTAACTATATTTTGATGATAATACTTTTCTACTTTTACTTGAGGAACATTTTGATTGCAGGATTGTTCCTACACTCTGGTACTTCTACTTTTACTCAAACCTGAGTACTTGTACTTTTACTCAAGTACAAGATTTGAGTACTTCTACTTTTACTCAAGTACAAGATCTGAGTACTTCTACTTTTACTCAAGTACAAGACCTGAGTACTTCTACTTTTACTTAAGTACAAGATCTGAGTACTTCTACTTTTACTCTAGTACAATATCTGAGTGCTTCTACTTTTACTCAAGTACAAGATCTATACTTATACCACCTCCGTTTATAGCCTAGGAAAAAAACTATTAGAAAACGAAGGCTAAAGCTAACGTTAGCATAGTGACAATGTATGCTAGTTAGCTAGCTCAACGATTCATTAAATAATATTGCGACAGAAACACGTTTCAGTGCACATCACGCTCTGCCGCTCAGGTCAGGGAGCTCTGCTCTGAACACCTGAACGGCCCGTTCTAACAGTTGTTCACCAGCGGTCCAGTCTGTGCCACAGTGACTCCGGACCGCACTGTTAATATTAACGAACGCACCCGTAGGTAATGTAGCTATTAAGCTAGACCATCATCGCGGAGCAGCAGAGCCTTATTATACATCAATGAGCGGAGCCGACAGGCAGGAGGACTCGAGCACACAGCTCTCGCTTCATTATAATATATATAAAAATAACACCATGCGTGTCATGATGGCACATAACAGCTCGCGGCCGCAGATTACTCCGGGTCCCAGACCCCCCGCATACCCCAAAAATATTTTTATTGCAGATCTACATGAATCACACAAACGACCTATTTTGGATTCAAAACGGCGAATTTCGCCGAAAGGTGACAAGTTTGCATCCCTGATATAAGCACAGGCGCTCACTGAAGAGGGTGTAGGATGACAGTTAGGAGGCGTGGCCGCCTTATATACGGTGGGCTTGCGAAAACGCATTCAGGTAGGCCCGCCCCGAGGGGCCGGCTACGTTTATAGATATCTCAGTAGGTGAATGCTCACATAGTATGGTTAAGAGGTAGTACCCATAGAGTCCAGTAGAGGGCTCCGCCTGTGCTTATATAACTAGGGTTACAATACGTAACCCCCAGTTATTTATTTTGGTCTCTCGGCTTTCATGTCTATTGGCTTCTTAAAAACTGTTGAACTGCTGTTGTCTTTTGCCGGGCTCCGGTGATTGGCAAATCTGGGTGATGCCTTCTGATATGATTTAGCATGTTTGGTGTGTGTTACCATTAGCATATCGCACCAATGCCGACACACCGTCCTCGTCCGATCCACCACTCGCACTCCTTCGTTATTGTAGTCCACAGGGAACCCGAAATGTTCCCACACAGCTGATTTAAACTAAGCAGGTGGGTCTTCTAGCTCCTGTGTGTTATCTGAAATCGCCATACTAACTTTTCTTCTTGTATTTTGTTCATTTTGTTGTGTTTTCTTCTTGTTCTTCATTTGTTGTTTAAGGGCGGCTGCCAAACAGCTTTTAGGCGCAATACTGCCCCCTGGATTATATATAGTGTAATGGATACTGCCCTGAGTGACAGACTTTTTTCCCACTCATAAAAAAAGGTGTATTCGTCGTGTGACTGCATGGTCCGAACCACCGTTACACCCCTACTGAAGACTGCTGAAGTTGTCTGAGAGACATACACAGGGAGCTGCATATTAATTATTGCTTTGAAGCTGAAGTGCATCCAGCTGCTGACAGTCAGTTTGCAGCCATTCAACACTGATTATAAAGGAGGAAGTCACTGTTTGTTGGTCCTTTGTGTCTGTGATGGAAAATTAATTGTGTTGTAGAGATGGCAAAAAATTGCAAAACAGTTAGAATATATAAAATGTCTTAATTATACAATTATTATTATTAAACATATAATTATATCTAATCATATGCCCCCCATATTTTCTCATGGACTGCGTAATCATTGCAATACTGGTGTTTGTATGTGTTAAATGTGTGTAAAGTGGTGTCTTTTGCTTTAATAAAACATATTGATCACAAAAAAAAGGTCATTTTGCGATTTAGCGAATCTGAGTCTGCTGTTGAATCGTGCATGAGGACGAGTCTGCTGGATCTCTGGATCTGCTGCTATACGGTTACGGCTCTGAGTCCGCACGAGTCTGCTATGTTTTGCACAGCGAGTCAGGATTTGCGAATCTGCTGTTGACTCGTGCATAATATAGCCGTGGGAGCCGGGTGCTGGAGGAGGGGCTATGCTCGTGCACATGACGAGTATGGATCTCTGGATATGCTATGCTATTACGGTTAGGAGCCGTCGGCTCCTCTGAGTCCCCACGAGTCTGCAGGAAGTTTCACTGATCCGCGTCCCCTCCCCTGAGCCAAACGATCACTTCTGGCAGCTATCCTACTTGCTAAAGGGTAGGCAGATGGACTGGGGTACGTTGTAATGTGATTTTACATGTTATAAAGAGAGTAGCGAGTGACGCAATTTATATATATTATATATATATATAATTTGTACGTCATACCAAGTGTGGGACTCAAAGGACTCGGGTTAATGGAGAGGGGAGACTCGTCACGACCAGCTCATTTCTAGGATCCGGGTTAATGATCCGGATGAATCAGGACTCGCCCATCTCTATTGTGTTGATTACAACAGACAAAGAGCCCACATGCAAGGTTGCTCTGAGAGCTCACACTGCAACTTAGGAAAACAAATGCAGATAGATGAAAACAGATAAAGAAAACATCTGCATCAATTTGACGCCACGTGCACTCCATTTAAAAAGATACACTGAAAGAAACAAAGTGGGAATGCATTGCAAAAAACTGAAAACACAACCAAATACAAAAAGAAAATACACGCACACACAAGGGACGAACTGTTGTCATTGTTTCTGTCTCATTAAATACGTTATGGAAAGTTTTAGTTATTTTATGTTTTCTGATTTTTTAAGATGCTATTGCAGATGTTTGCTGTAAAGCGATAGTGAAAACCATGCTGAATCCTGGCCAACCAAATTAAAATAATGTTAAATAATGTGAAATTTGTAACCAGAACAAAAGGTCTTATCTACAGCTTATTTCAAATGTGTATACGTGTTGTAGCTACAGCATTGTGGAGACCACCGGACGTTATACAGGGGAAAAACCCCAGCAACTAACATTACCATTTCATGGTTGCCATGCCCCAAAGCATTTGCTGCTTTATCAACAATTTTCCAATAAACGGGACCATCATTTACAAAATGAACATCAAGCTGTATTGAAGAAGACTTAACCTGTTAAACCCTGAGCCTGTTTTTCAGGTCTCAGGCTCGAAAATGACATTCCCAGAACAAATTACCATATCTTCCCTTCTAAAAGGGTTAAATTAATAATCTTTTTTCTCAAAGTAATGATAAACCTGTGAGTTGGATGTAGAAAAGTCAGAATCAATATAGATGTTTTTTATTTTAAAGTAAATTCAGATTGAACATAGTAAAAAAATTAAAATTATAGTGTCTGTCCAAAAGTAAAACATTACTTATACAGATGTAGCACCTAATTTAGGACAGTTTGAAACGCGAGGGCCGTGGTCGGCACGGGGTCTGCCCTCGATCAAGGGACAACCTCCAGCTTGACTTGAGACCGCCCCCGTGATAAATACATTTAATTATAATGAAGCCAGCTGCAATGGATCATTGATCCACCAGGGGGTGCAGTGGGGTTCCACACTGGAGCTCATGTGAAATCAACTCTGATACAGTACGCTGGATGTACAGTATGTCTGGTACTACTGTATAGCGGATATTTGTTAAGATCCATATGTCACGGATAGGATCATACTCTGTGCTAAATAAGAGGCATGTAATCATTTACAAAACATCACCATGTTGTTATTTAACAAAATAATGTTTCTGTGTACGTGTTTTACTGTACTGTGATCTGCATGCACTTATCAAACATTTAATTAAAGAATGGTGATATACACAGTATATGCTGTGATGCAGCGGGAGGAGCAAAACACACAATGTCCAATTTTGGTCCGTAAAGCTCTGTGTTGTGATGTCTATGTTTACTTCCCCTGTCGCGAGTTCCGATCGCTCATTGATGATACTTATACCCCTAGAATCTGTGGAATCTCAGCTTGCTAATCGATATCTTGTTTGTGCAGATCCGATATGTAATAAGGGTATTTATACCTAGAGTTCTGTGCTAAGTGTGATAGCATTTTTTCGCTCAGGGCTCATTTAGACGCTTCTTGTGAGACTTGTGTTTTGTTTAGGTAAAAATGATTCATATCGTCAGTTAGCTGAGTTTCTTCCCGTTAAGTGGGTATGACACATTAATAGGTTTTTAGATGTTAAGAAGTCCTGAGACACAGTTTCGGGCGGGGGCTGCCGGGTTTAACTTGTGCATAAGCTAACTCACCAGTGAGTGTAAAGCAGTGGTGTGGTTTCTATGTGAACAATAAAGCATAAAAATAACCTTTCACAAACAGGTATTTCATAACTGCTTACAATTGTAAGGAAGACATTTAAACTATTATTGGCAGTCACAGGCTGCTGTAAACTAAACACAACTCTCACTGACAGAACACCTCACTGAGTGATTGAACTCATGTCTAACTTTCAGGTTTTTCTTTTCACCCGCAGACCCCTCTTTGGGTGCGTCGCTAAATTCGTCGTACTACTTGTGTACTTTAAAGTGGCACGGCATTGTTTACAATTTGCTTGCGATTTGTCAAGTTGTCCATCTTTCTTGAAAAATCCGAAGTGTTGCCAAACGTTTGATTTGTAGGTATTTTTCGGTGCGCTGTGTATCTCTTTCTCCTCGACTTCCATGTTTGTTGATAACTGTGACGCGGCTCTCGGCCTCCGTAGTGGCGAAGCAAAGATCAAAGATCGTCTCTGCTGAGCGCTGACAAAAGTGGATGAGAGGATATTATATGAATGAATCGTTTTTTTATCGATGCAAAGACGCTACAATAGATGCATCGCGAGTTCAACCCAAACTGTAGCCGATGTGCACTCTTTCAACCAAGTGTACTCACATTTTGAACATTCATGCCGGTGCACCGATGCAAATCGGTGAATATTAACATCCCTAATCTGAAGGGTGCGATGACAGAGAACATCCAGTAAAAATCTGTCTCTATCGTGGGGTCATATTATGGTATGTCAAACAGGACAAAGCTGCAGTTTGATGGATGGCAGCTCATCACTGAGTGCTGCTGTCAGAGCGTCAGCAGCTCCGGCCGCAGCCTGCTGACTTACGGCCAACATCTCCTGTTTTAATGGATATTGTTTTAGTACTATATTTGCTTAGGAAGGCTTATACTGGCTTTCCAGTTAATATGAGGAAGTGTGTGTGTTTGTGGGGGGCAATGACCTGGAGGCTGTAGCAGACGCTTGCCAACGCAAACTGACTCACTTCTTGGAATATCTTAATTTGTCACAATAAATCAGAGCAGAGAGCAGAGGGCAGCCAATCTACTGAAACACTACAGAGTGTCCGGGACTGTGTGTATTTATTTGGCAAAGTCACTATGTACACAGTATGTATGTGTATATGTACAGATTGTGTGTTTGTGTGTATGCTTTAACTTTATGTTTTGATTTAATGTTCTCTGGTCTGCTGGCTGCAGTAAAGGTTTACTATTGTGTATTGAGTCCATAGACTGTATATATAAATGGACGTAGGGTCCGTGACGTCACCCATAGGATTCTGCAGAGTTGCCGAGAAGCCCTTAGTAGACGGATTCTGCCACTAACGTCTCGACAGTGACGTCAGAGTCTAACTCCCGCCTGCTCCAGCCTGATCCAAATAAGGGCAAAGAGGCGGAGCCGAGGCGGGACCTGCTGCCACCGAGCTGGAAGTTCCAGAGCTAGCTCAGGCTAAGAAGCTAAGCTAAAGAAAACCTTTATACAAAAATACATGAAAAGTTATATGTAAGGTGTGTAGGGTTACAGACTCCTTAACAAGCAAAACATAGAACTTAAATTAGTGATGCAATGCTGAAATGTAAAAATGTGGCAGTCAAAAAGCATAGGTGTTTTAATGCCATATTCACTTAATAACACATGAACAACTTTTACAATATTTCTATATAGTCTGTTGGTAAATGTCATCTACGTTGCACATTTCCTGCTGAAATACATGCATACCAAGTTACTGCGTGGCACTGATAAAACAGTGTAGTTCCACTATATAAACGTTACATTCATAATCAAACGAGACAATCTGCAAGACAATTAGCTATTTTTCGTTATTCTTAATGCTTGTCATTCACACGTTAATAAAATAAAATAAGTAGGCTACCGATACATAGCAGAACAATTGTGGCGATGTTCAGCTTAATAAGCCTTGTTCAACATAGTTTCTTTAGCTAATACTACAGTGGGCTGCAGGCGAACCAAGTCCGAATTTTGCTGCATTCCTTGATCTCCAGTTATAACGCCGGACTCCGCCGCCGGGACGCCGGCCGGAGCTAACGGATCCGCAGGGGGCTAGCTCCAGCCGGCGGACTCCGGCGGTCACCACTGGGATAATTGGGTCCCCTTTGAACATTTGCTCCTGTTTAGCATTATGGGCGTCATAGACTATAAAAGTCTTACCCAAGGCTGAATCATAAACTAAACTGTATATATATATATATCAAGTACAGTAACTACAACTAGCTAATGTTTTAGCCTAGCAAAGTGGACAAGTTGCTGTCAGCTGACAGTGAGGCATGTACCTGTCCATCAAAGTGACCACGCCCTAATTTATGCAAAAACGTTAAGACCTAATATATATAAAAGGGTCGCGTTATAAAACAATTCACTCACCAATTCATAATCATGAAGGTGGAATCTAACTATATCCCGAATAATTTGTATTGCATCCAGGGGCAGAAACATGTTTATTTCTGCTGTAAAGTTGGGCATTTTAACATGAGGGTCTATGGAAATTGATCCTTTCTGCAGTCATCGCCTATCGGCCAATAGATGAACTGCAGTTTGTGGCACTTCCTTATTGGCCTCCCGGCTCTGCCCCAGAGTTTGCCGCTTGATTGAGTCCTGTTCTCGTTTATTCCTCTCATTTTATATGAAAAAACTGCGCATTAAAGTACATGCAAAATCCAATCCATCTAATTGTAAATAAAATGAAGTTATACTACTACAGTTCTTGGTTTTGGCCATCAGTAATGACTGATTACCTTAGTAATTGCTGAGATCAAGGAACATGATTATATTAATACATTGAAGTGACATTGAAGGGTCGAAAGACTGCAAAAGCGCTGTATAAACGCAGTCCATTTAACTTGCCATGGCAAGAAACAAGAAGCACACAGAACAGCATTCATCATTTGTGACCTGCTTTCAGATTTTATGTCCACTGCTAAATTCGTATTCAGGCAAATTTTTAGTTGTGCGGTCCATATCTCATTAAAATATCTAATGTTAGTAACTATTAAAGAAAAAATGGGGACAATTCTGTTTTAATGTAGTTTGACCATTGTAACTGCTATGCAGACATACTGATAAAATAGGGCTTCTAACTAATTACCTTAAATAAACTCACTAATGAAACCAGTTCAATTCACATTATTCTTATTCTTATCATTCTTTATGAGCGCAGTAATGGTAAGGTATCTAATTACTTATTTATTGAGTATTCCATAACTTAATAACAGAGATGGTCAAACTGAAGTGGAGACATGGCAGAAATCCTATAATGAAGCGGGACAGTGAAGTGTTCTCCGTGAGAGGGTGATCAAGAAAAGAGAGCGAGCGGCCCCGTCGAGGGAGTTTACGGAGCAGAGTAAAAGACACAGAAAGACAGAAGCACAATAACAAGTATATTTAGGTGTTTCTTTTGTAAATAACCGACGGTGTCAAGAGGAAGTAAAGTCCCCTGATTTGTCCCTTATACTCTAACGCCAGGCAGGCATTTGGTGTGATCACCATAGTCATATGAGGCTGGATCCGGCTTTCCTTTGCTTCTAGCTGTCAGATTGTAAACAAAGTATTAGAAGTATTCTTTTCTCTCGCGTCCAGGAAGAAGTTAAAAAAGTAAGAGACAATGGAGTCTCTGAGAAGGGTCAAATTGGTTACTTTAATTAAATAGCGTGGTAATGAAACAAACAGAAGGTGGTGGAGGGAGCGCAGCTGCAGCTGTGTTCCCGTGGGGTGCAGGGGTGAAGAGAGGACGAACAACACTCATCCGCTATCTCTGGGTCCTTCTCAGGTCGACTATTTTCATTTCCTCGGTCCTCGGTATCACCGGAAGTTGATTTGTCTGCGCCATCTTGAGTAGCGTCCCATGGCTCTTATTTCTGCCGGAGGACCGAGGATCGAGGAGCGAGGAGCGATAATGGAGGAGCGATAACCGAGGAACCACCAGACCATCCTCCGGAGAAATCCTCAGATACTCACCCCGCCCCCTTACTGTGTATCGCTCACTGATTGGACGATGCAGCGCATGCACTGATCTGATGCTTCTTGACATGAGAGCAGAGTTTCCCAGCGGAGTGAAGAAAATACATGAAACTCACGAGAGTCACTCCTCAGTTTATACAGTGTTTTGTTTCAATGAATGCATCATTCAGTTACAAATATGTGATATATCTGAACAACAAAGTGGTCAAAAATGATTTTATTCATTTTTTAGAAACATTTCCATGAGCGCTTTTTTCGATTTACATTTTCATGTATTGTCATTTTCAGTCACAGCTGAGGCATGACTTCCTTGATTCCACTCGGTTTAAAAGCCCTGCCTCCAGCATGCAGCTGGCACATTTGAAAGACATGGTGGCAGAAAAACTACACAAGTGTAAGTACCTTTTACTTAATGTTATTTGTATGCCTACAACGATACCGTTACGATAATGCAACATCTGTTCACATGTATTTAACCCACAACTCATATATTTCTGTTATTGAACGCTTTATATTTTCTCAACAATGTTCATGTGAAATGCCCAATTAAAGGCAAGATTTGCAATAAATAACGTGCGTATACACGCAGCATTCGTTATGTTTCGGACATATTTTGGTTGGAAACCAGTTGTTTGTTCATTTAACTAGGCTGCCTGCCACATACAGACCTAACTAAGGTACCATCATTCATTTGGCAGTCACAATCTATTTGTAATAAATCATTCAATATATTAACATCGGCTCAATTCAATAATTAAGCTGTCATTTATATGTGGCATTATGTGAGTGAAATGTTAATGGCTTAAGGTTTCCTTTTGCTGATGTACATAACGTATTTCTCCTTAAACAGGGACGGAGGCCCAAACCAGATCACTGGTTCACCATAGGACTGAGCATGACCACCTGTTCACAGGAAAGAGGTACACAGCGAAGAAGGCCTGGGGGTGAGCTACAGTTCTACATGAGTTGTTTGACAATATTGTTTTGGTGCATGGTATGATAATCAATGTAACCACTACTGTGAATGAACCACAGTGAACCTGAGTGTGTCATGGAATTATTATGCATGAAGCATATTGTCAGAAGTAATCACACTTTGCATGCCGGGATGCTATGGTTTACAAATTGTTTACTCCACAGAGAGGTTCTGCAGAAGATGGGGTTGGAGGAGTTGCTCACTCCCACCCAACTGGCAAAAAAGTGGGACAACCTCAAACGCAAATATAAGGTGAGATATTGTATTTCTAGATGCATACTATGCAGCTATTTCTATTGTGTCTTCATCTGACTCATACATTCCTTGTTCTCCCCCAGGAGCTGAAAACCCCCCCTACAGGGACGGGGACAGATGAGGGGGAGGCCACGGCAGCCACATGGCCGTGGTTTTCCCTGATGCATGAAGCCATCGGGAGTCGGCCCTCCATGGAGCCTCCAGTGCTGATGGACTCGGCTGACGTGACCCCCAGTGGGATTGGCTCTTCATCCAGTGGAGCTGGGGCCGCTCCTTGTGGCCAGGCAATTGAGGAAGAGGAGGATCCTGGGCAGCCTGGCACAAGTAGCAGCACCACTACACTGGATGAAGAGCCATCCACCTCTCTCAGTCCCCCGCCTACCAAGAGGAAGAGGGCAAGTCGGGGGGCCCTATTAGAGTTTTTAAAAGAGGAGGCCAAACAAGAGCAGGAATGCTTTGAGGCCACTCAGGCTAATGCCCAAAAGTATTTGGATTTATTTGAGAAATTTGTGAATAAATGATTTTGTTTCCAAGTTTTTGCAACGTTGTTATTGTTCCATTAAGATACACTTTGTTTGTCAAAACATTGTTCCTTTTATTTGTAAAATAATAAACATCACAACACAATAAACAGCAAATGAAGGCACACAGCTTTTCACACAGTGTGGTGCCCAAGGCCTTTCGTGTCCCCAAGTCCTACAAATAGTCATGTTCTTGAAGTTCGACTGGTTGCACACGTGGAGCAGAGAGCAGCCCTGCCAGTCGGTCTCGCTGGCCATGTCCGCCTTGATCCCCCCTCACCAGACGTGGTGGAACCACACCAATGTCCCCAACATCCTCTGCAGGCTCAAGGATGTCCCCCGCTGTGAGGCAGATGTTGTGCAGCACTGCACAGGCGGTGATGACTGAGGGGACAAAGGTGTGGTGGACCTCCAGAGCCTTGAAGAACAGCGATCTCCACCTGGTTTTCATCATGCCAAAGGCCCGCTCTATGATGGAGCGAGCCTTGGCATGATGCTGGTTGAAGCGGCTCTGCACCCTCCCTTGCAGTGGTTCTCTATATGGGGTGATGATGGCCACAGGTACTTCTATGCACGGGTAGCCACCATCACCCAAAAGGAAGAATCCTACAAAGAGAGAGAACATCTTTAGTATACTAACAGTCATTGATGGATTTTGATGTGTTAACAAGAATCTTTGGTCTCACCTGAGGGAGGATACAGAGCCCCTTTGTAGATTGCGCTGTTCTTCAAGACCCTGGTGTCATGGACTGAGCCAGGATACCCAACAAAGGTGTTGAGAAAGAAGCCCTTCCCATCACACACTGCCTGCAATTGTATGGATGGGAAGAGCTTCCTGTTGAGGTCATCCTGGCCCTGAGGTCCTGGGGGGGTCTTTATGCGGACATGGCAGCCATCAATGGCCCCCACACACCTGGAGAATACTGGGCTGTTGGCCAGCCTTGCAAACCCTTGGCCAACCTCCTCCAGTTCTCCAGGGGGGGGCAGTGTGATGACCTCCTGGCGAAGGGCTGCAATTTTTTCAACTCCAGTGTGCACCAGTCTGCAGACGGTAGACCTGGGGACATCAAAGGCCCGGGACACCACACTGTACGATAAGCCGTGTGCCAACCAATAAAGGGTAATTAAAATATTCACCTCATGTGACCAGCCTTGTGTGCTCTTTGATGGCAGGATTCTCAGCAGGGCCTCCAGTGACTGGCGCCCCAGTCTGTAGTCCTGCATGAGGTCCTGGCCATCAAAGAACACAGCAAGGACTGGCACATGAGGGTTTAAAATGGCTATGGGATCGACATCCATCTGCAAAATAAAGATACCTGTTACCTTCAGCACCTAGCTTTTACTAAACTGACAATTAATTGATCTTACATGAAATTGCTGTTGTTGGTGAAACCATTCATACTGCAACAGAATAGTGATGCTTACCTCCATTAAACCAATCACCTGTTGTAGTCGTGCCCGACGGCGCCTGGCCCTGGGCTGCTCCTGCAAGAACAGCGCATGATATGGCCCTTCTGCAATGCAGTCATTAAGTGCTATTTCAAATGTTAATTTGCTACATATCCACACAAACAAAGTGTGCAATCCAATGAATGTTAATCTAACTGGGTTTTGATATTATCACATATCTCTTTTTGTTCTCTGAATTATTTTATTTCTATTGTGCACTCTAATCAATATTAATCCAACTATTGTTCGTTTATACATTTTAAGAATGGCGTTTATCTTTTTTGAGAATGAGTTCTTATTTTATTTAATGTATTTGGGTCTACAACAGATGATACAAATGTTTGTGTCAGTAAATGTGTACTAACAGAGGGTGTGTGTGAAAATAACGGGGACAGAGCTGCTGTCAGACGATCAGCTGTGCGGCGTCATCACAAACGGACGTCGCTTCACGTGACGCGCCGGAAGAAAGGACGTCTCATTGCTCTTAAAACTCATTTCCCTGCTTCTCGTGGTTTCCTTGCGTCTCTCCATGCTTCCCTGGTGGGAGGGACTAAACGCAGGGAAACGACGCAAGTGAGTGATTTCATTTAATCGACCTGAGAAGGACCCTCTATATCCTCCATTGGCTCCTCCTCTCATGGCCCCAGCTGTTGTCGGGGGACCTCCCTCCGCTATCTTCAATGTCCGATATTGCGTAAAACAGAGGATTTAGACGTAGTGTCTTCATTATATAACTCCACATGCCTTTTCTCCTCATACTCTCTTTCATGACTTTTTATTTAATGCATTTTAACGGCTGCAATCGTTTGTTAACACAAAACCGGAAGTCAAGCTTACTGTTGGTATTCCGGAGACTTCTTCCGGAATAGCTTTTCAAAATAAACTTTAGCATCAACGTTAGCCACAGGCGAATGCTAACCGGAAATGTTTTCACAATAAAACAGTTTTGAGATTACTGTATGTTTAAACTAAATTACATCATTCAACATTCATTTTAATTTCTTACAAAAGTCACGTGACTGGGGGCAGATGACGACGCTGAAAAGGTGTGTTTCCCGCAGCGAGACGCTACAATACTAATTGTGGGCTTATCATGTTGATTCGGCCACAATCGAAAACAAATTATGCTCTCTCCAGAGGGGCAGGTCAGACAAAAATGGGAAACGGGCTGTTGCCCAGGCAACATTAGCCCTTACCTGTGCACGTCCCTGATTTCAAGTATACTACGTCATCGAGTGGCGCCGAAGGATTGTTAAAATGCATGTTAAATGCCCAGCATTCGGCGCCACTCGATGACCTAGTATACTTATATTCGACATTGAGAAACGGCCATGGTCTGATCTTTCGAGCAGCAGCTCGGATACATTTAAAGCTACAGAATCAGCACTTAAGTAACAGGGCTGAAATAGAGGGGTATGAGGCATGCTACAATGGGTGATCTGTTAGGTATTTTGAGCAAAACACTTCAGAGACATGTTTTGTATAGATATGGCCCTATAATATATTGTTCAAATATAGCATAATAGGTGAGCTTTAAACCAGGTCCCTGCATCCCCCGTTTAGAATTGGCAAATGCATTACTGATTAAATAATAGCAATCATAAACTGCTTTTCTAACAGAGTCCTTTAAATGTAAACACTTGCTCTCAACTCCCTTTGAAACTCAAACATTAGGTTTTATCAGCGTGTCGTCCTGATAAGAGTACAATGAACTAGTGATGTGTCGGTCGCGAACGAGCCGGCTCTTTTAAGTGAACGACGGGAGCCGGCTCGCGCCCGCGAACGAGCCGTTTTTTTTTGTTATTTTGTTGTTGTTAAATAATACAAGACAGAATGATATGATGATCTCCGCGCTACAGCTGCTCCGTGCATGCATGCAGTGACATGTAATATCCAAAGATTAGAGACTGTTGGATGCTGCTGTTTTGAGCATTGAAATACATTTATTTTTATTATGTTTTTTTATGATTAGAGACGGTTGGATGCTGCTGTACTGAGCATTGCAATATATTTATTTTCACTATGTTATTTATTTATGATTATCCTTGGGCTCAGCAAAGATTTGATGTCAGCTGTTGCTGTCTTTTTTTCTATAGTTACTACTGAAATAGAGCCCTGCTGTTTTGTCGGGGCCTTTTCTTTAAATATAATTTTAAAATGTCGATACAGTAGCCCCTTTTTTAAAATGTCTATGCTTAAGTTTTTATCTCAATCTCAATCTTTATTTATTTATATAGCACATTTAAAACAACCTTCAGTTGACCAAAGTGCTGTACAGGCAATACATATTAAATAACACAATGGGAGTACAATAATAAAACAATAATTAAAAACATGATAAAAAGCACAATAACTAGAAAAATATTTTTAAAAAAACACATACAAATGTAAAAATGTAATGTTCAACTAGTATTAAAAGCCAGTGCAAAGAGGTGAGTTTTTAGCTGAGATTTAAAAAGTTCAATAGACTCAGCAGTCCGGATATGTACTGGGAGGCTGTTCCACAGTCTAGGAGCTGCAACACTGAAAGCCCTGTCACCTCTGGTGTTGTTATAGGTGTTGCTATCTGCTTTGTGTAGCGTGGTTCTACAAGCAAGTCTGTGCATTCATTGGGTGGTATCAGAGAGATACAAGGGTCTGTAAATGCAATGAAAACAATTGGCCACAGCAAATAATTGATATTAAACATGTAATTTTTACTTTTGAATACTTCAGTACAAAGGATGTATTGAATAATTTAAGTGATATGTGTACACATATAAATCATTAAGTCAAAACAGGGCTACATTTGATTGAATTATAAAAGGTATAATATGTGGTAAACTGAAGAGCCGTTTGGGAGCCGAAAGAGCCGGCTCTTCTTGGTGAGCCGAGCCAAATGATCCGGCTCACCAAGAAGAGCCGGAATTCCCATCACTACAATGAACTGTACCAAAGCTGGTCGATCAGACCAGAGCTGAAGTGTTGTTGCCACTGCAAAACAAATAAAGAGCAGTGTGGAATTTAAAGAAACTCTGTCACTCACATTACATGCCTGGGAATGGACTGAAGCAGTCAGCAGTTAGTCAGGCAGATCCCACTGAAACAGGGATCAGAACTCCCAGAATGGGAAATGAGTTGAATACTTTTGACAGTATTTTTTCAAATGTATCAAATGTTCAATTTTTTTTTATTGACTTTAACCTGTTAAGCCCTGAGCCTGTTTTTCAGGTCTCAGGCTCGAAAATGACATTCCCAGAACAAATGACCATATCTTCCCTTCTAAAAGGGTTAAATTAATAATCTTCAATCTTCTCAAAGTAATGATAAACCTGTGAGTTGGATGTAGAAAAGTCAGAATCAATATAGATGTTTTTTATTTTAAAGAAAATTCAGATTGAACATAGTAAAAAACTGTAAATTATAGTGTCCGTCCAAAAATTATTTTTTACTTATAGTGAAAACTACCCTTGGATGATGGTAAGGTAGACTAAAAGCTTTAGGAATCTAAAGTACAACATATAAGTACCCTGTATCAAGATTGATGCAAAACAAGTGACATTTTACCTTTTTAAGAGAGATTTAGCAACAAAAAAAAACACTTCTGGGGTCATTTGGGTGGATTTTCCATATCTCTGGCCCCCCTTTGTCGATTTTGATGGTTGACACCTCTTTCTGACCGTTATAGCCAATAGAATCGAAGGGGGATTCCCCCACACACACACATGGTAAAAAGAAAAGGTGGGGGCTTCACGCATGCAGTTTTGTATCAGAGCGAACCTATACTCTAGCTCTGACATCTGGAAACGGAAAAGCAGGTTTATTTCTCATGGATTATCAGAAATCATTTCAAAGGGACACAGACACATTGGATTAACCTATGGATTAACTTCAGCAGCGTTTTTATCGTTTTAATGCCATTGAAGACCACTTTTGATCAGACTACGACACAGGTAAGCCATGTTAGCGTGTTTAGCTACCTAGCGTGTTTTGATGTCTGTTTTTGTTTATAAAGTCGCAAGTTCGTATCATTGAGTGATAATGTATGTACCCATCGATTCTGTGTCACCTCACGATGTGAATTGATGTGTTGGATGTGCAGAAAAGATAAACCTAACCCGGTGCAGTAATCTGTTAGCATTTTTCGCTCGTTGCTAATTCAGAGGCTCAGCGTTAGCATTGTTGTTTTTATTTTGAAAAAAAAATTAAAATGATCAGTTAGATGAGTTTCTTCCCGTTACATGGATATAAAACATTCATAGTTTATTAAATGAACATGCCCTCAGACACTGTTTCCTGCAAGATGTTGCGGGAGGGCCCCGGTACCGGGGTCTCTCGGGCTAAACAGGTTAAACCTTTTCCTGTAACTTTAAGTACACAGCTGAAGGCTAGAGTTGCATGAGGATTTTGGGAAGCTCTGTCCTGGAAGCTCTATATGCAAGTTATTGGAATATGATATATTAGATAAATAGATTAATAATTTCTTAGTAGCAGATGAATGTTATGGATGTTGTTTCAACAGTTCAGGTGTTTAACAGATGTTGTTTCAACAGTTCAGTTGTTTAGCAGTCTGAGGCCCCGGCTCCACGGGAACGCACACGGCAAAACGCATCGGAGTAACGCAAACGCAACCGCAAAAAACCTTCCGCCCACACGCAATATACACCGGATTGTGTCAAGCTCCACGAGACGGCTCCGTTTACATCCAACCGCTGGAAAAGCTGCAGTACATATGCCGAACCTGTACGTGGCGCTGTAACTTCCTCCACCAAAAGCAGCGAGTATAAGATCCCCCCCGGATGTGTAAGGCACAAACAAACAAACAAACACACAAGGTAGAAGATGGCTGATATTTGTGCAAGAAAGGAGGTCTTTTCGTGGACTGATGATGAGGTAGAACTTCTACTTCGGGTCACATTAGAGTACAAAACTTCATTAATACAGGAGAATGTTGACTGGGAGTCCTGCAAGTTGAAGTATAGCGATATAGACAACTTATTTCAGGCGCAGTATCCGAGGACCGACACAGGGAAGGATTTCCCTCACAGCGTGGGGGCCATTACAAAGGCCCAGCTTGCCGCCAAGCTTAAACAAATCCGCATAAAGTACAGGCATGCGGTGGACACGAAGCGTCGGAGTGGCCAAGGACGTGTTGTGCACATGTTTTTTGAGCTGTGTGAAGAGGTCTGGGGTGGCTCGCCTGCAACGTGCTCCCTTAGCTCGGGCATCGAGACGGGGGACCTGGAAGAGTCGTCTTCTGGACCAAGCTCACCCCGGAGTTTGGAGCGTTCCAACGATTCGCCACCGCCAGAGTCGAGCAAATCCAGCGGAAGTCTGCCAGCTGCTGCAGTTGTACAGCATCGCAGGAATCTGCTCCAGGTATGTTCATGATTTCAAGCTTAACGGACTTGCTACATACTACGATACAGTACCTTCCACAGAAAAACTGAACACGTTTAAGCTTTGTAAAAGTAGAATATATTAAGAGCTGTTGTATTTGTAAAAGTAGAAGCTATTGCACAACATGCCTTTGGTCTTATGTGATCTGGTGGCTATGGTCCTATTGTGTAATAATAAAAAAATGCTCTGGTTTATTCAAGGTGCAGCTGAACGGTGAAGGAAAAAGATATGATTCTACACTGTATTGAAGTAAACATGTATTGTTTGAACGGGTTTTGATAATCACTTAGAAAAAGAATGTTATTCTCACTTTTAAACTCACTGATCCAGAGATTCTGTGTTTCACACACCAACATTGGCTGTTATCATCTCTAAGAGCCAGATGCTGTTTCTAAGTCGTTAAAGACATCGTAAAATAGGAAAAGATCCCCTGGAAAAGGTAGGGAGGGGAGATCGGGACGGAGATAAGAATTGACTTTTGACCTTAGGGGACTTTGGAATTTCAAGTCCTGGAGAGAACTATTGAACCCGGCCAGAAGCGAATCCAGCCAGTCAGGGCACTTGGGGGAGGTGGTCAGTTTAAACAGCTCCTCCCCAGGGGTTCTCTGATTCGCTTGGGAGAAAAGTGGGAAGGAAGAATCGACAAATCTCCGCCCCAAAGATAGATAGAAATACTGATGATTTTGAGTGTAAAATGCTTCTGGTCTGTTGAAAGCTGGTGCTAGAAGACGGTAAACCGCATCACAAACCTGGAGTCCATACTTCTCGTTTTCTGAAAGCTGGTCTGTCTACCTGTAAAACCGCATCATCAGGCCTGAAGCCCGGAGTACTCGAGTACTCTGTATAACTTGTATATGTGTTTGGTTTCCTACTAGAAGTAAACTCAGATAATTTGTTATAACTTTGATTCCGGTGTTTTCAATTCCTTTCTTAATTTAATAGAGATCCAGCCTCATCCAACGAACGGCGCGTAGCAGAGGTATTCTACTCCAACAAGTGGTGACTCCCGACGTTTGTGAGCTGATCCCTAGAAAGGAACACCGATAGCCGGGGGACAGAATCCAGTCCAGGGGGAGGACACAGAGATACTGGTGACAACTAAGACCATGGCAATATACAAGAGGTGAGCAGACACCTGTTTTAACTATCAAATATCTGTGATTGATTATACCAAAAAATTTAGAGTTGTCAGCAGCGTTCTCAGTGTTCTTAGTCACGGTGGGAAATACAATACATATTCTAGTTAAATTAGATTATTAGTGCTTAGAGTCGGGTAGTTCAGTCCTTACCTAAGGCACAAAAGTGCTCATAAGAGGCGGGTATTCAGTCCCGTCCTATGACCCACTAACAACGAACGCTGTAACGCTGTAAAAGATGTATGGGGTAAATTCCCCGCAAGTCAAAATAACATTGATTAATGCGGTTAGCTTGCAGTGCGTCAATTAAAGACTGCAAAAGGTGTAAAAAAGGGTTGCATTCCCCGCAGATCATGATAAGATTGATTAATGCGGTTACCTTTCGTGGTGCTTTAAATGTATAAAATGTCTGTAATTGTTATATGGTGGGTGATAGAGGAGGAGAGAGACGCGACCTCCAACTAATTATTTGGAACGACCGTATCTCATCACAAAACTGTTGTGGGGATAATCAGGCTCATTAAACGTGACGATAAAGAGATTTTGTTGACTGAGTTTTTAACTCTTGACCTGAAGTCGCAATCACCGTGAGGAGATTGTAGAAGCCTACTTCTGGAAGTCACGCTATCTGTTGAAATAAACATCGCACAATAAAAATTTGCCTGAATGTGATATGATAAGGTATGAGAAGCTCTGTGTGATTTTTTTAAAGTCAAATCTGTGTAATACTTGAGAGACAGAGAGCAACTAGAAGGTGGTATAATGTCTGAGACCCTACCTCCACCCTAAGGAGATAAGGGCTCACAAATGCCACTTATGAGTATCCCGTCTAATACTCCTAAAGGAAAACACATTGTTAGACCTGTTATTCAGGGATAAGGAATGTTGGAAATAGTAATGGAAGATATTGAAAATCTTAAACTGGATCAACCAACCATGTTAGTGAACCCTGCTAATATGGAGCTAATACATGTAGAAAGACTAGCAGCAGCTCTGGCAAAGACAATAGGTCCTAGCATGCAAGCACAGAGCGGTAATATGATAAGGGCTATTGAACTGACCCTTTTTGGAAATGGGATTTTCCGTTACATAACGGAAGACTCAATTCAGGCCTTAAAGAACGCTTTACAAACAAGTCAGGGAGTGTTAAATGTGGAGCTATGTTGCTCAAAAGGGAACTTACACTTTTGGGAAGAGATCTCCCTTTCTCTGTCGTGAGGTGCTGCTGACTCAAAGCAGCATACAGGGTCAAAGACAGGCGTGACCTCTGGAGAGGAAGAAAATCTAAATCTGAACAGACCACAGAGCCCATTAAAAGGTTTTATGGCCTCTACACTGAGAGGAAGATCTGGAGATTGTAAGGAACTCTCCCTGAATATCCACCCCCACACCATTGAGGGGAAGAGTGTTCCTTTCACCAATAAACAAATCATCTCTTAACCAAGTCAGATTTCAAAATAGCCATACCTCAAGTTGTTAAGAAAAGAGGGAGATTCAAAAAGTTATCAATAATTGCCCAGTATATTAAATAAATACAAACGGACACGTATCAATATAAGTCAGATAATATAGACGAGGTCGATCATGGAAGAAGGCTGACATTTAATGCCTGATATATAAGTAATAGTAATAATAAATATATAGCTGATATTAAATAACTGATGTATAAGGCTCGATGTTTCTGAAAATAAGAACACCGTTAACGGCGTTCTATTTCAGTAAAAGGGGGAAAAGGATAGGATATACATCAGACAATATGTATGTGAGATTATTACGTTTTTAGGAGAAATGTATCAATTTAAAATACTAGTTTTGGTATTTTTTGTTTTGTTTTATTTGTTGCTTTTAAGAGAAATTGATACATTTAAAATAATCTAGCTTTGGTTATTTTTTGTTTTGTTAGTTTGTTCCTTTTTTGTTTTATTTTTATTTTTGTTCTATTTTTGATTTTTGATTTTGATTTGATTTTGATTTTTTGAGATGATTTCAAAACCATATTTCCAGCAACTTAAGGGCTTGGTATGAGACTTCTCCACACAGGCTGCTGACGTCAAAAGGGGGACCCGAGAAACACAAGGCCAACACAGCAGATTACGTCTGGTTGGAGGGGACCTCTCATGCCGTTCGCCTAGATGGAAAGGGAGACAACTGGTACCACTGGAGCCAGTCTGCGGTCGGGAAAAACACCTGCGAGGACCCTGGACGACATCAGGACAGAGTTGGCCCTCGTCGCGAGGACCCTGTACGACATCAGAACAGATCTGGCTCTCGTCAAGGCAGTCGACCCAGGAGGCGCCATCAGCAGACCGGAGGAGGAGGATCAGGACATCTCTCCAACAGTCGACCCAGGAGGCGCCATCAGCGGGCCGGAGGAGGAGGATCAGGACATCTCTCCAGCATCGACCCGGAAGCCGCCATCAGCGGGCCGGGGGAGGACAATCAGGCCACATCTCTCTAGCAAGCACCCCAGAAGCCGCCGTCAGCGGGCTGGGGGGACGAAGACATGGCAAACCAAGACGGCATAGGGAACTCCATTTCCCGCTGAAACAGGTTGATATAGCCGGTGTGGAACTTTGTCTGAACAATCCATTTTTTATTTTTTTTTTAGGAACTTTCAACTTTATTTTTATATCCCATAATGTAAGGGATTTGTATTTTTTATTCTACAGAACTATGTGTTACCAAAAGAGGGAAAAGTATGATAATGTCTTTTCTGATTTCTGTGGCTACTTTTATTGCCATTTTGGTGACATGTGGTTGTTGTTGTGTGCCTTGTATCTGCTCACTGTGTGTAAGACTCATCAGTTCCACCATTGAGGGAAGAGTAAAGATGACTCAGCTGACAAGGACTTTGCTTTTTAGACATATTTTATTCTCCCTCCACTGTCATAATAAATTGTTGTTGTGGACTGTTCCTAAAGGTTTAAAGTGCTCTATATCCCAACTTCTGATGGGTTTATATAAATGTTGGGACAGACACAGTAAGAAGAAAATTGACAGTGGTAATGTTTCAAATGCTATATGTTGATCTCGTGAGGTGAGATCAAAAGAGGGATTGAAGGAAAAAGATATGATTCTACACTGTATTGAAGTAAACATGTATTGTTTGAACGGGTTTTGATAATCACTTAGAAAAAGAATGTTATTCTCACTTTTAAACTCACTGATCCAGAGATTCTGTGTTTCACACACCAACATTGGCTGTTATCATCTCTAAGAGCCAGATGCTGTTTCTAAGTCGTTAAAGACATCGTAAAATAGGAAAAGATCCCCTGGAAAAGATAGGGAGGGGAGATCGGGACGGAGATAAGAATTGACTTTTGACCTTAGGGGACTTTGGAATTTCAAGTCCTGGAGAGAACTATTGAACCCGGCCAGAAGCGAATCCAGCCAGTCAGGGCACTTGGGGGAGGTGGTCAGTTTAAACAGCTCCTCCCCAGGGGTTCTCTGATTCGCTTGGGAGAAAAGTGGGAAGGAAGAATCGACAAATCTCCGCCCCAAAGATAGATAGAAATACTGATGATTTTGAGTGTAAAATGCTTCTGGTCTGTTGAAAGCTGGTGCTAGAAGACGGTAAACCGCATCACAAACCTGGAGTCCATACTTCTCGTTTTCTGAAAGCTGGTCTGTCTACCTGTAAAACCGCATCATCAGGCCTGAAGCCCGGAGTACTCGAGTACTCTGTATAACTTGTATATGTGTTTGGTTTCCTACTAGAAGTAAACTCAGATAATTTGTTATAACTTTGATTCCGGTGTTTTCAATTCCTTTCTTAATTTAATAGAGATCCAGCCTCATCCAACGAACGGCGCGTAGCAGAGGTATTCTACTCCAACAACGGCCACAGAAGTGACCGCTTGAAAAAAAAAATTCCAGTTGACCATGCCGTGCAGGAAGACCTGAAACTAAAAAGGAGGATGGTGGAGCTGATGGAGCAAAATCAGAAAACATCCACCCGCAACGCAGAAAGCTTTGTTCTGATGAATGAAAATATTCGGGAGGGCTTTTCCCTGATGAGGGAATTCATGCATGCGCAACCCCACAGCAGCAGCGGTGGACAATTACCGGAACAGTCACCGTACCTGTATAGAAGGCCACAGCCTGCCTACACACCAAGCCCCTCTGCACCACACCCCTCTGCACCACACCGGCACACGAGGACCCCTGACCCCCCACGGCAACCATCCCAGTATTCATACAGCCAGTCACTCTTTGAAGAGGACTGTTGAAGCACAGAGCTTCAGTTTTTGTTGCACTTTATATATATATATAAAGAAAGTCTGGAAGTGGGTGCAGCAAATTTAACTTTTTATTCCAGTGAATATTTTTTGTTGCCAGTCAAGGTGTTCTATTCCTTGTTGTACTGTGAACATGAGGACAGATAAAGCAGTGAGCTTCAGTTTGTGGCGTAGTAAGCCAGTTGTTTAACCCATAAGAACCCGGACCCGTTTCTACTTTTGGGAACATTGAGAACATAATTAAGACATATATAGACCATATTTCTGATAAATAACCCCCCCTAGTGTCATATAACTCATAACTTCAATAATGAGGATGCTTTTTTGGTTTAAATAGGTTAGAACATTGTTTGAACTGAAGAATAAAGGATATATTAACTAAATGTAATTGAATCAGCTAAATTAACTGAGCAGATCATAATCATATTTCTAATCGTGCATATATGTCACTCCGGGTTTCCTGTGAAAGTCAGGATGGAACATCAGTGTAACTTTACAGAACATTAAAGTTCATGTGACACCGTGCCACGTTGGTTCCTTATGGGAAAGTATAAATATACATATGATAATTAAGACATCTATATACTATATTTCTGATAAATAACCCCCCCTAGTGTCAAATATCGGAAATGTCACATGTTGCACTTTAAGTTCAAAGAAAGTCTGGAAGTGGTTGCAGGCAATTTTATTTTTAATTTCACACTTTGAACATTGGAGAATCACATATTTTGTTGCTTAATGTTACATACATTAAGAAGTACTAAGTAAAAAAAAAAAAAATGGTCACTGAAGGAGCTGCACAGTGAATGTAACAAATAATGTTTATCAGATGTTAACACAGTAACCTTCCAAAAAAAAAAAATACAGTCTGTCTTTTATGTAGTCCTAAATCAAATCAAATCAAATCAGGATTTATTTATATAGCACATTTAAAAGCGATTTTTGGTCGAGCCAAAGTGCTGTACATGTAATAAAAACACATTACTACAAATCACAATAAACAACAATAAATTACAACAGATATATCTTAAAAAACAAAATAAAAATAAAACACACGGAAAAGTCAGGAGTCGTGCTCCGCTCTAACTAGAAAGCCAGAGAGAAGAAGTGTGTTTTTAGTTTTGATTTAAAAACCCCTAGGGTCTGGGCCGACCTCACATGGAGGGGCAGAGTGTTCCAGAGCCTAGGGCCAGCTGCTGCGAAGGCTCGGTGCCCTCGGGTTTTTAGCCTGGTCTTGGGCACTACCAGCAGCAGCTGGTCAGCAGACCTTAAAGCTCTGGCTGGGGTGTAGCGCTGGAGGAGTTCAGCTATATAGGCCGGAGCCAGCCCATTTAGTGCTTTAAAAACAAATAAAAGGATTTTAAAATCAATTCTGAACCGAACTGGAAGCCAGTGTAGTGAGGCCAGAATAGGGGTGATGTGGTCACGCTTTTTGTGGCCAGTCAGCAAATGTGCAGCAGCGTTTTGGACTAGCTGTAAGCGTTTGATTGAGGCCTGGTCCATACCCACATACAGAGCGTTACAATAGTCCAGTCTCTAGGTTACAAAGGCGTTAATAACCCTTTCTAAGTCTTTAAAAGATAAATACGACTTGGTTTTGGCCAATAGTCTTATTTTAAAAAAGCAGGATTTTACTACGGTGCTGACCTGCTTGTCGAATTTAAAAGTGCTGGTGAAGGTCACTCCAAGGTTCATGACCGAGGGGAGGATGTTTTTTTTTATAGAGCCCAGAATATCAACCGGAGAGGCTGGAGGTTGCGGTCCAAAAAAGATGACCTCGGTCTTGCTCTCGTTGAGGTTGAGGAAGTTTTTGCTCAGCCAGGATTTTATCTCTGCTAAGCAGTCCATCAGCTGCTGTAGTGAGTGTGTGACATTTGCTTTGAGAGGCAGATAGATCTGTACATCGTCGGCGTAGCAGTGGAAGGGAATGTTATGTTTTGTGAGTATTGAACCTAGAGGCAGTATGTACAGTAGAAAAAGGATGGGGCCCAGAATCGAGCCTTGGGGAACCCCACAGGTAAGAGGGGCTTTGGCAGAGGAGAAGGCACCTAGCTGTACCGAGAAGCTACGGTCTGTCAGGTAGGACCTGAACCATGCAAGGGCAGAGCCTGTGATGCCAGCGGACTGTTCAAGCCGTGACAGCAGGATGCTATGGTCCACAGTGTCAAAGGCAGCTGTCAGGTCTAACAGCACCAAGACAGCTGGGCTACCTGAGTCGGCGGCTAGGAGCAGATCATTAAAAACTAGCTGGGAGATGGGCCTAAAATTTCAGTAAAAGGCAGCTTGATATATTTTGGACCCAGGTGGATTGAGATCGCTCTGCATGTCTGCCTAATAATGTAGGACAAAGTCTGGCGCGAAACACCGAAGGCGTTAGCAGTCTTCCGCATCCTTCCCCCATCGCTCAGGTAATACAGTACTAACGCAACCCTTTTCAGTGGATCAATTGGTGCCCTCATGTTTGTTGTTTGCCTTTCGATATATGGGCACAGTTCTTCGGTCAGGGCGACGACAGAGGCTCTGGACATGCGGAAGTTCTCCCTCCATTCCTCATCCACGACAACGCCATTGACAAAATTGTCCCACCAACTGCTGCTTCTGCCCGGTCTTACCCAAAACCTTCTCCTGGTTGCCCTTCGGGTTATTCCCCGCGGTACTCTTAGCAACATGTAGGTCATGTTCTCCATGTCCTGTTGTTGCTGATGGATGAGCTCCTGTAGATGTTGCACAAAGAACTGTAGCATGGTCAGTAGCAACACAGTCTCACGGCATTTCGTGTTATAGTCACGAAATTAATCTATTGATTCGTGTTCACCAACACGATTTCGCCATTTTTTTCGTGTCACACAGAACGATTTTAAAAGCAATGTAAATAATAACAAATTAGAAGGAAAAAGACATTTAAAAAAATACAGATTTAAGTATTCTGACACAGAACGATTTTAGAAGCAATGTATTTATATTGGTAGTATGTTTCGTGCCTGCACCAAATAATAACAAATTAGAAGGAAAAAAAGATGACATAAAATACAGATTTCAGTATTCTGAGGCTCTGAGCCATTTCTTTTCCTCACTGACGGCAAAAAAACTCAGACATTATACAATTTAAAATAAAAGGGATAGAGTTAGGCTTAGGGTAAGATATTGAGTAAGAACATGTTTTTATGAACCACACAGCTTCTGGTCTTCCAAGACCCGACCAGACAAAAAGACGTGTTGCAGGCACGAAACATACTACCAATAGAAATACATTGCATTTAAAATCGTTCTGTGTGACACGAAAAAAATGTGAAAATCGTGTTGGTGAACACGAATCAATAGATTAAATTAATTTCGTGACTAATAACACGAAATGCCGTGAGACTGGGTTGTCAGTAGCGACTGGAGCACGATAGCAACCCTGCGATCCGCCATTGTTGTTGTTAACGAAACACATCAGCAATGATGCGGGGTACGCGGAGAGGTGGGAAGAGGTGGGGAGAGGTGGGGAGAGGCGGGGCTATGAAACGGATGACCGTATAGGCGACCACACGGCCCCGTTGGACCCCCCAGAGCGCTCCGTTCCCAGATCTATCCACCTTTGGACCCGTTGTCGTTTGCAGGGTCTGTTTCTACGTTTCCGTTACGGCGTCGTCGAGCTTAAAGGGCTATACGCATGAGAAATATGCGGATTCAACCCGTTTTCGTTCCCGTGGAACCTAGGCCTTACTCTCTCCACCGTAGTCCAGAGGTGGGAGTAAGTCCTACATGTGCAAGTCATGAGCAAGTCTCAAGTCTTGACCTACAAGTATCAAGCAAGTCCCAAGTCACTGTGGTGAGAGTCAAGCAAGTCAAGTCAAGTCATTGCTCAGGGCAAGCAAGTCAAGTCAAGTCATACGAAATTCTGATGAATAAGCCCAGTTTCCGCATTTAAATCAGTTAAAAGACAGTGGTTATGAAAATGGATTCAACCCACACTATGATCTTCATTACATACACAGTTAATCATTTGAAATCTAATTTAGACCGATGGCAATCATATTAACCCTAGAACTGCAGACAATATAGCTAGGACTCAATCAAAAAGTCTGTTCAAAAAGGCAGAATTCCAGGTAAGAAAATCATATATGGCATTTGCCATTACACATATTTAATTTAAATGTCTGTTAACACTAGAACCGCCAACAGCATCAGCACCTACATAGATATCATTTTCAAATCATTTAATTTGTTCCTCTTCATAATTTCCTTATAAACTAAAAGTAGGACGATTGAAAACTCACTTAATTGGGTTAATTTAGAAATTGCTTCAGTTTATCATCATAACAGATCAAAAAGTTCAGATTCATTTTTACAATAAATCAAGGAATGATGCACTTCTACAAACAAAAACAACATAATTAAAACATTTAAACAAACTACTAAAAGTAGATGAACTACATTATTCAACAGTTTACAGTAACTTCTGATAACACAGGGGAAATAAACGAGGCATCTCTTTTCCTCTCTCTCTCTCTCTCCCTCTCCTGACAGCCCGTCAGTATCGGGGTTAGTCAAAATGAATCCCTTGTAGGTTCTAGTGTTCATTTACCGTTTTGTCTTCTCTTTGCAATGCTTAATCGATTTGAAACCAAGTCTAACGTAGCTTAAACTTAACGTTAGCTTTCTAGCTAACACAACACATTCACGCACCTTTCTCTGTGGGTTTTTTGTAGTGACGAATGAAGTTGGATGTTGTGGTGGTCGTGTCACTGATCTTTATGCTGCAGACCCTTCATACCGCTGTTCTCTTCTTATTAGCGTCATCGACAACATAATCCTTGAATCCAAACTTCACTATTTTTGGAGTAACGCTAGCCGCTGCCATGTTAACTGACACTCCTGCCGTAGTGGGTTGCCAGGTTTGCGCGCACGGCGCTATAATCACCCAATCACATTTTTCGAAAAAACTAAACGTAATATCTCACTACAAAAACAAACGCAAATATTTAATTTTAAACAGTCAAGTCCTTTCAAGTCATCTGTCTCAAGCTTAAGTCAAGTCTCAAGTCATGAATACCAAGTCAAAGTCAAGTCAAGTCTTTTATCAATGTTAGTCAAGCAAGTCTCAAGTCAAAAAATATGGGACTCGAGTCTGACTCGAGTCAAGTCATGTGACTCGAGTCTGACTCGAGTCAAGTCATGTGACTCGAGTCCCCACCTCTGCCGTAGTCCCAGTGATGGCGATGGGGCTGCGACCCTCTCTCTGCTGCTTCCTGTAATCCACAATCAGCTCCTTTGTTTTGCTGATGTTGAGATGGAGGTTGTTATCCTGGCACCAAGATGTCAGGTCTCAGTGAGGCATAGCAATTCAAGTTTGTAGTCAAGAATAAACTCATGAACAAGCAGTGCCTTGCTAGTAAGGGATCTGATATTGTGAAGAGCCAGTTTTAAACAGCCAAGAGGTTGTTGGAGTAGAATACCTCTGCTACGCGCCGTTCGTTGGATGAGGCTGGATCTCTATTAAATTAAGAAAGGAATTGAAAACACCGGAATCAAAGTTATAACAAATTATCTGAGTTTACTTCTAGTAGGAAACCAAACACATATACAAGTTATACAGAGTACTCGAGTACTCCGGGCTTCAGGCCTGATGATGCGGTTTTACAGGTAGACAGACCAGCTTTCAGAAAACGAGAAGTATGGACTCCAGGTTTGTGATGCGGTTTACCGTCTTCTAGCACCAGCTTTCAACAGACCAGAAGCATTTTACACTCAAAATCATCAGTATTTCTATCTGTCTTTGGGGCGGAGATTTGTCGATTCTTCCTTCCCACTTTTCTCCCAAGCGAATCAGAGAACCCCTGGGGAGGAGCTGTTTAAACTGACCACCTCCCCCAAGTGCCCTGACTGGCTGGATTCGCTTCTGGCCGGGTTCAATAGTTCTCTCCAGGACTTGAAATTCCAAAGTCCCCTAAGGTCAAAAGTCAATTCTTATCTCCGTCCCGATCTCCCCTCCCTACCTTTTCCAGGGGATCTTTTCCTATTTTACGATGTCTTTAACGACTTAGAAACAGCATCTGGCTCTTAGAGATGATAACAGCCAATGTTGGTGTGTGAAACACAGAATCTCTGGATCAGTGAGTTTAAAAGTGAGAATAACATTCTTTTTCTAAGTGATTATCAAAACCCGTTCAAACAATACATGTTTACTTCAATACAGTGTAGAATCATATCTTTTTCCTTCAAGGTGCATAGCTGTGTGCTTTGTGCAGGGGGAGTAGCTCAGTGTGATTGACAGGTCGAGTGGCGGAACAGGCGAAGCGGAGGGGGCGGGGCTCGGTAGACCAAAAAGAGCGGATATTTGGGTAGCGTGTGAGCAGGGACCAGCTACTGTGATGAGGCAGCCTTCGTAAGACAGATGGACCACAGTCAGATGGACGACTTGGTAGGCAGGAACAGACAGCTCTGGTCAGGCAGGTGTTACTAGGCACGCCAGTATCCAGTCACAGATAGCACAGAGAAGTCCCAAAAGTCCCAGGTTAGCTTGTTTAGCAGCTAGGATAGCTTCGGGCTGCCGGGTGTAAACAGTGCAGCACCAGGCAGGCTGCAGGCAAAACACTGTGGACTTCGACTTCAGACTGGCTAAGTCAAGGTTCAAGGTTCTTTATTGTCAAACTGACATAGCTACAGAGTAATTATCTCATTGAAAATCTTATGTCACAGGCTTCTCCAACAATGCAACATAATAATAATACAGATAGTAAAAGTAATACAAAAAGAAAAATAGTTCTAAAATAAAGTGAGTATGTGGAATAGTGCAGTACGAGTCTATATACAAGTTATTGGAATTATATATATTAGATAGTAGCAGATGAATGTTTTGAAATTGTTTCAGCAGTTCAATTGTTTAACAGTCTCACTCTCAAAGAAGAAACTGTCTCCGAATCTTTTTGTTTTTGCCAGGATGCTGCGGTAACGTCTGCCAGATGGCAACAGAAAGAACAGTTTGTGGCTGGGGTGATGGGGGTCTTTGATAATCCGTAGGGATTTCTTCCTGAGCCGCTGGGAGTAAAGGTCCTCCATGGATGGCAGCTCCGTCCTGGTGATGTGCTGTGCAGTTTTCACCACCCTCTGTAAAGCCTTACGATTGAGGTCGGTGCAGCTGCCGTACCAGGCCGTGATGAAGCCAGTAAGGATACTCTCTATGGTGCACCTGTAGAAGTTGCAGAGTATCCTGGAATCCATTTTGAACCTCCTCAGCCTGCGGAGGAAGAAGAGCCGCTGTCAAGCTTTCTTGGTGATGGTGGTGGTGTGAAGAGTCCATGTCAGGTCCTCAGTGATGTGGACCCCAAGGAACCTGAAGCTGCTGACTCTCTCCACCGTAGTCCCATTGATGGCGATGGGGGCGTGTCCCTCTCCCTGCTGCTTCCTGTAATCCACAATCAGCTCCTTTGTTTTGCTGATGTTGAGATGGAGGTTGTTATCCTGGCACCAAGATGTCAGTTTTTCGACCTCCTCTCTGCACGCCGTCTCGTCGTCTGTGATCTGGCCGATGACGGTCGTGTCATCAGCAAACTTCACGATGGTGTTGGAGCTGTGTGTGGCCACGCAGTCGTGAGTGAACAGGGAGTAGAGGAGAGGGCTGAGCATGCAGCCTTGAGGGGCACCGGTGTTGAGAATCAGGGTGGAGGATGTGATGTTTCCCACCCGCACTGCCTGGGGTCTGCCCGTCAAGAAGTTCAGGATCCAGTCACAGAGGGCGCTGTTGAGCCCGAGCTCTCTGAGCTTGATGGCCAGCTTGGAGGGCACAATGGTATTGAATGCTGAACTGTAGTCAATGAACAGCATTCTCACATATGTGTTCCTGTTCTTCGGGTCCAGGTGTGAGAGGGCAGTGTGGGTGGTGAGGGCTATGGCGTCGTCTGTGGACCTGTTTGCTCTGTAGGCAAACTGCAGGGGGTCCAGAGAGTCAGGGAGGGAGGAGGTGATGAATGATTTGACTAACCGCTCAAAGCACATCATTATGATTAGGGATGCTCCGATCGCCAATTTTGGGGCCGATTGCCGATCGCCGATCGCCGGAATCAGTATCTGCCGATACCGATCGCCGATCCGATCGAGTGGGCGGGGCCTAAATGGAAGATTTAAACATCACTTTAAATCTTCCATTTAAAGTGATGTTTAAAACTCAGTTAATGGGGCTCATTCACTGGAGCTTCCACAAACAACAATCAACTTAATTATTACATTCAAATTATGTATATTATTCAAGTTTACATTCACTTTGGATAATACCACGGGAGAAATTAGCAAGCGCTCTCTTTTCCTCTCTCTCCCTCTCTCTCTCCCTCTCTCTCTCTCCCCCTCTCTCCCCCTCTCTCCCTCTCCTGACAGCCCGTCAGTATCGTCTCATGCAGCTCGCTGATCCAGTAATGTGTGAGGCCGACAGTGAAGAATAAACATATTTATAACTAGTTTAGCTTGTTCCAGAGGTAGATAAAATAGCTAAGTGTGTTAAGGTCTAACTCTTGTGTGTTTCGCTCCGCTCACACCGCCCATCACAGCGGGTGGAGCTGCAGGATTTCTGCTTCAAACACACGTTGCATACCGCTATTTTACTGTCTTTTTCGGACACCTTAAAATAATGCCAGACCGGTGAAGCCATTTTGGCGAGCTTGTTTTGCCGCGTACAGAGAAAAGTGTCATGTATTTTACGTGTCTGTGAACACCTCTGCCAGCTGAACTGCACACACCCTGAGAACACGGCCAGGGATGCCATCAGGTCCAGGAGCCTTGTGTGGGTTAACCCTTTTAAAGGATTTACACACATCTGCCCTGTTTAAAACAAAAGGGCAGGGCTCTAGCTCCTGGTCCCTCTGTACCTCCACAGCCCGGCTGCTCTCAAAGCGTGCAAAAAAACTGTTCAGCTCATCTGGGAGAGATGCGCACGCGACACTCCCGCAGCACCCCCCGCTGCTCCTTTGTAGTCTGTCATTGTTCTTAGTCCCGCCCACATGTTCCTGGTATTACAGCCTTTGAAGTCAGATTCCACCTTCTCTTTGTACTGTCTCTTTGCATTGTTAATTGCTCTCCGGAGATCATACCTAGATTTCCTGTACTCCTCCAAATCTCCAGCTCTGTGCGCGCTTTCAGCTTGCCGCGCACCTCGCCGTTTATCCAGGGCTTTTGATTTGGGAATGTTCGTACAGAAACCTTCGGTACCACGTCATCGATGCATTTCCCAATGTAGCAGATGACAGTGTCCGTGTGTGTGTTGATGTTATTGTCCTCAAACACACTCCAATCCGTAGATGCAAAGCAATCCTGCAGTGCTGAATCTGACTCCTCGCTCCATCGCTGTACTGTCCTTGTTATCGGTCTGTCCCTTTTAAGTTTCTGCTTGTAAGCAGGCAGCAGCAGCAGTGAGATGTGGTCTGATTTGCCGAAGGGAGGGCGAGGGAGAGCCTTATATCCATGTCGAAAAGGGGAATAAACATGGTCCAGTATGTTTCCCCCGCGCGTCGGGCAGCTGATGTGTTGGTAATATTTTGGCAAGACCTTCTTCATGTTGGCGGTGTTGAAATCTCCGGCCACAACGAACGCCGCATCTGGCCGTGAAGTCTCGGTCTTATCAATAATCCCAAACAGCTGATCGAGTGCCGTGTTGTTGTCGGCGAGCGACTGCGGCGGGATATACACTGCTGTTATCACAACAGATGTGAATTCCCTCGGCAGGTGAAAGGCCCGGCATGAGATCATGAGGTGCTCTAGATGAGCGGAATAGTCCGAAGAAATAATCTTCACATCTGTGCACCAGTTGTTATTAGTCATTACACACACCGCCTCCCTTACTTTTCCCCGAGTTAACTGTCCGGTCCTGGCGAAAAATAGTGAATCCGTCAGGAACAATGGCGGAGTCCGGGATAGCGGGGTTTTGCCAAGTCTGGGAGAGAACGAACACGTTACAGTTCTTAATGTTCCATTGAAAAGCAATCCGACTTCTGAGTTCATCTAGCTTATTTTCAATCGATTGAACATTAGCCAGAAGAATACTCGGAAGAGGGGGTCGGTTTTCTCGTTTCCTCAGTCTGACCAGCAGCCCGGCGCGGGACCCCCGCTTTGTCTTCTTCTTGCGTCTCTCAGGTAGGACAACAGGTAGCCATGGCGAATCTCCATTGTCTGTCAGTGGGCTATTGTCCACAAAGTTTCTGATGTGAAGAAGTTCCTCTCTGCTATATTGTATAGCAGAGTTGGTGCGGTCGGCTTGCATGTTGCGAACCATGTTAAAACCAAACGGCAAAAAGTAGATAAACACTAAAAAAATAGAAGAAGGCAAAGTTGGAGAGGAGCCAAAAGACAATGTGGCCATCTTCACCGGCGCATTATATTAATGTAGTTATAAGGCTGCTAGCGTTAACCTTTGTGGCAACATAACCTTCATAATTAGTTTTTACTGTACAGGAAGCAAGCATCCATGCTTGTCTCCTGCATGTTGTTTAAGACAATCCCAAACAGGGCTAGTAAAAGACAGATGAATGAACCTAGGAATTACTTCCATATTCGTTCATTTACTAATGCAAACTTTCAGTACCAATGTAGGAAGTAGTGTGCCCTATATGTTACATTGCAGAAACACTTTATTCAGCTCATACAAAGGGCCCCATTTCCTGTTCCCTAGAGACAGATATACTATGTGTTTTATTTGGCTAAAATCTGTGTAATCCTTAAAACATATCAGGTAATACTAGATTTTCTATCCTTAAATGTTCTTTCGAAGCTTCCTCTTTGATCTGTTCAACTATCTGTGGACTACAGGAATACATTAACACGCTTTAGCCAGTAAACATAATAATTAGTCTTTGAGCCCAGCATACTCTGTACCAGTATGCATGTGCAATGAGTCTGGAAGTCAGAGTACTGTAGTGTGTGGAGCTGCAGGGGGAGTGTGTGGGTCTTTTTTTCCACGCTGTTTGCTTTAGGGTGGGTAATGTCAGGGTTCGTACGGGTGCTGGAAATCCTTGAAAATGCTTGAAATTGTACGAGGTGTTTTCAAGGTTTGAAAAGTGAATTTGGGATAAAGTGCTTGAAATTGTAAATGCTTTACTTCGCTTTTTAGATTAAATGAAAATAAAGAAGTCGGAGCGCTTCGCTTTTACATAAAACAGCTCCGCCCCGGCCTTCCCGCGCTATGCGCGTGACCGGCAAGTGTTTTTGTTACGTGTGTGACCTGGGCATTCTGATGAGAGTGATAGATGACAGTATGCCAGGAGGTTGCCGTTTCAACGAGCGTTGGCTAGCAGAAGACAAATACAAGCCATGGCTAAGACGAGGGTCAAGCCCAAGAGTAGCCTCCTGCAAAGTGTGCAAAGATAACGATGCGAGAGTCTGCGCTGACGAGCCACACACCACACGAAAGGTACGCCGTAGTAGAGTATTTTAGATTAGGCTAACGTTGCATGTAAAATACATGACACTTTTCTCTGTGCGCGGCAAAACAAGCTCGACAAAATGGCTTCACTAGTCTGGCAGTATTTTAAGTCTCCGAAAATGACAATAAAATAGCGGTATGCACCGTGTGTGAAGCAGAAATCCTGCAGCTCCACCCGCTGTGACGGACCGGTGAGCGGAGCAAAAACTAACACACTTAGCTATTTTATCTACCTCTGGAACTAGCTAAACTAGTTATAAATATATTTATTCTTCACTGTCGGGTCACTCACTGGATCAGTGAGCTGCAGGAGATACTGACGGGCTGTCAGGAGGGAGAGAGGAAAAGAGAGCGCTTCCGCTCATTTCTCCCGTGTTATTATCCCAAGTTATTACATGGTTTAGTTGAATACTCGATTCTGAGTGGTCAATTCAGAACACGTGACACGCTGTTAATCCAGAACAGACAGACCGCTGTCAAGGATTTATGACCGTTGTTAAGGACGCTCAAATCTGCAGAAAGAAGTCCGGTCGATTGAACTGTATACAGTTTGGCTGAAAAGCAAACTGCATGCAGTTTGCTTTTCGAACTGACAAGACAAGAGACGCTCAGAAAGAAGTTCGGTCATTTAACTGTTTTTCAAATTTAACAGTTTGAAAAGCAAGCAAACTGTCTGCTTGTCTTTAGTTTTCCGCTGTCGTGTGATAGCAACATGGAGGATTTTAACATTAATTTTAATATATTTGGAGAGCACAGTAATTTGGAGGAATGGTTAGTGGCTGATGAGTCCCCAGTGAAGAAAAGAAAAAGACAAGAAGGACAAGAAAACAGCGGAGAAGTAAGAGAGGCGAAAAGACACCGAGATTTGAATGACAGAGAAATCGACCAAATTGAAGAGGACCGGCATGAATTGAATACAAAACGGAACACATTATGGGCTATGAAACTATTTAAAGACTGGTTGATTGAAAAAAAAGAACCAACAGAGTTTGACAGCTATGGAGCAGAAACCCTGAACACGCAGCTGCGGTCCTTTTATGCAACGGTCCAGACCTCAAACGGCAAAACCTATTCAGTTGCCAGTTACTTGGGCATTAGGGCAGGGATATCAAGAACCTTTCCAAGGTTTGACATCATGAACTGCGCTACTTTTAAAGCAAGCAACGATGTTTTCACATCTGTTGTAAAAAAGCTCCGCAAAAACGGGAAAGACGTCAGCCAGCACCACCCGCCTATCTCAGCTGCGGATTTGCGGCTGCTCAGGGCTTCACAGGCGCTGTCTGTGAACACAGCCGGCGGACTGGTCCGGAAAGTGTGGATGGATGTCCAACTGCATCTTGCCAGACGAGGCAGAGAGGGAAATCGACATTTGAATCAAAGCTCTTTTATTTTGAAACGTGATGATCACGGATGCTGAAGTAAGAAGATATGATTCTACACTGTATTGAAGTAAACATGTATTGTTTGAACTGTTTTATGTAATCACAACGGTTTGGGTAATTATATATAGAATAGGAATGTTATTCTCACTTTTAAATTCACTGGCTCAGAGATTCTGTGTTTCAATACACCAACATCCTTCTTATCATCCATAAAAGCCAGATGCGGTCATTAAGTCGTTAAAAGACATCGTAAAATAAGTGGAGAAGAGTTTAAATGTCGGAAGGAGGGAAGGTTAGGTGAAAATATCCCCTGGGAAAGGAATGTAGAGTAAGATAAGGTAAAGATAAACATTGACTTTTGACCTGGTGTGGTTTGGGATCTCACTCTCTGGTCAGACCTCTGATTGAACCCGGCCAGAAGCGAATCCAGCCAATCAGGGCACTTGGGGGAGGTGGTCAGTTTAAACAGCTCCTCCCCAGGGGTTCTCTGATTCGCTTGGGAGAAAAATGGGAAGGAAGAGATGACCAATCTCCGCCCCAAAGACAGATAGAAATACTGATGTTTGTGTGTGTAAAATTGCTTTTGGGTTTGGTGAGTGGTTTGATCCCGATATCTGTATCCGCTTCGCATCACAGACCTGAAGTCCAATTTCTTTTTGTTTGATGAGTTGGTTTGATCCCGACACATTTATCCGCTTCGCATCACAGACCTAAAAGCCCGGAGTACCCGGAGTACTCTGTATAACTTGTATACTTGTTCTATTTCCTACCAGTAAACTCAGAAAATTGTTATAACTTTTGATTCCGGTGTTTTCAATTCCTTTCTTAATTTAATAGAGATCCAGCCTCATCCAACGAACGGCGCGTAGCAGAAGTGTTCTGCTCCAACAAGTGGTGACCTGCCGACGTGGGGCGCTGATCTCTAGAAGGGAACACCGATAGCCAGGGGACAGAATCCAGTCCAGGGGGAGGACACAGAGATACTGGTGACAACTAAGACCATGGCAATATACAAAAGGTGAGCAGACACCTGTTTTGACTATCAAAAATCTGTGATTGATTATACTAAAAAATTTAGAGTTGTCAGCAGCGTTCTCAGTGTTCTTAGTCACCGTAGGAAATACAATACATGTTACAAGTTGGGGATATTGGGGAAGTGCTTAGAGAAGGGTATTCAGTCCTGGATCTGGAGCAAAAATAGTGTTTGAGTGTGGCGGGTAGATCCCAGCCCTTCACTCACTAAATACGAAGGCTGCAAGGCTAGAAAAAGAGGGTTAAATTCCCCGCAGATCATGATAAGATTGATTAATGCGGTTACCTTGCAGCGCTTTAATTAAAGACTACGAAGGTGTCAAAATAGGGTTAAATTCCCCGTAGGTCAATATAACATTGATGAATACGGTTACCTTGCAGTGCTTTCATTAAAGACTGTAAGGCTGTAAAAGAAGGGTTACATTCCCCGCAGATCATGATAAGATTGATTAATGCGGTTACCTTTCGTGGTGCTTTAAATGTATAAAATGTCTGTAATTGTTATATGGTGGGTGATAGAGGAGGAGAGAGACGCGACCTCCAACTAATTATTTGGAACGACCGTATCTCATCACAAAACTGTTGTGGGGATAATCAGGCTCATTAAACGTGATGATAAAGAGATTTTGTTGACTGAGTTTTTAACTCTTGACCTGAAGTCGCAATCACCGTGAGGAGATTGTAGAAGCCTACTTCTGGAAGTCACGCTATCTGTTGAAATAAACATCGCACAATAAAAATTTGCCTGACTGTGATATGATAAGGTATGAAAAGCTCTGTGTGATTTTTTACCTCCACCCTACGGAGATAATGGCTCACAAATGCCACTTATGAGTATCCCATCTAATACTCCTAAAGGAAAACACATTGTTAGACCTGATATTCAGGGAAAAGGAATGTTGGAAATAGTAATGGAAGATATTGAAAATCTTAAACTGGATCAACCAACCATGTTAGTGAACCCTGCTAATATGGAGCTAATACATGTAGAAAGAATAGCTGCAGCTCTGGCAGAGACAATAGGTCCTAGCATGCAAGCACAGAGCGATAATATGATAAGGGCTATTAAACTGACCCTTTTTGGAAATGGGATTTTCCGTTACACAACAGAAGACTCAATTCAGGCCTTAAAGAACGCTTTACAAACAAGTCAGGGAGTTTAATGTGTTGCTATGTTGCTCATGTGGGAGCTTACACTTTTGGGAAGAGATCTCCCCTTTCTCTACTCCTGAGGTGCTGCAGAATCACAGCAGCACTCAGGGTCAAAGACAGGCGTGACCTCTGGAGAGGAAGAAAATCTAAATCTGAACAGACCACAGAGCCCATTAAAAGGTTTTATGGCCTAAACACAGAGAGGAAGATCTGGAGATTGTAAGGAACTCTCCCTAAATACCCACCCCCACACCATTGAGGGGAAGAGTGTTCCTCTCACCACCAATAAACAAATCATCTCTTAACCAAGTCAGATTTCAAAGTAGCCATAGCTCCAGTTGTTAAGAAAAGAGGGAGATTCAAAAAGTTATCAATAAATTGCCCAGTATATTAAATAAATACAAACAGACACGTATCAATATAAGTCAGATAATGTAGACGAGGTCAATCATGGAAGAAGGCTGACATTTAATGCCTGATATATAAGTAATAGTAATAATAAATATATAGCTGATATTAAATAACTGATGTATAAGGCTCGATATTTCTGAAAATGGGAACACCGTTAACAGCGTTCTATTTCAGTAAAAGGGGGAAAAGGATAGGATATTAGTGATGTGTCGGTCGCGAACGAGCCGATTCTTTTGAACGGCTCTTTGGTACGAACGAGGGGAACCGAGTCGTACTTGGTGAGAGCCGTTCTTCTTATCGTTCAATCAAAGTTGGTCCGCACTCACTGCCTGCCAAAATTCACTCGCCTTTTAAAAAGCTTGATTTTGTTCCCCAAACGTATTCTGTGAAGACCCGCCCCTACTCTGATTGGTAGGTTTCAGCACGAGGAGTTAGGTGGGGTGGGTCTTAACGGAATACGCGAGAGAGAGAAGTCATAACAAGTGGTACTGGACAGATAGACGACGTGTTTTTCGGATGGAAAATGAGCCAAACGCGAAAACGCAGCAGCATTTGGATGCACTTCAACCAAAACCCAGGCAGTGATAAAGCGCACCATTTGTAAAGGCAAAATATCCTTTAAAGCAGGGTCAACAAATAATCTCCATCGCCACTTAAAAACACACTACTAATATTAAGAGTTGCGTGAATTTCATTCAAGGCAAGGCAACTTTATTTACTTAACACATGCAGAGGGTAAATTCAAAGTACATTCACTGACATGAATGACATGGATATGGCGCCACCTTGTGTCATGTTTACAATGCAGATTATTGACATTAGGTCTGGCAATGCAGTCAATCATTATCCTGGTGATTATTTCGCAGATAAACCTAGTAACCCTGCCCCCTTTTTTAAAAAACGGCTCTTTTGAACGGCTCTTTTGAACGGCTCTTTGAAAGGAACGGAGCCATAAGATCCGGCTCCCTTCAAAGAGCCATAATTCCCATCACTATAGGATATACATCAGACAATAGGTATGTGAGATTATTACGTTTTTAGGAGAAATGTATCAATTTAAAATACTAGTTATGGTATTTTTTGTTTTGTTTTATTTGTTGCTTTTAAGAGAAATTGATACAGTTAAAATAATCTAGCTTTGGTTATTTTTTGTTTTGTTAGTTTGTTCCTTTTTGTTTTATTTTTTATTTTTGTTCTATTTTTTTATTTAATTTTTAATCTTTAATTTTTTATTTTTTATTTTTTATTTTAATTTTTAATTTTTTAATTTTTGTTTATTATTTTCTGCATAGTCTCTTGTCCACACTCCAGTCTAGTTGGTGCCGCCAATAAACACTAAAGAAGTAGAAAAGATGATTTCAAAACCATATTTCCAGCAACTTAAGGGCTTGGTATGAGACTTCTCCACACAGGCTGCTGACGTCAAAAGGGGGACCCGAGAAACACAAGGCCAACACAGCAGATTACGTCTGGTTGGAGGGGACCTCCCATGCCGTTCGCCTAGATGGAAAGGGAGACAACTGGTACCACTGGAGCCAGTGTGCGGTCGGGAAAAACACCTGCGAGGACCCTGGACGACATCAGGACAGAGTTGGCCCTCGTCGCGAGGACCCTGGACGACATCAGAACAGATCTGGCTCTCGTCAAGGCAGTCGACCCAGGAGGCGCCATCAGCGGGCCGGAGGAGGAGGATCAGGACATCTCTTCAGCATCGACCCGGGTGCCGCCATCAGCGGGCCGGAGGAGGACAATCAGGCCACATCTCTCTAGCAGGCACCCCAGAAGCCGACACATTTATCCGCTTCGCATCACAGACCTAAAAGCCCGGAGTACCCGGAGTACTCTGTATAACTTGTATACTTGTTCTATTTCCTACCAGTAAACTCAGAAAATTGTTATAACTTTTGATTCCGGTGTTTTCAATTCCTTTCTTAATTTAATAGAGATCCAGCCTCATCCAACGAACGGCGCGTAGCAGAAGTGTTCTGCTCCAACAATGCGAATATATATCTCTTGCCCACAACGCCGATACCAAAAATCATAAAGATCCAAAAGACACGAATAAAGAGAATGACAGAGGTTTTATTTTCGCCGAGCCTGAAAACCAAAATTGCCCCGTTGCCAGCTTCAAAAAGTATGTTTCCCTGTGCCCATCTGACGCCAAAGCCTTCTACCTTCACCCACTAAAAAAGGACCAACAGCTTCTCAACGGTGAATCAGTGTGGTATTCACGTGAGCCCATGGGACATAATTTCCTTGGGCAAATGCTACCCACAATAAGCCAGGCAGCCCAGCTTTCAAAGCGCTACACAAACCATAGCTTGAGAAGCACGGCTGTACAACTGCTCTCTCAGGCTGGTCTTGGATCAAAAGAGATCATGTCTGTGACTGGGCACAGGTGCGAGAGCAGCCTGAAGAGTTACTGGGCTCCAACAATAACCGAAAGGGAGAAATGGAGCAACATCCTGTCCTCCAACCCAGGAAATAGCACCACATCGGGTCAGTGCCTTTCCATGTTGTCTGTCCTTACACACACATTAGCGGTAGCGATACAACTGTGGCAATATTGTTTCCCGTTTTTTTACATGTTGGGAATTGTGCTTTCAGATGTGTCATCTGCGAAACCCCCGCAAGGAGAGAGGATCGAGGACAGAAACGTTGATCTCAATATCCCTAAAGATTTCCCATTCACCATGTCACATTGTACTATTAATGGAAACGTTCAGGTTAATGTTAATTACAGCTAAGGCTCAAATGCTAACATGCACAGAGTTAGTTGCTATCGAAGCAGTTCCTGCCGTTGCAACAGCCTAGTTCAAACATCAACAACGGACTATTTTTCGTAGCGGATGAATGTCATTTTAAATCAGTTACAATCATTAAAAACATTTTCTAAAACAATAAAAGCATTTCAATTAATATTGGGAGTCATATCGTTACTTTGTTGAGAATGTGGCCATGTAATAAGCGGGATGATCGTTTCGCGTCGGGCTCCTGATCTGCCTGTCGGTGTTCTTTTACCCATAATGACCGCGTCGCTGCACATTATCCCTTACTTAATGTAAACTTTACACACACACACTCTCTCTCTCTCTCACAATGAATGACTTTGTATACTGCAGGGTAGCTTGTGAATTTACTCCAGGTGGAACTAAAGTCTGATTTAACACTTGATTATATTTCACATCATTCATCCACATCTGTAAAGTAACTAAAAGTATTAAATACATGTAGTGGAGTAAAAGTACACCATTTACCTCTGACTTATGTTTACTGGCAACCTAAAAGTACCTCAAAAATAGTAATCAATAATGTATTGAAAAGTTATTTGGCTGATTGTTTTATATTGGCTCAGCCAGGTTATATGGGATGCCCAGTCTACGTACAGATGGGTCACTCATTTTGAGTGACTCATTTATTTTCTTTAATCTTTCATCCTGAAGTAAAAAGATATGATTCTACACTGTATTGAAGTAAACATGTATTATTTTGAATTGTATTTTAGTGAACATGTATTGTTTGAACTGTTTTAAGTAATCACAACGGTTTTGGGTAATCATATATATAGAAATGATATTCTTACTTTCAAACTCACTGATCCAGAGATTCTGTTTGTGGTGGCTCTACTCTTCAGCCACCTCCCTTGTGAGTGTGTGTTCCCTTTCCCTGTCTGTGTGGGCGTGGTGGCTGTCACTCCTGGCTCCCGGCTCAATCTCCACCTGCTGCAATCAGCTTTACACACCTGATTCCCATTCAGCCATTTACTAATGGTATATCAGCGGAGGCTCCACAACATGTCAGCGCCAGATCGTTGTTTAAACCCCAGTGGTAACTCTCAGCCTTCTTAGCCGATTTAAAGCTATTTCTCTGTACACGGAATACTTTTCTCACCTGTTTCTCTTATGCTCCAGGATCACTCTCCAGCCGCCTTGTTACCATCACCTGCCGCCACCAGTCATCATTCCAACCGGATTACTCTCCACACTCACCAGTCTTCATTCCTACAGGATTACTCTCCACGCTCCTCCACCTCACAATAAACCTTGTTCCAACACTCTGCCGTGTCCTGCGTTTGGGTCCTATCGGATATCGTAACACTGTTTCACACACCAACTTGGCCTTTTCACCCCTAAAAGCCAGATGTTGTTTTTAAGTCGTTAAAGACATCGTTAAATAGGTGCAGAAAAGTTTAAATGTCTGAAAAGGGATGGTTTATGTGAAGAACTCATGGGAAAGGAATGGAGTTAAGATTCGAATCGGAGATAGGGGTTGACTTTTGACCTTAGGGTACTTTGGAATTTCAAGTTCTGGTGAAGAACTATTGACCCCGACCAGAAGTGAATCCAGCCAGTCAGGACACTTGGGGGAGGTGATCAGCTTACACAGCTCCTCCTCACGGAACTCTGATTCGCTTGGGAGGAAAATGGGAAGGAAGAGTCGACACATCTCCGCCCCAAAAATAGATATGAATACTGATGTTTCTGTATGTAAAAATGCTTCTGGTTTGCTGAGTGGCCGGTCCCGACATCTGTGTCCGCATCGCATCACAAACCTGAAGTCCGGAGTACTCGAGTACTCTGTATAACTTGTATATGTGTTTGGTTTCCTACCAGAAGTAAACTCAGATAATTTGTTATAACTTTGATTCCGGTGTTTTCAATTCCTTTCTTAATTTAATAGAGATCCAGCCTCATCCAACGAACGGCGCGTAGCAGAGGTGTTCTGCTCCAACAATCCTCATGTAGAATGCTATTACGAAACACACATTTGGTTGTTTATAGCATAAAGAACATCTGATTTAATGTGAGGTAGGGAAATAATCATTTGAGTATAAGTATGTGCATATAAATATGTAATTTACAACAGCTGTAAGATGCTTGAAAAGCTTGAAAATGCACCTTGAAAATGAATTTGACTTTGGAAAAGGTGTAAGAACCCTGTGGGAGACTCCCTGATAATTAGGGCAGCTTCAGAACCCACAGTCCCTAACCCCACCCTCTCTTGATCCCCAAATATATCAATCAAAACAATGCAAATGTAATATCAAACACAGCCAGAGTCCAACATCAATGTCACAGCAGTGACATCACCAGCCAGAGTCAAATATTCAATATCACAGCAGTGATATTACCACATCAGCAGAGCATATGTCATATTTTAACATTCATAAAAACCACCTCAACCACAGTAACCAATGTGAAACTATAGTTTAACCTTAGCAGAGTTTCTATTCCCCTTAAACAATTTAAATCCAAATGATCAACTAATGTCAGCCTTTTCCAAGGAAGGGTATTCTTACCTCACTCTAAGACCAAGCAGATACCTTCAGAAACCACGAGAGAGAGACCAGGAGTTTTGGGTCGATGTGTACAAAGTACAAACCGGATTTATTAAGGTTTTAACCTCTTAAGCCCTGAGCCTGTTTTTCAGGTCTCAGGCTCGAAAATGACATTCCCAGAACAAATGACCATATCTTCCCTTCTAAAAGGGTTAAATTAATAATCTTTTTTCTCAAAGTAATGATAAACCTGTGAGTTGGATGTAGAAAAGTCAGAATCAATATAGATGTTTTTTATTTTAAAGAAAATTCAGATTTTACATAGTAAAAAACTGTAAATTATAGTGTCTGTCCAAAAATTCTTTTTTACTTATAGTGCAAACTACCCTTGGATGATGGGTTAGTAGACTAAAAGCTTTAGGAATCCAAAGTACAACATATAATAAGTACCCTGTATCAAGATTGATTAAAAACAAGTGAAATTTGACCTTTTTAGAGAGATTTAGCCAAAAACCCCCACTTCTGGGGTCATTTGGGTGGATTTGACCTATCTCTGGCCCCCCTTGCTCGATTTTGATGAATGAAATCTCTTTATAACCGCTAGAGCCAATGGAATCGAGGGAAAGTTATATACACACCAAAACGTTAACAAATAAGGAGTGAGAGTGACGCGTTACCAAAACCGGAAGCTGCATACACTCTGGTGGCTACCATTAGCAGCTAACTTTTCCGCTCCGATTTTTACATAAAAAATGGAATTATGGATTATAAATAATTTCTTTAAAGGCACAGGTACATTATCAACCTATGGATCAACAGTTGTAGTATTTTTTCGTTTTAATGCCATTGAACACGTCTTTTGACCTAATTGACAGCTACGGTGAGACGATCTGCCGTAAAAGCTCCGTAAAGGTACGTGTTGTGATGTCTGTGTTTGCTTCCCCTGTCGCAAGTTCGGATCGCTCAGTGATGATACTATACCTAAATAATCAGTGGAGTCTCAGCTTTAATCTGCTATATTGTATGTGCAGCTACGATAAGTAATAAGGGTATTTTTATCTTGAATTGTGTGCCGCAGTGCGTTATAATTTTTTCGCTCAGGGGTCATTTAGACGCTTCTTATGAGACTTGTGTTTTGTTTTGGTAAAAATGGTTCATATCTTCAGTTAGCTGAGATTCTTCACGTTAATCTGGTGCTACACATGAATAGTTTCATAAATGTTAAGAAGCCCTGAGACATTATCTCGAAAAAAAAACGGTGGGAGGGGTCCAATGGGGGGACCGCCGTGTTTAAGAGGTTAACAAAGATTGAGGATTAAAAAGAATCCTTAAAAAATAATAAAGACACCAAGTCAAAATACAATAGCAACAGGTTCACAAGTCAAATGTCAAAGCACGGTCTAAAAGAGCCCAAGCCCAGGCCCAGGGCTTGAAAAAAGCCCCGTTTCTTCTTCTCCATTCTTCTTTATAGTCTTCTTCCTCCTCCCTCTCTGCATCATGGGTCATCCCCCTTCCTCTCTTTGAGTCAGAAGGAGGTCACAACTGTTCAACTTTTAATTATTGAACATTAAAAAATTTAAGGTTTAAAAATTAAACAAATACAAACTTATAGTACTGATATGTAATTTTAAAGAGAGGGAATAGGAAAAATTTTCATGAAAGCAGAACACATTGTCAATGTCATGTCTTTAGAATCAAATTATTTTCTTTAAACATTTTAATTTCAAATATGCAAACTTTATACTTTAATTAATTAACAGAGATTTCATTTATTAACAGAGACAAATATGGGCAGCTTGTCTCTACGATTCGCTGGCCCAGGAAGTTGATTCGAATCTGTGTGTAGGTCGCCTGCATCCTGTGCCTCATTGTCTTCATACCCGCTGTAACCGCTCTCAAGGTGTCAAAAACCACAAGCGCCTTTTCAGAATGGTAGCTGGAACTTTTACGCTTTTATTGCACCATCTAAAATGTTTAGTGTGTATAGGTCAAAAGTTCAGAATGTTCTATCTAGTTTCACATGCCTGGTTTCATATGCCTGAAACAACAAAGAAGGAAACATACATCCTTTTTTTGCCCATTGCCGTTCCTTTGATTTGTAGATAGGTTTTGTCGTTGAATGCAAAGTCATTTTTGGTTAGGCTCAAGTGGAGAAGTTTCAGAATGTCTTGATCCGGACGGGATGTGTCCGGATATTGGGTAAGAATGTTCTTACACTACAGTGGACATTTTCAATGGGCTGGGTCCCAGGAGGATATTCATTCTGACTTTTCTACATCCAACTCACAGGTTTATCATTGCTTTGAGAAAAAAGATTATTAATTTACTCCTTTTAGAAGTGAAGATATAGTCAATTGTTCTGGGAATGTCATTTTCGAGCCTGAGGCCTGAAAAACAGGCTCGGGGCTCAACTGGTTAACAGTTTTTATTGCATGATCAGACACTTATCAAAACCAATTGGTAATTTCCTGCTGAATGTTCTTATCTTAAATTCATCCTCTCCTGTGCTATTATTTCTCACCATCATTTAAGGCAGGGGTGTCAAACTCAAGGCCCGGGGGCCAAATCTGGCCTGCGACTTCATTTCATGTGGCCCGCAAGAGCTTGCAAAGAATATAATATGTTTATTATACGGTTACATGCCACTTTACAGAAGCAGGTTGCCCATAAACTACATGTCCCACAATGCATCTCGTTTTGTGACATGCACACTGAAGAGACTTGCAATTATTTGCCCTGGACTTCTGCTTTCAGACGTAGTTAATTACTAAGTTATTATCCTATCCGATAATAATCAAATTCAGAGGCAATAATGTAATATAATACATTATATATATATTTATATAGTTAAAACCGGCCCTTTGAGTGCAAACATAATGTTAATGTGGCCCGCGATGAAATTGAGTTTGACACCCTTGATTTAAGGGAAGCAAGAATGTATTTAATATGGACAATCTAAAAACTTAGATCGGATACAGTACTCTTCATAAAACAGTGTCTGCTGCAGCGCTGCATCATTATGAGTCCAGGGAGGAATGCAGCCGCAGCTCATTGGCCAGGGAGCCTCCGAACTTCTGGCAGTGTGAGGATGATCCCGAGCAGAGAACAGATACGAGGAGCAGGGCGTTGACAGCTGTGGTGTACAGGGCTCTCTGTGATAAGAGCACTGTGTGGGAGGAGGAACTGTACCGAGATCCGACACGCAAGAACCGGAGGGGATTACAAACCAAACTGAGAGAGAGTCAACCCACATAGAAAGCTACCGTCTCTGAGGGCGTGTTCTTTTATTTACTTGAGGAGTAAAATAAGAGTATTTTACTTATCAGATATCATGAACATTTTGTTTTAAGATAAGATATAATTTAATTGGCAAACATAAGATATAATTTAATTGGCAAACATGGAAAACTAGACAGGAAAGTGCGTTAACAAAAATCAAAGCGATTGAATGGATGTTTTAGTAGCGTGGAATTAAAACGTTAACTTATTACCAAATTAATTGCCTATTCAATGTATAAAATGGATCAACTTTTATCAAAGGAGAATCTGGTATAAAGTTTTAGCATTAAATGTTTTCCATTCAGAAAGATGCTTGAATTTCATCTTAAAGAATAAAACCTTCCGACAAAAAATAAGCGTTTAAGATCCTTCTTTTAAATATTTCCATCACCCATATCTTTGGTTAAAGCTGATATAATCTCTATCAATTCAAATGACCATAAGAAAAGTAATTAAACTGTTAACAAATCCTTGTCCCAGAGGTGTTTTTATAAACTAATGCATTATCCTTTAATATCTGATGTTTGGGTGTTTTTAGAAACACTGAAGAAAATGTAAAATATTAAACATGTTAATAATTGAGCTGCAGAGGCGTCGGTAGTTATTTTAGGGAAAGTGTGTTGCAATAAGGCTAGCTGTTCCCCTGATACAAGTCTAAATTGATGGTAAATACCTCACTTCTTTTGTAAATACATTTTTTTAAATGTCCAATATAAGAATAATATGGTCGCAGGGCTTACAAAGCAAATTGAGATACAGTTAAAAATAAGATTATTGTGTCTATTTCCTTTGAGTAACAGTAGATAATAAAGGGAAACATTGACTATGTTCATAATTAAGCATACTACATGTCCATGCTTAAACATGATATTGCTTTGACAAAAATAGTCTTACTATATAATGTTGCCCTGAGAAAATGAACAAACATTTTTTAGTACATAAATACAAATAAATAAGTATTTAAACAATCAACCATACTTCTTTACATATTAAGCATTATAAAGAGTTATATTAATTTAAAACATGTTAAAAAGTGAAATCTGTCGAGCCAATTGGTGGCACTGTCTCCCCTGCACTTATACCACCTCCACTTTTAAATCAATACCTGGGGCCTCATTTATAAAGGGATATACGCTCAAAAAATGGCGTACGCCAGTTTCTACGCAATGTTTGCGATTTACAAAATACTAACTTGACGGGAAAATGTGCGGTCCTCCACGCAAACTCTAACCCATGCGTACGCACTAAGCACACAAACGGGAGAGACGAGAAACTGCGACACCGTTGGCAGAAGGAAGAATGGAGAGAAATATGTGGAAATAATACCATAAATAAAATGTTACCTCATTTATCAAATATGAAGAATTCATTTTCAAACATTGATTAAAGCCAATCTTAAAATGATTAAACAAACGCCTGTTTGAGACTCCTCAGTGCACACAAAAACATAACTTGGAGAAATAAATAAATACGGATATGTTATTTAAAACCACCTCGAATATGTTGTGTTAATGTTATGAAATGTTTTCTCATAAATGATGCGGTAAGCAGGAGGACAGAATTACGTCTAAACTGACGCCGTTTTGCATTTCTATAGGTTGAAGATACGAGCATGGTTTTATATACTATCACGTTTAATCATGTTTTATGCCCTTTGCCAAGACTTGATAAGTCGCTCGTAAAACACAGGAGGGAAACTAAGAACACCATATGTGGTAAATTGTACAGCTAATATAACACAACACATTGTATTTCCTTTAACTGGTGGATTATGGATATATAGTTGCTGATCGACAGCTGGAACACAAACCACCAAATACAACAAAATAATTCAGATCCAGTCGTCATGACTCCACTCCGGAGGGATTCCCCGATCATTTCTTACAGTTTCTCATCAAGGGGGGGTCTCCTGTCCCCGGTACAAACACACTGCCTGAGGAAGGTTATGTGTATTTGTTTTGTCATTAACTTTTTTCGGACCACTTATTTATTTATTTTGGTGACGATCCGACCTCCATGCTGCTACTCTGGTTCAAACTGCATCCACCAAACAATATGATTTATCTCGACCTCCCCAAAATAACCAAAATCTGACACGGTGTGAGATGTCTTTTTTAGCTGTTCTGTCATAATTTCCTGCGATCTTCTTCATGCAGTCAAAATGAATGAATGAATGGGCGTTTCTTTGACTATTTATAGGCAAATATGGGCGTTACGAGAAGCCTGCAAAAGCTGCGCCGCATTTCGAGTCGATTGTGATTTATAAAGGGAAACAGGCGTAGGAAGTGCCGGTATGCACTTCCCTCGCTGGTACGCAATGTTTTGTGAATCGGAAAATGTCGGAACATTTCTGTACCTATTTTTTTGCTTTGTACTACGTAAGCAACCTTCTCACGTCAATCCTACGCAAGGCGTTATAAATGAGGCCCCTGGTCTGGTTTAATGCCTGCAGATTCCTGACGGGGAAATATTAGTAACAACAATAAGATTGTGCAAGCTCTGGAGGCAGTACCCCCACCCCCCCCACTAAAGCCCCTGACTCAGGTCGGAGTGTGAAGGAGAGCTGGCACTGCATGCAGACACACAAGAAAGAAGGCATTAATTACAACAAGTCAGTCTTTTATGCGCTCTATCAGAGGCTCTGGAGCAGAGCCAAGCCAGGACCCTGTGAGGGGGGGTCTGCCTGCCGCTGGAATGTGGTATAGTGCGTGTGTGTTCAGGTGTTTTCAGTGTGTAGATGTGTGTGAACACACATAGCAAACCTGCTGCTGGGTCTACAAACATGTAAGCCCAGTGGAGTTTAATGTGGACGAAGCAATCAGCAATAACTTCAACTAAGAACCAAGCTGTTTACTTTGTAACCAACGGTGAAGCTGACTTACTTTTTGTTTGAATATAGTAGTTCACTGTGCATGCAGCCTGTTGAAGTTGCTCTTGCTAGATTTGTACCAATTTAAACTTTTATCTTTCCTTATATGATCTGACTTGTTATTTTTCTATTAGTAACTCACCTTAGTAACATCCAGAGTTGGGTGTAACGCGTTACAAAGTAATATTACTTTTGTCTGTAACGGAGTAGTGTAACGCGTTACTTTTCAGTAACGCGTTACACTACATCACACTACAGTTACTAACATTGCCCCGACACGCGTTACTTCGTTACTTTTATAAAATCAGTCATAATCACACTGACAGACAAGAGGGGTTTCCGCCGCAGGTTTATGTATGTAATCTGCGCGACTTGCGCGTCCACATCTCCACGTGCAGTGCTGCATAAACATGGCTGAGTCAGCGATAACTTTCGAGGGGTGGAGGTATGCCCATTATTTTGAGTTCGTCCGAAGAATAGACAGGAATGTGACGGTGAGGTGCAAACTGTGTCCAGGCCAGAAGCTGTTATCCACTGCTGTAAACACCACGTCAAACCTCAACAAACACCTGCAAAGAACACATGCTAAGCTGTCTTGCAAGCTTGTTGTGGTAGGCTGGTAGCCTATTTTATTAAAGAGCATATAAAAAGAAAGACTTGTGTTATGTCTTCCTTATTGCAATAGTAATTGGGGGTGCAAGTGGAGTCTCGCAGAGGCAAAACTGTGGCGCGCTTACACTGTAGGTGCGCCGCAGTCTGCGTGATCTGCCTGTAGGGAGGGGCGGGCCGGCCCTGCGAGTAAAGTAACGAGTTACTTTATGTAGAGAGTAACGAAGTAGTGTTATATATTACTTTTTTTTTTTTTTTAAGTAATATGTAATATATTACTTTTATTTAGTAACGACCCCATCTCTGGTAACATCTTAAGCTGTGCCCTCTGTAAACGTACTTATCGAGAGAGATTTTTCAGTTTTTTCGCCATTGAGTTGCTGATGTTGTGCATCCATGCCGCTGTTTTCCAGCAAATCCATGGCTGCCTTGTTTACACAAGCTAATTGTGCTAAAACCAGCTGGCACAGTGGTTGCAACAACAGCTACCCCCACTGATATCTGGAAAAAGGACACAGAGGATGCAGTGTAAACCAAAGAGCTGAAGGAGGAGAGCTGTGTCCAGATTTATAGATAAAAATAGATGTAAGCAGTGTCTCCCCGCCCCTCGTCATTGGCAATGTAAGATCACAGGCTAATGGAATGGAAGAGTTAACGGCGTTAGTCAGAAGTCAGACAGAATATCTGGACTGTAGTTTAATATGCTTTGCCAAAAATATGGCTGCACCAGGATATATCTGACGATAATATTTCCATCGATGGCTTCCAGACTGTTTGGGTCACGATTTCATCAATGTTTCAAATGTTTCTTTTGATGGCTTCAGGACTGTGTGGGCCAACAAGGAAACAACCTAATTTGAAGAAGAAAACCTGAAAACGTTGTTGTTACATCCTTATGTGGTAGAAAGCAGTTTGGAAGTATTGCCTGAGTTTCCATGGTTCTTATCCCTTGTTTTTCCCCGTTGTCTTGCAGCCAGCACTTTTATAGCCATGTTAAGTGCTCTCCTCTTTCCTGAGCATCGGGCTGTATTCTGGGGGCCACGGGGCATTTAGCCGGGGCAGATAAATAATGATCACCAGGCGGCTGATTTCCTAATGCTGATGTATGGCTGTGACGGGACAGGTGCTGGCTCCACAGCATCCCAGAACCACGTCAATTAATCTACTCTGTCATGTGATGAAGCAGCCATGAATTACCCAACACTTCCTCTACAGCACAGACCATAAACTGCTGATTATACACACACACACACACACACACACACACACACACACACACACACTGGCTGAATAGAAGTTGTTGAACTTTTTTCATTTCACCTCTGTGCATCCTGCGAGAACTGATTGAGCTTTTCCAGCAACTTTTTCTTCACACCCACACACACTTTCAGACTGGAGGCTAACTAAAGGAATAATACAACCGTTCCTCTGGCATCTCTGCCCCTAAACAAATGTCTAAAGTAAACGATAGCTCAGGTTAATAGTTTTAGAATGTTTGGCCAATCGATTTCACCCACAGCTGGCTTCAACTTTGACCTGCCATGAGATGTTTCTTTACTTGTTGAGATCCATCCCATGTTCCCTACAACATCCCTGCTTCTATGAACCTATGTTGCATGCCATTCCAGTCCCCCTCTTCTATAATCTCTTGACATAACATATATGAAGCCAGAATCAGCAGGATAAGATGTTCACATGGTGAGTGTTGTGGTTGACAGGGACGACCCTGACCAATTTGTTGCCCTAGGCAAGATTTTAGCGGGCTGTTAATAATGTTAATAAAAGCACACAGAAGCTATATGTTTTTTTTTTAGTTTGTATTATTTTAAATAAAGAAAGATTCAAAATTCAAACCTAAATACAAAACAAATAAGGTGACAAATTAGAGAAGAAACAACACATTATATTATATTCTAAATATAGTAAACTACAGTATAAATAGCCTAATAAACTGTATAATTGATGCTGCTGCTAGTGATGTGTCGGTCGCGAACGAGCCGGCTCAAAGAGCCGGCTCTTTTAAGTGAACGACGGGAGCCGGCTCGCACACGCGAACGAGCCATTATTTTTTTACATATTTTTTTTTACGGGTGCTCCGCGTACATGCAGTGACTGAATGTCACGCGCATGCTGTGCATCACGTGAGTATAGACAAGGAGGGAGGGGCTGCGTGTGCTCAGTGCTGGTTGCTGAACAGAGGGAGAGGAGAACACACACGGTGAAGTGTCAGTTTGCGTCGCGCTAATAAGATGAGTGAAAGTAGGAAAAGAAGCAGCATTTGGCTGCATTTTAACAATTGTGCAAACACAAAGGCAGAATGCAGAATTTGCAACATGAAGCTCTCATATAGAGCAGGGTCCACAAACAACCTCCACAGGCACTTGAGAACTGTGCATCCAACAGTTCAGTTGGAAGAAAAAAGGCAGGCCAGACTGCCTGCTTCTGCCAGTGCGTCTACTCCACCTGTTGTTGCTGCAGCTACAGGATCTACCCCCCATGCATCAGGTACCCAAAAACCAACAGCTACACAGAGCTCAATAAGCCAATTTATATCAAAGGCAATGACCCCAGCTAGACAGAACATAGTGGATGAAGAATTGGCCAAAATGATCGCAAGTGATTTCCAACCATTTTCCATTGTGGAGGACAAGGGATTCCGAAGCTTCACACAGGCTCTCAATCCAATGTATGTTCCTCCAAGCAGGAAAGCACTCTCTCAAAAAATCATTCCGAGACTGTATGATAGAGAACGTGCTTCACTGCAGGCCAGGGTTAAGGAAGCTACTGCAGTTTGCCTTACCACTGATTGCTGGACATCAAGAACCACCACCTCTTTCATGTCTGTTACATGTCACTTTATAGAAAATTATAAAACGGTGGCCTGTCTTCTGGACTGTTTTGAGTTTAGCAACAGACACACTTCAGAAAACTTGGCAGAGGAACTGCTAAGAGTGGCAAAAGAGTGGGACATTGAAAATAAAGTGGCTTGCTGTGTTAGTGACAATGCAGCTAACATAACCAAAGCCATTAAACTCTTGAAATGGACCCACCACCCATGTCTCGCGCATACCATCAACCTGATGGTAAGAGATGCCCTGAAGGTCATGAAGCCCACTCTTGACAAAGTGAAGGGGATGGTAGAATTCTTCCATAAGAGCACAAGAGCAACAGAGAAGTTGAAGTCTACTCAGCGCCAAATGGATATGCCTGAGCTGAGGCTCAAGCAAGACTGTGTCACAAGGTGGAATTCTACATTGTACATGCTGAAACGGGTTCTGGAGTCAAAGGATGCAATCATCTCTACCCTGGCCCTTATCAATGCACATATGGATGCTCTGGATCAAGAAGAATGGGAGGCACTACAGGAGACCTGCACTGTTTTGGAACCCTTTGAGCAGGTCACCGTGGAAATCAACTCAGAGAGGTACAGTTGACAGTTGTTATTATATTATTTATTATTATATAATAACATATTAAGGAACATTTTAGATGTGAATGTCAGTAATATTAAACAAGAATAAACTGAGCAAAGTCTATATACCACATAATAAAACAAAGCATAATAATAGAGTCACTGTTTTCTCTTTTTTCAGCTATGTGACATCCTCCAAAATGCTACTCCTCTGCAGGGGTCTGCAGAAAATCACAGCCTACAACCAGACACAAGTGACCAAGAGGAAAGTGACAGAGTTGGTGACTGCTCTCTCAACGTCGATGGACAGAAAGTTCCACAGAATGGAATACAACACTGTCCTATCAGAATCTACTGTACTCGATCCAAGGTTCAAAAGGCTGGCCTTTAATGATAACTGCGCTGTTGATGAGGCTCTTCAGAGAGTAACGGGCCGTCTCCACGGCAGCGTTAAAAAATCTTGAAACGCTTCTGCCCATTCACTTTGAATGGGGTGACGTCACTTTTTTCGCTTTCGCCGAAATGCATTGTGGGCAGGCGAGCGGAGATTCTCAGGATTTTCAAGATCCAAAGTTGAACAATGTTCAACTTTTGAAGCTGAGGAGGAAGCGTCAGCCAATCAAATCCCGTGTACGCAAATCTGACAGTTCAAGCTCTAGCCAATCAAACGGCGTGTATGCTGGGAGAGACAGACCGCAGGTCATTTCCTCATATTCCAAAACATGGAGGAGAAATTAGCGGTAGCGAATCAATCACCCGGTGCTTTATGACCAGACCTACCGGGATATAAACCGGAGGAGCCAGGCATGGAGGGAGGTGGCAGAGACAGTGGTATGTTTTCGCCTGTTTTGGGGAGTTTATATCCAGTTTACTTCGGGCTTTTTGGCTTCATATGTCGCGGGCGGGAGATTCATGTGATTGGTTGATCGCAAAAAAATCCCCAAGCCTCAGATACGCCCACCTCCAAGATTTTTTTAACGCTGCCGTGGAGACGGCCCGTAACAGCAGCAGCAGCTCGTTGCGACCTCAGCAGCCAGCCAGCTCAACCACCAGGAGGCCAAGAGGGAGAAGAGGGAGCAAGGGCACCAGAAGTGGAGCCACAAATGTCTGCTGTTTGGAGGCTCTTTGATGCAAGAGCAACAGAAGACATTGCAAGAAGGAATCCCTCAGCAGATGCTATGCTGGAAGTAAGGTCCTATCTGGAGGAGCCTCTTATCCCAAGAACCGCAGACCCACTGAGCTGGTGGGAGTCCAAGGCTTCAGTGTACCCACGACTTGTGAAGGTCATGGCACGGCGACTGTGCATTGTAGCCACATCAGTCCCCTCAGAAAGGATCTTTTCTAAAACAGGGCAGATAATAACAGAGAGAAGAAACCAGATCAACCCCTCTAAGCTGAGGCACTTGGTCTTCCTCAATGCCAATCTGCCCTGAAAAGAAAAAGAAAAGGTTACAGTTTGATAGTTGACGGTGGTAGGTTCATTAGAGACTGTTTGATACTGCTGTTTTGCACATTACAATACATTTATTTTTATTATGTTTTTTGTATGATAGAGACTGTTATTTGCTGCTGTTTTGAGCATTGCAATATATTTATTTTCATTATGTTATTTATTTATGATTATTTTTATTTTTTAAGATGTTATGTCAGCTGTTGCTATATTTTGTAGTTTATACTGAAATAGAGCCCTGCTGTTTTGTTAGGGCTTTTTTTTTTAAATAAAAATGTAAAATATACAAAAATACAGTAGCTGTCCTTTTTTAAATGTCTATGCTTAAGTTTTTATTGGTGTTGCTATCTGCTTTGTGTAGCGTGGTTCTACAAGGGTCTGTAAATGAAATGAAAACAATTGGCCACAGCAAATCATTTATATTACAAATTAAATGTTTACTTTTGAATACTTCAGTACAAAGGATGTGTTGAACAATTTAACTGATATATGTGTACACATATAAATAATTAGTCAAAACAGGGCTACATTTGATTGAATTATAAAAGGTATATGTGGTAAAATAGAAGAGCCGTTTGGGAGCCGAAAGAGCCGGCTCTTCTTGGTGAGCCGAGCCAAATGAGCCGGCTCACTCAAAAGAGCCGGAATTCCCATCACTACTGCTGCTGCAGTGCTGTGCTGAGGTGGAGAGGATGTCTGCAGATGGCCCAAAATATTTCAAAAGTGCATCTGAAGAGGGAAGAGAAGTATATGTGACCATCAAAAGATGCATTACATTTGCTAGACCTAAGACATATTATAGAAATCAGATTACAGGTGCAGCTCAGAAAATAATTTCAATATCATGGAATATATTGCCTCCATACCATGTAAAATGTATGCATTTATCTGTGCAAAAGGAGCCCTGACCAAGTATTGAGTAAATAAATGAACAAACTTTTTAGAAGGTCGAAATATCTGTATTATAAATCCTGTTTTGATTGTTCTTATCTAATATTATTAGTGATTTTCATGATCTGTAAACTGTAATCATCACAATTAAAACAAAAAAGGAAATATTTCACTTTATGCATAATGAATCTAGAATATATGAATGTTTCATTTTTTGAATTAAATTACACAAAAAAAGTTCTATGATATAGTCATTTTTTGAGATGCACCTTTAGATTCAGCTTTGGCATCTAATCAGATGGCAAATAAGCAGTTAAGTGCAGTGTAATATAGCATATTGAAGATAAAGGCTAAGGTATTCAGTATTTACTCAATACAGGTCATGGACAGTATACAGCAGAACATGCTTTCAACTCTCCATATGCAAAAGGAGAATAATAATCAATAATCAGTTGTAATAAAATGATCATTCTGCAATAGCGTGGTTGTAATATTCATAAACCCCGCCCCTCCCGCCGTGGTGGTGGCCTTGCTGTAATCCACAACCAGAACATCGAGATCACAGAACTCACCCTCCCCTCAGTAAAATCATTCTAATTCATTGCCTATAAAGCCCCTCCCTCACTGACAGTCATCCTCATCTACCGGCCTCCTAAACCTCATCCCTCCTTCCTCTCTGATTTCACTGAATTCCTCACACTTGCCTCATCCCTCTCTCTCTCAACGTCTGTTATTACTTGGTGACCTCAACATTCACATTGACTCACCCACCTGCAAGCTGGCATCCAAATTCACAACCCTACTGGACTACTCACTTCCCTCAACACCCTAGCCCCCCTCAAAAATAAAACTGTCACTTTCAAGACCTCCTCACCCTGGTTCACACCCGCACTGCGTAAAATGAAGCAGCGAGGCCGCCAACTTGAACGTCTTTCATAGAAAACATCCCTCACAGTCCATCACATAAGCTACAAACTCCATCTCAATGCATACAAAGATGCTCTTATTGCGGCTAAATCTGTCTACACACATACCTCTCCAACATCTTCACTGACCCCTCCCGTAACCCCAGGACCCTCTTCTTCACAGTAAACAAGCTCTTCAAACCCCGCGCTGACAACCTCCCTACCTCTACTTCCGCTACTTGCAGCTCATTCCTCCAGTTTTTCGCAGACAAAATTAACGCCATTAACCACTACTTCTCAGCTCCATCTGACTTACAAGCATCTCCAACCTCCACCGCTACCACTTCTCCCCCCATCTCCCTTGACCTCCTGACTCCTCCTCCCCAGTGCCGCCTCTCCCAGTTCAACCTGGTTACCCCACTTGAAATACTCCATCTGATTGGTTCCTCAAATCCCACAACCTGCTCCCTTGACCCTCTACCCACTCCTCTCCTGAAGTCCTGCCTCCCTGTCCTCTGCCCCTATCTTGCTAACCTTTTCAGCTCCTCGCTGTCCCATGGAACCGTCCCCTCTGCCTTCAAAACTGCTGCCGTTACTCCAATCCTCAAAAAGCCCGGTCTTGATCCCTCCTCCCTCACTAATTACGCCCCATCTCCAACCTACCATTCCTCTCAAAAACTCTCGAACGCATTGTAGCCAAACAAATCCACTGCCATCTCCAAAGCAACCAGCTTTACGAACCCCTTCAGTCTGGATTTCGTCCTCACCACAGTACAGAAACTGCACTCGTCAAAGTCCTCAACGACCTCCTCACCTCTGCTGACACTGGTTCCCTCAATATTCTCATCCTCCTCGACCTGAGTGCAGCCTTCGATACCGTGAGCCACAACATCCTGCTCACCCGACTCAGGGACATTGGTATTGAAGGTATTGCACTCAGATGGCTCCAGTCCTACCTCACTGAATGGTAGGACTGGAGCCGACTGAGGCTGTGACTCTGCCACAGCCTCAGTCACCCAAGGCGTTTCTCAAGGATCAGTACTTGGCCCCCTCCTCTTCATCATTTACATCCTCCCCCTCAGTCAGATACTCCGCCACCTCAACCTGGACTTCCACTGCTATGCTGATGACACTCAGATCTACCTCAGCACCAAATCCCTCCATAACGCACCCCTTACCCACATTGACTCCTGTCTGACAGCTATACAAATGTGGATGCAACATAACCTCCTCAAACTAACCGCAACAAAACAGAACTCCTTCTAATCGGCTCCAAATCCACCCTCAGCAAGGTCACTAACATAACACTCACCATCGATGGCACCATTGTTTCCCCCTCCAATCAGGCATGCAACATTGGCTTATCTTTGACCCCACCCTCTCCCTCGAACCTCACATCCGCCAAACAGTCAAAACGATAGTTACGTATGTAACTACGGTTCTATGAATCCTGGATGACCGCCAGAGGCGGTGCTTAGCACTGAATATCTTCTGTCTCGCGCATGCGCAGGTCGAATATTTATATCAACAAAGTCACGTGTGACCTCGTATGACCCTGGAAGGTATAAGTTCCGGTGTTGTCAACGAGTTCAGTCCTATGGAATCTTCTCGCGGAAACACGAGATTCCGAGTGACCAAGAACTCTGGCGGTCATCCAGGATTCATCGAACCGTAGTTACATACGTAACTATCGTTCTATTTCATCCTTACTGACCGCCAGAGGCGGTGCTTAGCACTGGATGACCTATACCAACAGAGTCACGAGGAAGTCTGAACACTTACCCTATAGGGACGGCCTAGGTGGACTCTGCAGGAGGACCACACCCAGCGGGTGAGGGGCGGCAACATTCACCCTGTAGTATCTGGTGAATGTGCTCGGAGATGCCCATGTGGCCGCGGCACATATGTCCTCCAGGGGCACACCTCTCAAGGTCGGCCATGACGTGGAGACACTCCTGGTAGAGTGGCACTTTACTCTGGATGGCAAGGGACGGTCATTCGCCTTGTATGCCTGGGCAATGACGTCCACGATCCAGTGGGACAAGCGCTGTTTTGAGAGCGCACAGCCCCTTCTAGGACCACCGTAACACAGAAAGAGCTGTTCAGACTGATGTATGCCTGCGGTAGTCTGGACATAAGCTCTAAGGGCCCGCACCGGGCATAGGAGTCTTGACCTCTCTTCCCCCTCTCCTGATGGGGGGTCAAACCGTGCCAGCTGAATAGGCCGATTAAAATGAGAGCGTGCCAGCACCTTAGGGAGGAAAGCTGTGTTCGGCCATAAGGTGACACCTGAGCCTTCTGAGTTCCACCTCAGACACGAGCTGTTCACGGACAAGGCCTGAAGCTCGCTTACACGCTTTGCTGAGGTGATGGCAAGAAGGAAAGCAGTCTTAGCTGAGAGCCACCTCAGTTCTGCCTGTAACAAGGGTTCAAAGGGAGGCGAGCATAGGGCATCCAGCACCAAGGGCAGGTCCCATGTAGGAGCCCTTGGGATGTTCGGGGAGCGAAGCCTCAGAGCTCCCCTTAACCTCTTAAGGACGACAATCCCCCCTTTGGACCCCTCCCACTGTTTTTTTTTTAGACAATGTCTCAGGGCTTCTTAACATTTATGAAACTATTAATGTGTAGCACCAGATTAACGGGAAGAATCTCAGCTAACTGAAGATATGAACCATTTTTAGCTAAAAGAAACACAAGAGTAATACCAAGCCTTTGAATTAGCATTGAGCGAAAAAATGCTAACTAATGCTAATGGACTTTTGCACAGCACTCACTCTCAAAATGCCCTTATTACTTATCGTAACTGCACAAACAAGATATCCGATTAAAGCTGAGACTCCACAGATTCCATAGCTGAGACTCCACAGATTCCATACATGTAGTGTCATCACTGTACGACCCCGAATTTGCGGAGCTTTCAGCCAGAAAAGAGAAAGTAAACAACATCCGGTTTCAAAAATATTACAATAATTACATCTTACCTTTTTTGATTTGTGTTCAAAAGTTGTGTTCAACGGAATAAAAACGCCGCTCAAGGTTAATCCAATGTCTCTGTGTCACGTAGAATATTTTACTGATAATCCATCATCATATTTATGGCAATAAACTGGGTATAAAGTTTTGCAGTCAAGGCTTGTACTTTCAGATATGCTTCGTTTGCTTCTCTATTACGTCCGCAATGGTAATGTTTACGTGGATTTGGGAACTGCCCATCGGATTCTATTGGATCTTATGGTTAAGAAAAAGGTGTAAATCACTCAAATCGACAATGGGTCCCATAGATATGGTCCTGCGTAAAGTATATAGTATGAATGCCAGCAGCAGACCCATTACGCACCAGACTCTACGCTGTGTTTAGTACGTAAACAACAGGAATTGCAGCAGGACCCAGAGCGGACAGCAGATAACGGAGCAGATTACAAGATTGGCGTTTAGGACTTTTTCTATACTTTGACTTTTGTCAAATAATGGTGTAAATGACCTTTAATATGTTTAACCTTTTGTAGAGGTGGTTATATTTGTGTGCCGATGTGTTCCTGTGGTAAAGTTTTAGTTTTGTACTTTTATTTTGAAGGGACTTTTGCCGGAAGTGAATAGAGAACGGAGGAGTGAAACAATGACGGATGAATGACGGAGAAATTAACATAGAATAATTAGTTACGTTGGGTTTTTAGCACCTGGCTGATAGGGGCACAAGGTTTGTTATTACTTTAATTAATATGTGTATTGATATTATGTGGTGTTATTTTGTAGTTTTGCAGAGTTTTGAGTCCATGCTTTTGAATTAGCAAAACTGCTATATTAGCCTACATGTGTTCTGCTCTGTTAGTTAGGGGGCAGTAGTGAGCTATAATTGCATTATTTAGTTTGAATTAGAAATGTAACGTTTATAAATGCAAGGAATGGAGGTGTTTTATCTGTGAGATGGTGGCTAATTATTGTGTTTTCTTTCTTTTCATAGCTCTTACGTTGGTACGTTGATACTTAATGTATACATGCAAGGGTATACAATAAAAGGATACCATGCATCAGTTCGAGAGTATGACCATTATTCAGCTGGGGACGCTACAAATGGCTTGCAGGAAAGAGATGCTTACTACTTTACAGGCAATGGAAATTGTGACTAATGTTGACAGCGATGCAGATATGTTACCTGTTGATTCTGAGTCAGACGACGAGGATCTCCTGCAGCCAGAACGGAACCCGGAGCGTTGTGACTCTGATGATGAAATTCCACCACGGGAAAGGCATGTAATCTCTCTGTTTTTATCTATTACTTATTTATTTGGTGTACGACTATTCATATAGTAAATAAAAGCGTCTGCTAAATGTAATGCAGTGGTTCTCAAACTTTTTCTGTCAGGCCCCCCCTTTGGAGAAAAAAAAAAGTTGGGCCCCCCCAACACAAATAGTCAGGCTCAGTGGCGGCGTCAGAGATTTATTTTGGGGGTGCGGTGGGGTAGCTTGACGTTTCATAGAGGGTGCTCAAACATTTAGGGTTTCCCATTAATGTACCGGTCACTACAGTTGAATTTTCTACTGCAACACTCCCCACGCATATACACAGTACATCCGCGACTGTTACAATGAAGGCTCGATAATCAGCTCACGGCATATTGGTGTAAGCAGGGGTAAAGTGCAATTTTTATAGGTGGTGTGTGGACCTCACATAGGGGGGTCCGGGGGCAAGCTCCCCCGGGAAGATTTATTTTTAAATATTGAAGTTAAATGCATCAATCTGGTGCACTTTGAGAGCAAAATGAAGAGATCTATGGATACATCTCTCAACACCCATTTGAAACAGAACTGTAAACATATTTACTTTTTCTTTATGGATATTTTACAAATCACCCTTTTAAACTTTATTCTTGTTTTACTGTCATATAGTATTTCATACCTGTTTTTCATTTATTCTCTTATTGTTTTATAACTATAATGATCATATAAACGTGTGCCTCGGAAATAATTGTTTACATTAATGGTGACCAAAACGTTTGAGACCCACTGAGACAGGGGTAGCCAACCCGGTGCCCGCGGGCACTTGGTCGCCCGCAGGGGCAACATGAGTCGCCCGCGGGGCATGTTCTAAAAATAGCTCGCCAAGCAAATCCAAAATGTATAAAATACACAAAACAAAAAAGGAAATGTAATTAAAAGAATCTACCCTATGCATAAACGAAACCTAAATCATAGCGAACTCTATACTTACTACAACTCTATATCTATCTAACACCCCTCCTTCCCCCACCCCCACAATGAATATCGACCAATCACGTTCTTGCTTGATTTGCGGGACCAGCGTTGCAGTCGGGAAGAAAAGCAATGTGGCACCTCCCCGCTGATTTTCCTTCTGGCAGAATCTACACAACACATCAGCCCCATTGAACAGCCTATCATGCCAGCCTATACAACACATGGGGGGCAGAGTTTTACTCTGCGTGTTGCAACTTGCATATATATTTATTGCACTTGACGCACACACACGCCTGGCATAATTTCCACCTGGGGACAGGGGGGAAATGTCCCCCGCTCTTTTCGAAATCCCGTTTGTGTCCCCCCACTTTACAAATATGTTTATTATTATTTTTTAACGCAAGCCGTCATCGCCACGGAGGAGCACACAGCCTCTGTGAGCGAGCGAGACAGAGGGAGAGAGAGAGAGCTAGGGGGGGAGAGAGAGCGAGCGAGAGAGCGAGGGAGAGCACACCTTTATCTATTTAATATAGATAAAGTAAGAAATCATTCCAGTGTGTACTATAGGACAGTCAAAAAAACAAAAAACTGTTTGAAAGGGGAGTGATTAGTAAAATAAGCATAAATAAAAAGAAAGAATGCTAACTAGGTAACATAAGATAAGAATAAACCAGTTTAAATGATTTGTTATTGGTGATCATATTCTAAAGATGTTTGGATTATTGAAAAGTATACAGCTCCCTTTCATCTGAGTGTTGAGAGCTGTATCCATCAATTCATGTTGTGCTCAAAGTGCTCCAGATTGATGCATTTCACTTCAACATTTAAAAATAATCTTCCCGGAGGAGGTGAGGACCCCCCTAGAGGAGGTGAGGCCCGTCCACCCCCAAATAAAGCAGGTTAAAATAATTAAATTGCAGACATGTTCTTTTAGTAAACACTGAAAACGGGTCCCACAGACCCAAACAGCACACAAAGGTTAAAGGTAAGCATATAATAATGTTAAAATGTGCTAAATATATACACTGCAAAAAACAAAAAAAAGAGGAGTAAAAGTAGCCCCCGACTTGTTTTATTTTTTAAAAGTATCCCCTGTTGGAGCAGAACACCTATTGTGGTGGCTGATAGCCACCCCCTCTGCTACGCGCCGTTCGTTGGATGAGGCTGAAATCTCTATTAAATAAAGAAAGGAATTGAAAACACCGGAATCAAAAGTTATAACAATTATCTGAGTTTACTGGTAGGAAACCAAACACATATACAAGTTATACAGAGTACTCCGGACTTCAGGCTTGTGATGCGGTTTTACAGGTAGACAGACCAGCTTTCAGAAAACGAGAAGTATGGACTCCAGGTTTGTGATGCGGTTTACCGTCTTCTAGCACCAGCTTTCAACAAACCAGAAGCACTTTTACATACAAAAACAACAGTATTCATATCCATATTTTGGGGCGGAGATGTGTCTTCCTTCCCATTTTACTCCCAAGCGAATCAGAGAGTCCGTGAGGAGGAGCTGTGTGAGCTGCTCACATCCCCCAGGTGTCCTTACTGGCTGGATTCACTCCTGGTCGGGTTCAATACAGCGAATCAGTGTTCTGACCAGAACGTGAGATTCTAAAGTTTCACAAGGTCAAAAGTCAATCTTTATCTCTGCACCGGTATTCACTCCCTTACATTCCCATGGGAGTTTTTCACATAAATTATTCTTTCTCATACAATTAAACCTTTGTGCACATATATGGATGTCCTTAACGACCTTAAAACGAACATCTGTGTGTGGGGGTGAAAAGGAGCGGTGTGTGTGTGAAACAGGATCTCTGGGTCAGTGAGTTGTAAGAGAGAATATCATTTCTATATATGTGATCACTTAAAACCGTTGTGATTACTTAAAACAGTTCAAACAATACATGTTCACTAAAATACAATTCAAAATAATACATGTTTACTTCAATACAGTGTAGAATCATATCTTTTTACTTCACCCCCGACTTGTTTTATTTTTTGAAAGTAGCCCTCACCCTAAAAAAGGTTGGTGACCCCTGCACTGAGATAACACTGAGAGAGTCATTTAGCTCACTGAGTCTCTCAGTCTGACAGGAGAGGACTCTCCTCCACTTTGTTGTTGAAAAAACTCCTTATATCCGTTAGCGTAGCTCGCTAGCACCAGAAGCTAACAACAACGATCTCCAGTACCGGTGCGCTCTCTCTCGCGCACACAAAATGGCTCGTTCCACACACACACAGAGCCGAGCTTTAATGAAACACAGAGACCCAGACGTAATAGTACTGTACTGTATCATATTATTTTCGAATCAATAATTTTTCAAATTATGATTTTCTTTTTTTTTAATCTTTTTTTTTAATAATGACAATTTTTCCTCCTGGTCTCTCGCGCCCTCCCTGGCATGCCTCTGCGCCTCCCAGGGGGGGTGCGCCCCCCACTTTGAGAACCACTGATGTAATGTAATGTAATGTAATGTACGCTCAAAATGGCATGTTTGGCAGGAATTAGAGGGATTATTTACAAAAATAGTGTTTCTTGTCTGTTACATTTACTAAAAGTATAGGCCAGTGTTCATCTATAGTCACTAAATGTATTGCATTCACACACTCAAAATGGCATGTTTACTGCCAAGGAAACAGGAATTAATCTAATCTCTTTGTTTTTCCACATTTGTTTTCATAGTAATGGATATGAGTAGGCAATGGTGAAGCCATTGCCTACTTTCACCCAGCCCACACCTGCCTCATCCTCACATTCCTCAACTTCTAGAAAGAGATCTGCACCAGTATTGGCCACTCAGCCTGCATCCAAAAAGCACTCACTTCCAAAGCTACCATCGTCTGGTTTCTACCAGCTTTCTGCAGCGTCAGATACATCTGTAAAACACAGAAAGCGTGGCCGAGGTGGGGCTCCCGCTCCTCAGCCAGGAAAAGGAAAAGCATCAGATAAATGTGTAAAACGCAGGAAGCGTGGCCGAGGTTCTTCCTCTTCCAGAACGACAGAAGAAGAACTCGGGTGGCACAACAGAGAGGAGAATGACCAAACACCAGAGCCACTGAATTTCACGCCAGCCAGGGCCCCAGGCCCAGCGCTCAACCCCACTGTAGCATGGTCTCCCCTCTCCATTTTCAGACTTTTTTTTTGCGCTTCCGTGGTTAATACAATCATTGCCACGAACGCCAACGCCCTGAAAAGACTGCAGGCTGGAAAGAAGCATGTTTGGAAAATGCTGACTGTGGGATTTCTATGTTTTCCTGTCCATTATAATTTTCTCAGGCCTCGTCACCGTTCACAACCGATCGGACTACTGGAGGAAGAAATGGCCATATAACTTCAAATTCCCAGGTGATGCGATGTCCCGGGACCGCTTCGGAGCCATCATGTGGTCACTGCACCTGAGCAACCCTGAAGAAGACGAGGAAAACGATCGCAAAAGGAACACCGCTGAGTATGACAGACTTTTCAAGATAAAGCCCCTGTACACGGACATCTGCCTGCAAAACACATTTTCAGCCCCATCAAAACATTTCTATAGATGAGAGGATGGTCGCCTCAAAGGCCCGCATCAGCATGAAGCAGTACATGAAGGATAAACCAACTAAGTGGGGATACAAACTGTTTGTGCTGGCGGATTCCTCTACGGCATACACATGGAACTTCAATGTGTATACAGGGAAGAGTACGTTCCTCTCAGGCCAGGGACTCAGCTACACCTCGGTGACCGACCTCCTGCCCCTCCCTCTGCTCGGTGCGGGCTACACACTCTTTATGGACAACTTCTACACTAGCCCTGCCCTCTTTGGGGATTTGGGCACAAGAAACATTGGCTGTTGTAGGACCATTCGAAAAAATCGAGTTGGTTTCCCACAGACGGAGTTGAATGGCCTACCAAAAAAGGCTGAAAGGGGAGATCTGCGGTGGATAAGGGAAGGCAAACTCCTGTTCATAAAGTGGATGGACAGCCGTGAAGTGACCATGTGCTCCACAGTGCATGCAGCCTTCAGCGGTCAGACGGTCCAGCGGAAAGTGAAACAGGCTGGTGTGTGGCAGACTAAGACTGTTCCCGTTCCTGACGCTGTGTTGGACTACAACCGAAGCATGGGTGGCGTGGATGTGTCTGACGCTTTGATCGGGTACTACAGCGTTCTCCACGAAACGATGAAATGGTACAAGACTTTTTTTTTCCATTTGATGGACATTGCCGTGGTGAACAGCTTCATTCTCCACAAGGAGCTGCACAAGATGAAGAGTGACCCCAGCAGGACAAAGCTACACACACAGAAGACTTTCAGGGAGCAGCTTGCTTCAGAAATGTTGGAATATGGAACACCTCCGTTACCACCTCTGGATGAAGCCGCCACTCCCCTGGTGGAGGCTTGTGACGGGAGAGGAAGTCGGCGACTTGGTTCTGCTCTCCGGGCAGATACATTGACCGTAGGCTGGCCAGGTAAGGAGCTGCCCAGGTCAGGAGAGTCTGGGACACCTCTAGCAAGCATGCAGATTTGGTGCCCCCCTGGTGGTTTATGTGATACACCGTTGTAGTGTTGCCCGAGCAGACAAGCACATGCCTCCCCCTTAGGTATGGCAGGAAGTGCCTGAGTGCTAGGTGCACCGCTCGCAGCTTTAGCACGTTGATGTGTTCTGTGCAGTCCTGAGCAGACCACTGATGTCCTGTTTTGCCACACCGCACCCCATCCCGAGAGGCTGGCATCTGTCGTAACGGTCTCTCTGTGGAAAGGGACGGAGCCCATGGCCACGCCCCTCTACATATACGACCTCTCCCTCCATGGGGATAGAGTGGAGGCACTGTTGTGACACCCTGATTTTTCTGTGCCTGTGCAACTTGGGGTCTAAGTGGAGGCCGTTCAGCCATCTCTGCAGAGGGCGCAGTGACAACAAGCCCAAGGGAACGACAGCTGAGGCAGCTGTCAGCTTGCCCAAGAGGCGGAGAAACAGGATATATGCCAGAGACCTGCCCCTTTTGAAGAGGGGAAGAAGCTGGAGTATGTCGTCCAGGCGCTGAGCAGATGGACAGGCCCGCATAGTGACTGTGTCCAGAGCCACTCCAATAAAGGTTAGGCTCTGAGGGGGGTTCAGACAACTCTTCTCCATGTTCACCCTGAGGCCTAGCCGGGCGACATGAGAGAGAAGGAGAGCCGTGTCCTGGGTCGACTGCAACCGGGATGGTGCACAGATTAACCAGTCGTCTAAGTATGGCAGAATCTTCATACCCTGAGACTGCAGGCGCGAGAGGGCTGCCGCGACACACCTGGTGAACACCCTTGGGGAAAGGGAGAGTCCGAATGGGAGCACCCTGAACTGGAAATGACGGCCTCTGAAGGCAAAGCGAAGAAACTGCCTGTGATGAGGCACAATAGGCACATGAAAATAAGCGTCCTTCAAGTCGACAGACGTGAACCATTCCCCCCTGGCAACGGTACGAAGAACGTCCGCTGTGCTGAGCATATGGAAAGGTAAAATCTTTAGGAACTTGTTGAGTCCCCTCAGATCGAGGATTGGGCGAAGTCCACCGCCTTTCTTCCTTACCAGGAAGTAGGTCGAGTAGAAGCCCCCGGGCTGTGAGATGGGGTCCACAGGCTTGATTGCACCCTTGGCAAGGAGGACTGACAGCTCCTGGTTTAGGGCGATTTCTTTTGCCGGGTCGCTTATGGTGGTCATTTTGACCCGGCTGAAGGCTGGGGGCCGGCGTCGGAACTGAAGCTTGTACCCTTGGGTTAAGGTGGAAACCACCCAGGGGTCTGAAGCTTGAGCTACCCAGTAGTTGAGCAGCTGCTGGGAGAAATAACCGACAGCCGGCCCCAGACCCTCAGTACCTTGCCCCCCGGCCTCTGGAGGCTCTGGGGGGGCGACGGTTAGGCACCGGATACCGAGGCTGCCTTGGGGGCGAGTTAACAGGACCGTAGCGGGCCGGCCCCCTCGTGGGACGCCGAGGCCCATGGTGGATGGGAGCGGCAGACGCGGAACCTCTAGGCCTACCGGGGGGGGCATGTCTCTGCGAAGAGCTGAGAACTGTTGTCTGGTCTGACTCTTTACCGGTCCGGAGCTCCTGGGGTCCGAGCGGTGAACACCGCGGTCCCCTTGGGAGAGCGACAGCTCGTCGCAGCCTTTGGAGGGCGAGCATTTCTAGCCGATCGAGACGATCACAAGGCTACAGGTAGCGATGAGCTAGAATCGAATTTTCATTAAGCTAGCTTGGCTTCTACTCAAAAAGTAGTAACCTGTGCAGCGAGAAGATGAAAAAGGACTGAACTCGTTGACAACACCGGAACTTATACCTTCCGGGGTCATACGAGGTCACACGTGACTTTGTTGATATAAATCAGGGGTCGGCAACCCCACCGGCAACCCCACGCGGCACCGTAACCAGCACACTAGGAATAAGTGTGCAAAAATATTCAAATTGTATTTTCGGATCCTGAACGAGACCGCCGCCAGAGCGCGTCTCCCCGTTACCTGCAGAAGGAAGCCATGCACGCAACGCAGCCCCGCTCTGTTTAACTCCAGGTGACTTTCTGCCGCTTTCCTCCGTGGTGCAGTGCTGATCGTTTCACCACGGAGGAAAGCACAAATTGCAGTACCCATAAGGAACTGTACAAATGCCGCAGTTTTTGCGTGGCTGTGTCTTTAGTTGAAAGCCCAGTGGCGATCTGCTGTCTTTAGTTGAAAGCCCAGTGGCGATCTGCTCATCTCTCATTGAAATAATATGCTACAAAGGGGCGGACTGGCCATCTGTGTGTTGAACGTTCCTGTCGGCTCCCAGACCGTAGTCGAGGAGGGCAGAAGCAACAAGCTTCAGGTTCAATAACCCACTTTAACTTAAATGACTGGAGAGAGGCGAGCTCTTCTTGGGAGGCCGTTGCATTTATTTAGCTGTTCTTCTGTTTCACAAAATACATCACAGACCTCTGTTTTTCTGCTGCCTCGTTTCACTTCCAGAAACATACACACGCTCCCTCACTGTCGCTCTACCATCCACACACACACATGCACACGCCACACCCCTCTCTCTCTCTCTTAAAAGGGACAGCGATCTCATCTCACTCTGCATGACCCTAATATCATAACATGTGTGTTCTGGAGAATCACAGAACGGACGATCGTCCTTATTATTATGCCGTTTAAACCAATTATTTAAATGTGTTTGTTAAATTCGGCATCATGTAAGTTGTGCTGACAGGTACACACACTGCTTCGAGGCTCCCCCCGCCCTCCTGTTGGTAGTTCACCAGCGCCAAGCTCCTCAACCCCCCCCCCCCCCCCCGTTGATAATTCTCGATTGTTGGCACGCTGATAACAATAACATTTTTTAATGGCACTTCATATCAAAAAGGTTGCCGACCCCTGATATAAATATTCGACCTGCGCATGCGCGAGACAGAAGATATTCAGTGCTAAGCACCGCCTCTGGCAGCCAGTAAGGATGAAATAGAACCTCATTTTTCCACCTCCGCAATATTGCAAAAATCCGACCCTCTCTCACCCGCCCCAAAGCCGAACGACTAATCCACGCCTTCATTTCCTCCCGCCTTGACTACTGCAACTCACTTCTTTACAGCATCAGCACTACATCCCTCAATGGACTCCAACGGGTTAAAAATGCAGCTGCACGACTCCTCACGCATACCAAATCATGGCATCACATCACCCCAGTCCTCAAAGACCTTCACTGGCTTCCTGTCTCCCATCGCATAAACTACAAAATGCTGGTCCTCACCATAGATTGTATATATAAATGGACGTAGGGTCCGTGACGTCACCAATAGGATTCTGCAGAGTTGCAGAGAAGCCCTTAGTAGGCGGAGTCGGCCACTAATGGCTCGACAGTGACGTCAGAGTCTAACTCCCGCCTGCTCCAAATAAGGGCAAAGAGGCGGAGCCGAGGCGGGAACTGCTGCCTCCGAGCTGGAAGTAACAGAGCTAGCTCAAGCTAAGAAGCTAAGCTAACATGCTCCCCATCTGCACACTGCCGTCACATTTTACGTTTCTAAGGTAAGCGGACATGAAACTATTCAGCAAAACTATAAATAATAATCTAAGTTATTGAGTTTTTAGCATAATACTTCAGAATCTTAAAATCCCTTAACGTTTGTATGCAATGTGCTAAATGCAACACTGGAATCAAGCAAATATTAATATGTTTGCATGACATTAGTTATTTATATTTTGCTATCACTTAATTATACGTTTAATACATTTAAGTCAAGCTAAGTGATGGTAGCTAGTTAGTGCTCTTACCTGTGAGGCTTCCTCCAAACAGCATTATAACCAGACTGTATCATTAAAACTATAAGTACCAGTTCTAGATCCTTGACTTTAGACAAACAATTCAAAAGACAAAATGTATTTAAAGACCAATCTTTATTTGAATGTGCCTCTTAACCTGAGATATTAGTTATACAGTAATAGTATTGACAATCTAAAAAAACTGAGCAACTCAACAGTCAACTTTATATTTCTTATTGTCTAAAGCATTTATTATTTTCATTTTTCCCCTCTCATATTCAGTGTGGACGGATTGAGACAGCGTGGTGTCCAGAGAGCTGCAGAGACTTCAGGGAGAAACCTCTGTGTGATGGACGTCCTGTCTGTTGGTTTGGAGAGGACTGAGGGTCTTTCCTCTGCGAGGAGGACCAGGCCTGATGGAGGAGCCCATGCTGATACCAACTGCACAGGCCTAGTCTGTCACTTTATTTGACTAAATGTGTTTACTTATACATTGAATAGGTTTACACCTTCTGTCCATATGTGCTTTTTTATTTAAAACATGTTTGATTAACTTTTGGTTCACATTTCAATAAATTGAATTTGTATTTGCACTCCTTTTGTCCATTATTCTTACTGAAAATGTTAGATTACACATTCACATCTGACTGAAGATTGGCCCCATTTATTTGTGACGTTTTAAACTCTGCGGTACAAGGCACAGGTGATGTGAAGCTCATAAAGTGAGGCAAATAGAATTAATCAGCTGATGGAGTGTAGATGTGGAAATAGGTGCATTCGATCAGCTGACTTTGTTTTCACAATAAAAGTAGTTTCTTAGTGAATGTCCTGTACTGAGGCCTGTACTACGAAGCCGGATTTTTTGGTAACGCGTCACTCTCACTCCTTATTTGTTAACGTTTTGGTGTGTATATAACTTTCCCTCGATTCCATTGGCTCTAGCGGTTATAAAGAGATTTAATTCATCAAAATCGAGCAAGGGGGGCCAGAGATAGGTCAAATCCACCCAAATGACCCCAGAAGTGGGTTTTTTTGGCTAAATCTCTCTAAAAAGGTCAGATTTCACTAGTTTTGCATCAATCTTGATACAGGGTACTTATTATATGTTGTACTTTGGATTCCTAAAGCTTTTAGTCTACTAACCCATTATCCAAGGGTAGTTTTCACTATAAGTAAAAAATAATTTTTGGACGGACACTATAATTTACAGTTTTTTACTATGTAAAATCTGAATTTTCTTTAAAATAAAAAACATCTATATTGATTCTGACTTTTCTACATCCAACTCACAGGTTTATCATTACTTTGAGAATAAAGATTATTAATTCAACCCTTTTAGAAGGGAAGATATGGTCATTTGTTCTGGGAATGTCATTTTCGAGCCTGAGACCTGAAAAACAGGCTCAGGGCTTAAGAGGTTAATTAGGAGAATTTGACTCGAGTGTTTCGTCAACTTAATGTGTTGCTTAAAATAATACTTCTGCATACAGTATGTGACACTGTGAGTGTTGCATGGCCAGATACGGCTCAAGAAGCTGACTCAAATAAGGAAATATATGATACATTATGATGTGATATGATATGAATGATAATGGGACACATCGACGTCTGCACTCACAGTGCCGCGGACTGTACTAGTTACTCTGATCCGGTTACTTATGTCGTGGCAAATATTTAAGTAAGCTTTCTTAACGCTAATGTTATAATAGTCAGATTGCTCTGAAGATGGGAGGGGATATTCTATTAATTTTCACGTTCACAAAGTCGGTGATTTTGGCCGGCCGTCTTTCCTGCAACGGCAGTTTTTCTGTATTTCCTCTATCCTGTAATATGACTTGATCGCATTAAACTCCGCACACGGAGCTCTGATTGGTCAGCAGGCGGTGTTTTCACTGAGTTGATCTCTTAGTCTGCAACCTAACCTCCTCCCGAGGAGGTTAGCCGCTCAGCATAAGTTACCATGGAGATCTAGCCCGCTAAAAAGAGAACCAGCGTCGTAGGACCGGAAAGCCCGAGTTTTCCCTGAAGTCAGCCGGCTAAGCGAAAATCCGGCTTCGTAGTACAGGCCTCAGGTCTTAAAATCTCATAACATCAGCTTTTAATTTCCCTCTTGGATGTTCTTCTTGACCCTCAGAGAAGGAGAAAATGTTGAGTCGTGTCTTTCAGGCATGTCCTTTCCTAACAAAAATTACAGGAAACATAAAACATATTATTATTGTGTTATTTATGAAAGCGGTGTGTTTGTGTGTTTAGGGTCTGTAGATATTATTATTAGTTATTAGTTCACTGCTGTCTCTCACTCTCTGGTCCAGCCTGTCTGCATCACCTGGACACTTTAAACAAACAGATATATATGTAAAGTACCATGTGTACAAACAATAACTGATTCTCTTCTGTTGAACATGTTGGATTGTGTATTGCCCGAGTCAGGGTCCTTTTTATTTTACTGTAACTTTGGAAGTTGTGTTACCAATGCTTACTATTTATTTGATACCAATTTGGTAATGCAATTAATAAAAACAACAAGGTTTGGGTTCGTTCTTCAGATGACTGTGACGTTAATGTGTAAGCTCATTAATTAACTCCAGCTCAACCAACCATATTGTAATATCGAAGTAATCATCTTGAAATATGACATTAATAATTGTAATATACACAAATCTTATTGTGAGGTTGATTTCACATACACTACTTCGACATTAGCTTGTCTACATACTCGAGCATAGCCAATTTAAATTAACCTTAGCGATGCATAAAGTTCCTACCTACATAATAAAATATCTCTCCAAGTTACAAGGATGACCTTATTTTATCAACCTCAAACAGAAGCCGTTTGTTCTACAGTATTATCCCACTTAACGCTTAACACTTGTCTATTTCGTTTTAACCTTTATATACGGTCTATGGTTTTAACTGAGAGGCTACGATTAGCATCGTTAGCACCGATGTAGCTACCACACGCTTACACGCTAACACATTCATTACGTAGCTGATTAAAATCATAAACACATAAATAAAGTACTCGAATTTCACTTACCGCAAAACCGCATTCATGCACCGTCTGTTTTAACCGCAGAGCGAGTCACAATAGTCCGATATATAAGCATGAAGAACAAACAAACACGGCCGGGGTCAAGTTGTGTTCCCTGGATGAACTGAGCAGGCAGAGTCCCTGTAGCTTCACGGAGCAGGGAGCAGGCAGCTAGCAGAGAGACAAGAAGCTAACAGCAGCAGTGACTTGACATAGCTGTCACTCAATGTGACCACGCCCTCATTTATGCAAAAACTTTAAGACCTAATATAAATAAAAGGGTCGCTTTAGAAAACAATTCACTCACAGATTCATAATCATGAAGGTGGAATCTAACTATATCTATAATAATATTTATTGGATCCATGGGTAGAAACATGTTTTTTTAGGCTGTAAAATTGGGCATTTTAACATGGGGGTCTATGGAAATTGCTCCTTTCTGCAGTCAGCGCCTATCGGCCAATATATGAACTGCAGTTTGTGGCACTTCCGTATTGGCGTCCCGGCTCTTCCCCAGAGTTTGCCGCTTGGTCCTCACCTACAAAGCACGCCACCATCTGGCCCCCCCTTATCTCACAAACCTTCTCACCCCCTATCAACCCCCACGGTCCCTCAGATCCACCGCAGCCGGACTCCTATCCATTCCCACATCCAAACACTGCAGCATTGGGGACAGAGCCTTCTCAGTGGCAGCTCCTAGGCTCTGGAATTCCCCACAGTCTGTCAGTCCCGCCTCAAAACCCATATCTTCAACTCTGTCTACCTATAAGCCCCCCTCCCAATCAACTTCCTCTTGACTGCCTTTTCTGTTTATTTTATTTATTTGTCTGCCTGTCCTTGTTTGTCTACCCTCCCTCATACTGTAAATCGCCTTTGAGTTGTAGAAAAGCACTATATAAATATAATGTATTATTATAAGTAAGTAAACCAAATTAAAATAGACTACAAGTTAAAGACAGGGAATAATAACAACAAAAAATGAATACAAATAATTAAATAAAATAATAATTTATAAATAGACGATATACAAATAATTAAAAACAATAAAATAAGAAAAACACAGATTTGTACATATATTCCAAAACAAGAGAATCAAGTAATGTTTACAACCGAGTAGCTCAATTTAGAACATGGGGGTATGTGTTCATACAGTGTCTAATAACAATTCAAGTAAAATCCGATCTGACTGTAGATATGCCCTCAACCAATGAAGCCCAACAATTCTCAAACTTGTCCCTTTCAAGTCTCACAACAGAAGTCAGTTTCTCCATTACCATCCAATGATCTCAATGGGATTTCACCTGGATAAATAAAGGTTTTGAATTGAATTGAATTACATATATGTCATGAATAACATAAAAACAGTCCTCAACCTTAGGTGCCTCCGTTGTCAACCATTTCCTAGTCAGGGCTTTTTTACTTGCTATTAAAGGTGGGGTAGGTACGTTTGAGAAACCGGCTTGAGATACACTTTTTGTTATATTCCATGGAATGCTCTTAACATCCCGATAGCAATGAATATCTTAAGTGCTTTGACAAAAAATCCATACAAAAATTTCATCTGTGGAAGCCGTAATACTGTAAAAAGCATGACCAATTATTTTAGCCGGCCCGGCTAAAATAACTGGATGGCCTACCTGCCTGTCAGCCTTCCATCTGTGCACAAACTTATCTCGTGCCCTCATTGGTCATGTGCGCGTTCGTGTGTGTTGGAGGAGGGGCTCTATAAGGAAGTGGCAGATCTTCTCCGGTTGTGTATTTTCAAATTCTAGCGATCTCGAGCCAGTTTCTCAAACTTACCTACCCCACCTTTAATAGGATATTGAACATATATGTGACCTGCTCTATCGAAATCAGTCGCATTGACCCGAAGACACATTTTGAGTTGTATACACTCTTGGAAAGAGGAGATTCCTAGCTTTCTAATGATATCAGGATTGTTTTTGTACTCCAAATATTAAGCAAAATATGTCACATTATATAATGACTGTCACCGAGTCATCATTTTGAGAAAAAGGCCTTCAAAGTTCCCTCTTCTCTGGAATCCATCGATCTGATTGATTATTAGCGGAGCAAATTATCAAAATAGTCCGGAAGGAAAATATTTCCGTTTGGATTACTGGTCTGGGGGAAGCTCGCGAGTGTGTGTGTGTATGTGTGTGTGTGTTTGTGTATTTTTGCGTAAGTGTATATTGTGTTTGTTTCCCGGAGAAAACACTCACGAAAAACACTGGCTGTTGTTATGCCTGCTGTGACGTTAAATTACTCCGTTCTCCGCTTGTAATTATGCCGTTACAAGCTTCATAGTTGTATTTATCATCTAAATTTGCCGAAACAAGTTTAATATTCTGAAAGCCAAGACTTTGTTTATTTGAAATCAGAGGAAAACAAACTGTAACGGACCCTGCCGTGTTATCTATGATTACTATATGCCTTACATTCATAATTTCAGCCGGAGGGAGGGGGGGCGGCGCTACGGAAGAGCAGATAGCGAGTGAGAGGTGCCTGTCATCTTCCCTTTACAAGCTTCAAAAATGTATTTATCGTGTGATTTTGGAAATAAAAGTTTCATATTCTGAAAGCCAATACTTTGTTTATTTAAAATCAAACAAAACACCCGAACCCCGAAAAAATAGTTTTTTACGCAAATCCACGTTTATTTTGAAATTAGCCGTTGCGACTTCCGACTGATTTCGATAGAGCGGGTCACATATTTGCTTGTATATCCCTTGACGGTGTCTGGTCTCAAGCCCAGGTATAGTGTCTCAAAGTTAAATGGGATCCCGACCCCAAGTATCTTTTCCATAAAGGACTTGATTTGTTTCCAGTAGTTCAGGAGCACAGGGCACTGCCAGAACACATGGCAATGATTCACCTTTTTCTCACCACATGACCTCCAACATGAAGTGTTTCTATTTATGAAAACCTGCTGTGCAGGTGTTTTAAAAAACCTCATTAAGTTTTTCCACCCAAATTCCCTCCAGGTCAGGGCGGAAGTAGATCTCCATTGTTGCTTAATCCGCTTTTCCCATATTTCCAAGTCTAGAGTAAGATTTCCTTCCTTTTCCCATTTTTCCTTTACATACAGTTGAGGCCTAAATTATTAGCCCCCCAGGAGTTATGGAACATTTTCCTAAAGTCCTTCCCAATGTTTCCAGCATTGATAAAACTTGATATAATCAAACATTCACCAGTGCTATTTAGTAGCTTTTGGTATATTTTGGAAAATAAAATAAGTTTTTAGGCTTGCTTTATATCAAATATAGTGAAAAATGGGTTGGTCAAAAATATTAGCCCCCAGGCCATTAATAGTCAATGGTGTACCCTTTCTGAGCCACAACTGACAACAACCTCTTAGAGTAGTTCTTTACTAGGTTGGCACAGGTCTCTTGAGGGATTTTGGCCCATTCTTCCATTGCAAATTGTTCCAGCTGGTCCAAATTGCGTGGTTTCCAAGCATGGACATTCACTTTGAGCACCCGCCACAGATTCTCAATAGGATTAAGATCTGGGCTCTGTGCAGGCCACTCCAGCACCTTGGTTTTGGTGTCCTTTAGGAACTGTTGGACCAATTTTGATGTGTGCTTTGGGTCATTGTCTTGTTGGAAGACCCAGCGACGACCTAAGCGAAGACTAAGAGCAGATTTTTTCATATTATCCCTCAAAATGTCAACATAATTTAGATTTTTCATGATGCCTTGCACCTGTTGTAGCAAACACTTTTGGATGGTGGCTGAAAGCCCCCCTCCGCTACGCGCCGTTCGTTAGATGAGGCTGGTTATATTTAATAAAGAAAGGAATTCAAAACACCGGAATTAAAGGTTATAACAATAATCTGATTTTACTGGTAAGAAACAAAACACGTATACAAGTTTTACAGAGTACTCCGGACTTCTACTGCTGTGCGATATAGGTATCGGGACCAGCCAGTCAGCAAACAGGAAGCATTTTACATGCATAAACAACAGTATTCATATTCATATTTTGGGGCGGAGATGTGTTGACTTCTTCCTTCCCATTTACTCCGAAGCGAATCAGAGAGTCCGTGGGGAGGAGCTGTGTGAGCTGCTCACTCCCCCAGGTGTTTTTACTGGTTGGATTCACTTCTGGTCAGGTCCAATACAGCGAATCAGAGTTCTGAGAAAAAGTATGTTTTCTTCTGAGATTCGGAAGTTCACAAGGGCAGAGTCAATCTTATCTCTGCACCGATATTCACTCCCTTACTTTCCCAAGGAATATTTCACACAAACTATTCATTCCCAGACAACCAAACATTGTACATAGATATATTGATGCCCAGAAAGAACCTTGAAAATAATATGTGTGTGTGTGCTGGTGGGAGGAGGTGTATGTGTGTGTAACAGGATCTCTGGGTCAGTGAGTTGTAAGTGAGAATACAATATGTATATATGTGATTACTTAAAACAGTTCAAACAATACATGTTCACTAAAATACAATTCAAAATAATACATGTTTACTTCAATACAGTTTAGAACCATATCTGTTTACTTCACACCCGAACAAGGCTCCCTGTGCCTGAGGCTGCAAAACAGCCCTACAGCATGATGTGTTCTTAGGGTTGAAGGCCTCTCCCTTTCTTCGCCAAACATAAGCAACATCCATGTGCCCAAACAGTTCCAGTTTAGTCTCATCAGACCAAAGCACAGACTTACAAAACTCATCTTTACCTTTCAAATGTTCACGGGCAAATCTCAGTCTAGCTCTGATGTGCCACTCTTTGAGTAAAGGGGTTCTTCTGGGACGATGGCCCTGAAGCCCACCACGATGAAGAGCCCTCACAAATGTGTTCCTTGAAACATCAACTCCAGAAGAGGCCAGGTCAGCAACAATCATCTTGGCAGATGTCCGGGGATTCTTGTTGACATCTCTGACCATTTTCCTCTCCAGAGTTCTTGAAATCTTGCGCTTTCGACCACGCCTAGGTTTGTTTCTTACAGAATTTGTCTCCTTGTACTTCGCAATGATGCAACGTACAGCAGTTCTAGACACTGTGAAGCGCTTGGAAATAGCAGTATAGCCTTCCCCCTTATCATGAGCCTCCACTATCTTCTTTCTGAGCTCAAGACTGATTGCCTTTGACTTTGGCATGGTGAGTAGTAGTAGTAGTATAGTCCCTCTCAATAAGGTATTCAAGTGCCTGTTTCTTGGAGTCCTTTTATGCTGATTGAATGCTCAGGTGTGGCTTGAAAGCTGATTGGTTGATTAGGTGTGGTTTGAAAGCTGATTGGTTGATTAGGTGTGTTTTGAAAGCAAAAATTCACATGGGGGCTAATATTTTTGACCAACCCATTTGTCACTATATTTGATATAAAGCAAGCCTAAAAACTTATGTTATTTTCCAAAATGTACCAAAAGCTACTAAATAGCACTGGTGAATGTTTGATTATATCAAGTTTTATCAATGCTGGAAACATTGGGAAGAATTTTAGGAAAATGTTCCATCATTTCTGGGGGACTAATAATTTAGGCCTCAACTGTATGTTGTGTCTTGTGCAATTAACTAATTTAGTCCATTATATAACTTTGAGATATTTTTGAGAGCTTGATCTGATTTGTAACCCTTTAAAACATTTTTCAGAATACCCGAGTTTGTCTTTTCTAAGTCTCCCCTTCCTATACATTTCCCTATGTAGTGTCTAAGCTGCAAATACCTATAGAAGTCTTGTTTGGTAAGTTCATATTGAACTTTAAAATCCTGAACATTTTTGAGTATTCCACCAACAAAGAGATTGCTATATTTTATCAGCCCCTTTTCTGCCCATTTTTTAAATCCTGCGTCTGTCCTATAAAATCCGAATCATAAGCTATCCATCTCAACATATGAAAAGGTTCCTTATTCTCATGTTCTCTTACCACCTGTGACCATATTTTGAGTGATGACGCCACCCACGGATTTGACTCCCATTCATGTTTTTTTTAAATACCCCAACCTATTAGCGCCTGTAGTGGGACATTGCTCGAAGTCCGGCATTCTGTCTCCTTCCATCGTGCTACGTAGGAAGGATTGCATATATCGACCAGAGGTTTTATCTGAGCTGCTTTGTAATAATTCTTAAAATTAGGAAGAGAGAGACCCCCTCTCTCTTTAGGTAGCTGGAGGGTCTTGAACCTAATCCGAGGCTTTTTTCCCTGCCAGATCAATCTAGAAATTGCCCTGTCCAGATTTAGAAAAATGTCCGTTCGGCAGTTCAGCAGGGATGGATTGATACACACATAAGAGTCTTGGGAGAATGTTCATCTTTATAGCTTCCACCCTCTGTGCTAAACTGAGGAATGGTATTACATTCCATCGGGACAGATCAGACCTAATCTTGGTAATTAGGGGGTCATAATTCAGTGATATTATTTCGTCAATATTTTTGGGGATATTCACTCCCAGATACCTCATAGTTTCAGCCTCCCATTTAACTTTTAACACATCTCTGATGGGTTGACTAGGGGTGTAATTAAACGTCAGTATTTGAGATTTGTGGGTATTTAGTCGATAACCAGATAAACATCCATATTCTGTTAAGGTTGTTAATAAACATGGGAGGGAAGAACTGGGGCACCCAAGGTATATTAAAATATCGTCCGCGAACAAGGCTACCTTTTGTTCACCTCCAGCCATTGTAATTCCCTGTATTTTCTCACTCTGTTTTACCCACTGGCTTAATGGCTCTATGAAAATGGCAAAGAGAAGTGGGGACATGGGACATCCCTGCCGACAGCCCTGTTCTAATTCAAAGGCGTTAGTTAATGAGCCATTAATCCTAAACTTTGCCGTAGGTCTGTTGTATTGTGTTTCTATCGTCTTAATACATTTTTCACAGCGTATACTTCAGCGGAATATCAAAACAACGGCCCGGGGTGCAAAACGCATCAATGAAAGCGACCCTCTACCACACAAAACAACACCTGTAAAAACCCAATTTGTGTTCTTTGAAATTGAAAAGGATATTGCATTGTGTTTGTTACTTTCGTTTCAGTTGTATATATGTCTTAAGTGTAATTTGGCTTGGCTTCCTATTTTGTATGGACATGCTTTTATTTTGAAGGCGAGTTTACGCTGATGACAGGAAGCTTCACAGCGGGCGGAACTTGTCATAAAGTCCGCGATAATAAAACCCACCCATTTAGAGGGAAGATATGATTGGTCAATTGTACTGTCATTTGACATTACTCTCTCATTCAGTTACTATAGCTTGGCCCTCTGTGAATTCATAGCAGGACCACCAATCAGCTCCTATCTTCACAGTAACTCGCAGAGACGAGCTTCTTTCATTTAACCCTTCACATTCAAACAGAAACTGAATAGGCAGATTAGAAGGATTTATTTCTTTGGAAATGTTATTTTAAATACAATTAAATCAAGTTATTTTGGTAAAACTAATGAAAAATATAACAAAAAATATATTTAAAAAATATATATTACAAAATATTTTTTCTCAGAGAGGGCCTAGAGGGCCCTGACGGCTCGCCCCTGGGTTATAAGGTTAATAAATACATCATATGCAGAGGTGAATCTGATGTTTAAGTAATCAAAGAGCTAATTTCCCACAAAAAAAACACCATACTTATGAGTATAAATGGAAGCGTTGACTGAGATTGATCTTCGGAGATCTCCGCAGGGAAGCCCCTTTGATGCCTGCTGAGGATGGAACAATTATGAGAAGAATATCAGCCCGGAGACGCTTAAGACGGAAACTTAAAAGGAATGGAAGCTAAATTGTGCCATGATGCAATCTGATTTCAAATAAAAAAGTTTGATAGAGGAGCGAGGTGAGGTGAGGAATAAAAGTGTTGTTAGACTTCAGGTTCAGCTGAAGGAAAATGGGAAATAAAACCTTCAGACATAAAGAGCGACACAGAGAGAAATGTACTTTTAAAGTATCATAAGAATAAAATAAGTCTGAGATGTTCAGACTGCAATGTAAATAAAACTTCGGAATTACTATGGTATGAATCTTTAAACCTGTTCTCCTCTACAATTCAGAGGGAAATATTGTACATTTTAAATTACAGTGTATTTTTTCACTGCACAATAGCTGTTGATAATTCAGCTAAATTATTTAGATACTGAAGTAATATGAGAAACAAATGCAGTGATTAGAGTATTAATAATATATAAATAAAGTTGGGATAGTATTAGCTGAGTGCTGCCATTTCAGGAATGAACAATCATATCGTAACTTTCAGGCAGATTTTGTAACAAATTATTTTGATTGTATTCTATAAATATAACTATTATATGACTAAATATGTTGGCTCTTTTGTACATCCTATTTAATATGAAAACAAATATTACCAATATGTAAAATAATTGAAATAATCTGAAATGCGTACCGTCACAAAGCGCATTTGCGTACCGACGTAAATGTGAAGCTTTTCCAGAAGGCGGTTAGTTCACCGGATGACAGTCGGTCTCCGTGTGCACAGACAGGGCTGCTGTTAACGTCGGTCTGTACAGCAGCCCTGCGCTAAAACAGCTGATCACAACGTTCACACGCTCCGCAGTCACAAAGCTCTGTACTCCACTACCACCCCCCCCCCGTTGACACTCGCGAAGCGCTGTACTCCACTGACGCCACCCCCCCCCCCATTGACAATCGCGAAGCGCTGTACTCCACTGACGCCACCCCCCCCCAGTTGACAATCGTCAGAAGTTGGAGTACCAAACACTGACTCCAGGTACTCACCTGAGTACCTCACTGAGAAAGTTGTGTGCACCCCTGATTATAATGTAAATCTTTTATTTGTTCTGAAAATGCTATGGGCTATTGATCTACAAATGAAAACGAATTCAGTAAATCTGTTTTGCCAACAAATCAGCCAATGATGACAGAGAAAGAGAAAACTTCACAAAAGTGTTAAAATATGTAAAGAAATATGTCATTCAAGAGTTCAAGACTCACCGATCCAGGTCCAGAGAAACCTGAAGAACTGTAGGTCAGTGTCTCAAATCTGCTAATTCGATCTTTTCAAATTCAGTTTGCTAGAACACGAAATGTGAATGGTTCTGTCTCTATCTCCTTCCTGCAAAAAGGAACCCAAACAGATGGAAGATTCATGACTCTTTTTTCCTGCTTGATAATCCGCCCCTGACTGAGCCTTCCCCTCATTAAAGAAACCCGACACTGATTGAACCTCCTGTCGACCCCCGAGTCCCGACAGAAAGCTCTTTGTTGTCATCTCGCTGTTCTCTGTCCGTCTGTCTTTCTATATATAGTAAAAGAGTCTTCATACAGGAGTGTGTGCTCCGATGGATGTCTGCAGTAGTACGTGTATGTCAAAAATATTTGGTTGTTTTCAGCGCGATTTAAAGTCATATCCTAGCCTCAGGTTTTAACAAGGCACTATCACCATTCTAAACAGGCTGCAGAAACGGAAAAGGCATCTTTGTGTGAGTACAACTCCGCTATGACAAGGTTTGATCGGGCAAGAAACACAAGCAGTCAGATGATCTGACAGTTTGTCAACTTTTTCTGAACCATTTTACTGTATTCAGGGGTAAAACACAAATGCTACCAAACATAACTGCAGAAGTCTGTAAAAATAGAAGAGAGTGATGTTAAAAACTGGGTCATCAGAGCACAACGATAAAGTTTATTGCAGCTCATTTGAAATACAGCAGTGGGCATTATTGCAAAATGTGTGTGTCCAAATGCCGCTTTATTTTCTGGCATTAATGCTGGGTAAATATATTGTGTCTATGGAAATAATATCTTGACAACATATTGACACTCTAACTGCTGTTGTTTGATAGACTATAGCAACACCTCTTTGCTTTTTGTCAACGCCTTGGTATGCGTTCTAATGCAGTCGATACCGCTTTATATTAAAGTGCCCCACACATTTTTTTTTTCTTTTGTTGGCACACTGACTGAAGTGGCGTTGTGTGCGTGAATTAAAAAACGAGCAGAATATACGTCCGGGCTGTTGGATAGCTCACCTGGTAGAGCTGGTGGCTCATTTACTGGATCTCCATTCCTCTGTAAAGGTTACATTCTGACCTGTCTCTATAATAAAGGCACTGGTGGCCCAAAGGATAATCTTGAAAAACATATAAACATAGATACACTCAATTTGAGTTCCTATTAATAGAACATTATATAGGAGTACTATTTACTTTAAAAAATACTACTGTAATACAGATAATATCAATGTTCCAATATTTTGATTGTAATATTCCCCCACTGGAATTAGCTCCATGTCCTTATATGTGAAATCGTGTTATTTTGGTCTTCACATCTCCCTTTAGAAATCAATAAACCAGGCTTGTAGAGAAGTGGCCTCTCTCAGCATCAGCTTCTCATTCTGTGCCTGTCACAGCGATGGATCTGTTGTTGACCAGATGGTTTAATCAGAACAGCGTCTCCACCTGGGACTGAGGAACAGGAATCTAAAAGCCTGATAAGATAAGACTGCTGATTAGTTTGAGGTTATCAACTAGTTAAAGCACCAGCTGAAGTAACCCTGGTAACATCATGAGGGTTATTTTCCCAGACTGGGCAGAGCTATTTTAGTGCCAAAGAAAGAATATTGAAAGCAAAGAAGTGCTCCACGTGAAGAGCAAATTCACACCCTCATTTAATCCCTGAGGAAAGAAGACAATTGTTAGAGAATCATGGCAATATCTTGTTTTTTTTAAGTTGCCACTCTGAGTTACTGCTGGGTAGAATGTGAAATCAATCCAGGTGTATCTAAAGTTTTTTGGGCCATGACCTTCAATGGTTCAGGTAATATCTGACTGATAGAACTTTCTGCGTCAGCCTTGGTGACTCCGAGTCATCCCCTTCTCCACTGGGGTCCCACAGGACTCAGTGTTAGGCCCCCTCTTATTCTCCCTGTGCTTGCTCCCTCTTGGGTCCATACTTAGAGAGCACGGCATTGCATTCCACTGCTATGTCCTTTTTAAATTTGCCACTTAAAAAGGACACCTACTCAGCTAGCCCACTATTAGAGTGTCTTGAGGAAATTAAGGTCTGGATGGCCTCCAATTTTCTGAAACTTAACCAAGACAAAACAGAAGTAATGGTCCTCTCTTGTAGACCTGGGGTCCTTGGGTCAGTTCACCAAGCCCATTATCACAAACCTGGGAGAACGTGATCAGATCATGTGGCCAATTCAAGCCAGCGCCGCATTAAAAACAATAGTCCAGCCAACATTGCCGGCTGTTTCTGTCGAAAGTACTGGCTTGAAACTCTATTCCAGTCTTTGTTTAATGCAAATAGACCCAGTAAAAACTAAGATACTATGATATAAAGTTGATAAAAAAAAAAAAAATGGAATGTAGTGGACATTACACATTTTAATATCTTCGCCGTATTTTTATCATTTTATGAAATGGAAAATTATGCTGGAAACTGTAGATCCTGCTCAACAGGACACATTTACCAGGGAGGGGGTGGGGTAATCAGTTTAACGGAGTGATTTGAAGTGAGACGGCAAGAGACGAAGGGAGTTTTAACGATATAACTAATATTTTAGTAATGGGGAAGAGAACTCTGTCTCGAGTCAAGCTTGTTTTTTGACATGGGAGACCTTTCATCCTCAGAGTCAGAGAGTGACTAATTGGATGATGAAGTGGAGGACCCGTTGTTTGTGATGTAAGACATATTTCTTTATGCAAACTTGTGGCAACAGATGCCGGTGAAAAGGCAAAACAAGGACGCAGTACCTACCAACACTGCCATGAAGTTCACGGGAGAAGGAACCTCACACTGTGAAAGTGAAAGGCCTGGGATGAGGCCTGGGATGTTGCCCTCTGTGTCATAGTTGACAGAAACAGTTTTGGAGAGTGGCCCAGATTTAAAAAAAAAAAAATGATTTTTTTTACATGATGTATATATATTTGTACATTTGTATTATATGTATATAGGTTTTTGCTACGTCTATCATCAACGTCTAGTAAAAGTAGAAAAGTATTATCATCAAAATATAGTTAAAATACCAAAAGTAAAAGTAGTGTTGTGCAGATTGGTCCATTTCAGAAAAATATATATGATATGTTTTATAATGATTGATCATTAAAGTGTTCTCAAAGCTGGTAAAGGTGCAGCTAGTTTGAATGACTTTGTATACTGCAGGGTAGCTTGTGAATTTACTCCAGGTGGAACTAAAGTCTGATTTAACACTTGATTATATTTCACATCATTAATCCAGATCTGTAAAGTAACTAAAGGTATTACATACATGTAGAGTACACCATTTACCTCTGAACTGTAGTGGAGTAGAAGTACAATAGCATAAAATGTAAAACAAGTACCTCAATTTGTACTTAAGTACAGTACTTGAGTTAATGTACTGAGTTACTTCAAACCTCTGCCGAAGAAGATTAGGGCCATGTGAAAATGTTTTTTAGATCTGACCAAAAGTTATATATTTTTTTATTCTGAGAAAGAAAGAACAAATTATATTTCGTTTTCTGAAAATCTTTTTTATTACACTTTCAAACTATTAATGCTATCGCTAAAGCACATCGGAACACTGGCTCGGTCAAAGCTAGACATTTTTAAAACATGAGAGTGCACAGATTGATGGATGACTTGATTTTATGACCCTTTTTTTCGTGCATCTGCTCTCCCTATTCACATTGTAGCGTTGACCAGGCTCCTTCGTACAATCTGACAGCCTTAGAATTGATATTGTATCATGACTCAGCTTTTAACCAAGATTTTGAGTTGATTTTATATGCAACAAACTCACAAGATTGTTCTTATTGCACAGTTTATAGATGCCATAAAGTGGCTTTCATGTGTAAAAGCAGTGGAGTGCTCATTTATATCCCTCGTAATCCCATGAAAAGGTTCTATGGACATGACCTTCGTCTCTAGTGGGGAAATAAAGGCAGGGCAGCCCCCCCCCCTGCTCAATTTGTTAATTGGTTCAGGCTGCTTCAAAAGGAGTGTGTAGGAGTTCATATATCTTTGGATCTTAAATATAGTTACTCATGTCTAGCATTGTTGAAATTCATTTTCTGTGTGTGTTTGTGGATATGGAGTACAATAGCAGGTTTTTTCACCAGAGGGTGGTGCCTGTTCTCAGATTATGCCATGCTAATAATGTATGTGACTAAAACAAGCATGTATTTCATGAAAGTGTGAAACATACATTGTTTCTTGCACAGCCAGTTTGTATTTTGTCAGCGATCTATTTGGTCTAAGCTGGCACTCCAATTTAGAAATACATTTCAACCCGTCTTTCTATAATGTCTAACATCCACTATGACCATATGTATTGTTAACTCTTTCTTAAACTGTTTTCTTTAACTTATTAATATTTGGAAATAGAGTTGTGGGAAACAAAGTGGTGCAGGAATAAGTCCTAAAACTCAGAAATGAGTCACCCTTTCACCGCTTGTGGTTCCCTCCGTGGTTAGAAGCCTGAAATATGGTCTGTGGTTAACACTAGCTGAAGAGATTTTAAAGGACAGGTGTCATGCTTTTCCGGTTATTACCCGTCCCCTTGTGTGTTATGAAGGTTTTTATGCATGTAAACGGTCTTCAGAGTCAAAACCCTCAAAGTACACCCTGTAGCGAGTAAAACTCTAACACAGAAAATACCTCCCCAAAACGCCTCGTTGGAGATACGTCATTGTCCATTGTTTACTTCCTGGGTATCGCTACGTAGGGATACCCAGTAGCCACGCCCAGAGCTATGGCCGCACCCTCTGCCAGCCTTTCACGTAACAAAGCTTCCCAAAACCTTTCAGGATTCATGCCGGATATGTACAGCGTAGGGCACTGAAGAACGATGCTGTTCCTACTTTGTTTGGACCAGCGGGAGTTCGGGTACACAACCTGTAAGTATTCATTGTTGTTTGTGTATTTATGATGTTTAAAACAAACAAGGTATCTACCACCACTGTTTAAATGGGTAAACGTTTTTCGGACTATTACGTTGAAATGCTCTCCGCAGACCCATGCTCACAGCGTTATAAACCTTTTTCTTACTCAATATCAAGCCACACTTATTGTTTTTACTTCGGCTGTGAGTGTTTGTGTGTGCTCAGGATGAGTTTCGCTTGTTAGCTTTATCGCCAAGCCTGTCTGCTCCTCCAGCAGTGTGTGTGTCTGTGTGTGTGCGAGCAATGCTAACTGGGCTAACTGAGTTGCTAGCGTTTCCATATATCAACTCCAATGTTAGCAGATGGCCTTACATGTATCTCATAGCTGGAGAATGTCTGCAATCACACACAAAATACTCATAGACAGTATACTCCGGGTGATTTACCAGTCAGTACATTATAGTTGGCGTTCCTGGCGTGTATGCTACCGAGCTACCGTTCATAGCGTGTATGCTACATAGCTAAACAACAAGGCTACCTACAGCTAGACATGCTAGGGAAAACATTGTTTTCATGCCAGCTACAATGAACGACCGAACGTAGCAGACTACCCGAATAAGATTGCAATTGTAAACATGTTCTTGCTAGCCTAGACTAGCTGTTGTTCATAGTAGATTGGCATATTACACTGAACAACTAGCAAACGTAGGTTAGCATATTAGCTGGCAAGCTAACTGTGTTGATTAGATAGATAGATTAGATAGATACACACTCCTACCACAACTACTACTAACGAATCTAAAACAACTACGTTTCTCTAATATTTTGTGATTTGCATTTGATTTCGTCCAGCCAGATCAGGAAACTCCTGGCGTATCTGCCGGACAACACACACACGGGATGACCACTCTGATGCCTCGTCCTAAAAAGCCCCAGCACCAGCTTACAAAGCTGCGATAGGCAAGATGCAGAAAACGCCTATAAGGGGAGGAATGGATTATATACAGTGTATATATGTATATTTACTAGGGCTGTCAAGTTAACGCGTTAATAGCGCGTTAATGCAAAAAAAAATTAACACCACTAATTATTTTAACGCGATTAACGCATGTGTATTTTTTGTCCTCGGCCGCCCCGCCCCGTAGTTTCAGAGCGCATCGAGTTTAAAATACCATCTACAAGCTGATGCTGACAGCCCCGCTCCTGCCGCTCGCTTGTGGCAGACCACACTTCCACGCTCACCGGCAGGCCCGGACTGGCCATCGGGAGGACCGGGAGGGGAGGGTGTGTGTATGTGGCGTGAGCGAGGCACACCTTACGTGTTGTTGTTGTTGTTGTTGTTAGCATCTGGTGCTAGCTAGCTGCGCTAACGGATATAAGGAGCTGTTTCAATGAAAACAGAGGAGCGACATTTCGCCGACAACTGCGCCGAGCACTTGACTTTATGCAGGTAGCCAGACAGTGGGACATTGTACGAAAAGTCAGCACACTCAGCACGGATAGTGCGCGCAACATGATTGCAGCGTCCAGGCTCCCGTTCGAGCATATATGCCTTGAGCTGCACATAGCTCCAACGATCCATCACAGTGTCTCCACATTCATTCACACACACACACTCACACACACACACACACACACACACACACACACACACACACACACCACACACACACACACACACACACACACACACACACACACACACACACACACACCGTTTTTGGTCTATTCATAACTCTCGATTTGAATGTTGCCAAACATCTGCCTCTTCTCACCACTCCAATCCATTAAATTAAAATGCAGGCTAAAGCTGTCTCCCTCTAAGGTACATTTAGAACAGATAAGAAATGTGCGATTAATTTGCGATTAAAAGCAATTTAACTGTGGACAATCATGCGATTAATCGCGATTAAATATTTTAATCGACTGACAGCCCTAATATTTACGCATGTTCATTTTGTACATTTCTAAAAATAAAGTTTAGTATCCTTTCTTCCCTGAATTATTTGCTCCTATAACATATCATTCATATATAGCAAACCATGATTTGATTTCTCATCAAACAGTAGTAGTTTATTACAGGTAAAAATAACTTACTCAGTTGTAGGTACAGTTCGGTTAGTTAGCGTATAAAATATACGGCTGTACCGACGCCATTATAAGACTGATGTTCCGCTCAGCGTCAGAGCGAGCCGAAAAAAGCACTGTTAGACATTACATGGGCGGAGCCATGGCCGTATCCACCATTGAGGTCACCGAGGTCCGGACCTCGGTAATATTTTTCGAGCTGTGTATACAAAACTTGTAAAATAATTGCACTAAACGGGGTTCTTTGTAGTACTTCCATTTACTGACGATGCATAACTACGTAGCCTCGGTTAAAGCAAACAGAAGAAAACGACATGTATCAACAAACCACCGCAGCCCGGATTTGTATCGGAGCAGCGGAGGAGTGATGAGGTATCTAGAGATCTGAGTCCAGTGGGCTGCTTGTGTTTCTGTTCATCAGGACATCATATGACCAGCAGATCCTGTGTGAACGCTCTACGTTAGTCAATGGACGTCCGACAACATGCACACTAACTTATATTGCAGCTATAGGCTATACTTTGATTTAAATTGCGTGAATAAACTAGCTAGAGAGCTAAAGCTAATTACATTCATCCAATGTCAGAAGGATTACATTTTAACAAACGTTTTAATGGTTTTCTTTCATTTCAATTTGAGTAAAACATTGAAGATATAACATTGTATTGTTTTATTTTTACACTGACTCAGATATAATGAAAAGACTACGCCAGTCGAAGCTCAGCTTTGGTAAGGAAGAGACAGGACAGGCAGAGAGAAAGAGAGAGAAAGTGATGGAAGTCAGGGAGGAACTGCAGGTACAGTCACACAAAAGAATGTAGGCTTAATAACCCCATCTATCTATCTATCTATCTATCTATTTATCTATAACAATAGTCTTAATTTACAATATAGACAATAGGCATAATTGTAAAACAACATACATCTATTGCAGTTATGATGTCATAATAACATACAATTGTATAAAACACCATTTGCTTACATATTTGTTCTCTTTTGAGAATCAAACAAAACAGATTTAAATAAAAAAAATAATGCAAACAAACAAGTGAAATGAACTAAATTGCTGAATTGCTTTTAATTCACTGGCAGGAGCGACAAGTGAGAAGGAGCAAAAAATGAACAACGAGGGAGAGATTGAACAAAGAGAAAGAGTAGAGGACAGAGAGAGTAATGAACAGGAAGAAGACAGAGAGACTAAAGAAGATGGAAGAGAGGCTGCAGGTTATGGAAAGGAGAGAGACATGGAAAATGAATGTTGACAATGTTTTGTGATCATTTTAGCCTCTTCTGCATGTCCAGATCATTAATATGTAACAATCAACTGATTCTTATGTATTACACTTTCAAAAATAATTTATGCTGACATTGTCAGCCCACTGACATGGTTTGAAATCGATATATTATCCAATTTGTGACCTCCTACAGGACTTAAAAAGCACCTAACTCGATCATGAAAATCCAAAAATGTTTGTCATAAATGCATTGTCATCATCAATAACCAAAAATATGTCATCACTGCAACACACTGGGCACATACGAAACAGGTAACAATCTTATTTCCTTGACATTGTTTAGTCATAATAACTAAACATAAATTACTTTTGCGCATTCATGATCCGTTGTGTAAACAGATCCCTGTAATCCTGTCACATATCCAGGTAATCCATTACTCCTGATCCCTGCACTAAAGCCTCCGAGCAGCTGTGCAGGTCGCTGCGAGTTTACACACACACAGCCAGATTACAGTGTCACGGCACAAACAAGCAGAGTACACACACACACACACACACACTCTCACACTCACACTCACACTCACACTCACACTCACACACACACTAATGAGCTGCAGACAGCTTTAGCCTCAATTTTAATTTAATGGATTGGAGTGGTGAGAGGAGGCAGATGTTTGGCAACATTCAAATCCAGAGTTATGAATAGACCAAAAACGGTGTGAGGTCTCAGGCTTGAAAATGACATTCCCAGAACAAATGACTATAACTTCACTTCTAAAAGGGGTAAATTAATCATCTTTTTTCTCAAAGCAATGATAAACCTGTGAGTTGGATGTAGAAAAGTCAGAATGAATATAGAATTTTTTTATTTTAAAGTAAATTCAGATTGAACATAGTAAAACAATTTAAACTAGAGAATGCAATTCCTGAAGAAATTGCTAGTGGGAATGCTTTATGCTGAAAAGCTGACGCTAAACTGCTATGCTGAAATGTAATGTGTAAGAAGAAAGTGAAGAATTTAGATTGAAATGATACATGAACACTGGGGGCTTGAATGTGTGATGAGAGAAGAAAAGAAAGTAAAAAGGCTTGGAAAAGCAGCAGAATATTTGAACTGCAAACTTTTGAACTAACTTGATGGTGAATGATCTGTCGCCATGCCAACGGCATTTGATGAAATCCCATAATACGCTTAGATGCGTTGATGGCTGCATCGTTACCAAACCTGTGAAGTTTTGGGCCGTTTGAAGCATTTTCACTGAAGTTATGAGAAAACCGTGTTTCATGGCGAGCATTGTGTTGCCATGGCAACGGCATTTGAAGAAATCTCAAAACTGTCTCGTAGATGTCTTCACGGCTGGACTGTTAGCACACATGTGAATTTTGAGCACTTTTTGAACATTTTCATAGGAGTTAAAGGGACATCGTGTTTTATGGCGAGGGATGCGTTTCCATGGAAACGGCATATGGTGAGATTTCAAATTTGGCGTAGAGCTGTTGAGGCATGGACCGGTGATATACAAGTGAAGATTGGGGGACGATTGGACCGTGTCCATTAGATGTCTTCACGGCTGGACTGTTAGCACACGTGAAGTTTGAGCACTTTTTGAACATTTTCATAGGAGTTAATGTAAAGCGACATCGTCTTTTATCTGAAGTCTGCTGCTCTGAGCATGTCAGTTGGAGTTATGACATCATCGTGTTCCATGACACAGGTGTTTATATTTGAGCTAACGAGGTGTCCAGAGATCAAAGGTTTCCATTGTTCTGAATGAGAGATAAACCTCTTACATGTGAACGTTTTGTTGAAGAACCGTAACAGATATCGGTGAAATTTCAAAGCGTGAAGCATCTCAAGGACCTTGAGTATCTGAAGTGTGCTTTTTGTGTACTTTCGGGTCAATAATGTGGCCTTTTTGGCAGATTAACTAAAGGTGTGCGGCTGCTGCTGTGAGGAAATATCAGCCTGAAATTACAATGGGCTTTAGTTTAGTTTAGTTAGTTTAGTTTAGTTTAGTTTATTTTTTTTTTTCGAGCGTGTAAAACCAAAGAAAATACAAATGAAACAAAAGGTGATACAGACATGATACAGTACTATACAAATGAATGCAATAACAAAACGAAACATTTAAATAATAATTGAATAATCTGCAGTATCATTGTCTGATATCAATAAACAATAAACAACAAAGCTTCAGCTAATTACACGTCCAAAAAGGGGTCGGAAGAAGTTTACACTTATTTAATCCGACCCCTTCTCCCTTTTTTATTTTTATTTTTATTTTTATTTTTTTTACATTAACATACAATATAAACGTATACTTATAATCTTGAATAATTGATATAATATATAATATAATAATATATAATATATACAGGCAAGTTAGGACAATGGTCTCTATATATTTATATATATATATATACATATATATACATACACAAATTCATACAAACACATATTCATAAATAAAATACAAAACAAGAATACAAACAGTTATGGTTTAGCAGTTTCATCTATCATGTACCTTGTGAGAATTGTGTCTTTATACCTCTTTTTGAATAGTTTTATGTTTGGACATCCCTTTAGCTCTTCACTCAAATTGTTCCAGATCTTCACCCCACAAACAGAAACGCAAAAACTTCTCTTTGTTGTGCGCACCCTAACATTAGTGAATATAAATGAACCCCGTAAATAATGATTCCCTTGTCTTTCATTGAACAATATCTGAATATTCCCAGGTAATTGAACGTTTTTTGCCTTAAACATGATTTGTGCGATTTGGAATTCAACAAGATCTGACAGTTTTAATAATTTTAGCTCTAAAAATAATGGGTTTGTATGATCCCTATAGCCGACATTTTTAATAATTCTTATTGCTCTTTAATGGAGACATGTTGAAAGTTTTTGTCACTTCATGCCCTCAAGAGGCATTTTGCTTAATTATTTGTCATTTTTCAAGCTACGAGATGTTTTCCTATATTTGTCATGAAAAATCATGTCTCAGGAATGTAGGGTTTGGGAATTATGGCAGTTTAAAAAATAAATATGAAGGCAAATTTCAAACTGTCCTCCACTCTAACTCTGACATCACGCACTCTGCCTTAACGAGCTGCGCAATGTTAAAGTTAAAATGTTATACATTTGATGAATTATGGGCTATATCTCGGGATTTATGAAAGTTATGAATGAGAAAAGTAATAGCCATCGATTCCCAACCGAGCTGAACGTTTTGATGTTTGAACGGAGTTTCTGCGATGTGGAATGTGGGAGAAGAAGAGGGCCAAAATAACAGGCGGAATAATAAAGAATTTTGTGCGTAGAAGAACAGATAGTTGGAATGCTGTTAACAGCATTCCCACTAAATTATAGTGTCCGTCCAAAAAAAAATTACTTATAGTGAAAACCACCCTTGAATGATGGGATAGTAGACTAATGCTGCGTTCACACCGGACGCGATGCGAATATTCGCTTCGCTCTAATCGCTCCTATCGCATCGCTCTAAACGCTCGAGTTTCACCGCGGCTGTCAGCTGTGTTTACTCGCGTCATTCAAACAAGACGCGATGGCTCGGGAGCTACAACTACAACAAAATGAACATATTTTATCGTGATTAAATTGTAATACACGTTTCTAAATGATGCCGAAGTAACAACATACTGATACTGGTTAGTAAAAACCATGAATTAATGCTTGACAAGTCTGCAGACAAGACGGCAGGCGAAAAACCTTTTAAAATGCTTGTTTTCTGAATGAAGATCGGATCGACCAGGCTAAGCTAACGTGTATATGCTCCGTCCACACTCATAACCACGGCCTACAGACATAAATAAACCAGCGACTGTATTCGCCATGACACAGACAGTCTGTGGTTTTTACTTGTTTAACTTTTGTCCAGTTTCTGAACAGATATGAGGAGCTGTGAGCTCTGTGTGCTAACTACTAACAGCTAACGGCTGATGTTTTCTGGTTGAACGTCAGTGACGGCAGGCTGAGATCCTCACCGCTGATTGGCTACCGCGAGATCGCGTCACGCGAATATGACGCTCGAGTTGAAAAAATGTAACTCGAGCGTTTGTCGCAGCCCCCTTCAATCGCCTCAATCGCGCCGCGGAATTCGCGTCCACCGCTTCATGCTTGCCGTCGGAGCGAAATCGCGTCTGTCCGCGTCTCTGCATTGACTTTACATGTCATCGCGCCGCCCCCAAACATCGCATCGCGTCCGGTGTGAACGCAGCATAAAAGCTTTAGGAATCCAAACTATAACATATAATAAGTACCCTGTATCAAGATTGATGCAAAACAAGTGACATTTGACCTTTTTAGAGAGATTTAGAAAAAGAAACCCACTTCTGGGGTCATTTGGGTACATTTTCCATATCTCTGGCCCCCCTCGGTCGATTTTAAAGATTGACATCTCTTTTTAACCGTTAGAGCCAATAGAATCGAGGGGAATCCATCTAAACATTACCCATTGGTGAATGAGTGATGCGCAGCCAGAATGCCCCGGAACTGGAAGCTGCGATACACTCTGGTGGCTATCATTAGCAGCTAATATGAAATCTCCGTTTTTGACATAAAAATGGAATGATGGATTATCAGTAATCATTTCAAAGTGACACAGACACATTGGATGAACCTATGGATTAACCTTCAGCAGCGTTTTTATCGTTTTAATGCCATTAAACACGACTTTTGATCAGAATAACCAACCCAGTCTCACATCTAAACGTGTAATGACTACGTTGGTCCACAACGTGGGACGTAGTATTTCTACAAAAACGCCTCTGAAATTGTAGGATCCCTACGTTTTTTTTCACCATTAATTTCCAATGGCTGGCGTCCATGTCACGTGATCTTCAACTTTCTCTCTGCAGAAAAAAAAAAACATGGCCGACCTTCGTTTTATTCTAGGTGGAAAATGCCTATTTTAAGGTTAGTTTGGCCATTAAAATGCGTTTTGATGTCATTTGATGCGAGAAATATGAGTTGTTATTTCAGATTATGTGTGCAGTGGATGTACATGATCTTTAGTTTGCTAGTTATTACGAAGATTACTTCATTGTGTACATCCAACGTTTTCATTGTTACCAAGGTGGTTGCTAGGGACGCTGCTATCAGTGTATGCTCTGAAATTGTAATATTAGAACGTCTTTGCCCTCATTTATTTCTATTGCTGTTAGCGCACAACTCGAACGTAGCAGTTTCACAAAAATTGTCAATGGGGGGGGGGGGGGGTGGTAGTAGAGTACAGAGCTTCGTGACCACGGAGCGTGTGAAGTGAACGTTGTGATCAGCTGTTTTAGCGCAGGGCTGCTGTACAGACCGACGTTAACAGCAGCCCTGTCTGTGCACACGGAGACCAACTCTGTCGTCCGGTGAACTAACCGCCTTCTGGAAAAGCTTCACATTTACGTCGGTACGCAAATGCGCTTTGTGACACAAGTGACGGTACGCATTTCAGATTGTTGCCGCGCATGCGTACCTGCGTACCAGTTATGTGCACCCCTGCTTATAATCATGGACTTTCATATGAAAATAACATTAAGCAGATAAAGCAATAGCTATACACAGCGCCATATAGATAGAAGAGTTACGACAGCGGAAGTCCAAAATGCTTGATCGTCACGTGGTTCAGGGAGAGTCAATAGTTCCCCGGAAGTTTGTGGCGGGACATTTGAATGCATGATTACTGGAGATAGAACTACGATTTTTGGTAATAAGTAGTGAATAAAGGTTTTGATTTGCAATATTTATACAACATGTGTGTATGTATTTACATCGATATGTTTTAAAAATAAAATAGAATCTGCTAATATTTATGGATAATATTAGGAATAGTGTGAACAGCTAGTTTACTTGTTAACATATACATGTTAGGCTAACGTTGCCTTGGTTAAAGAGCCTGTTGCTGTTGTGTATTGCTTTGAATTATTTAAAACAAATATTATCTTAAACAGGTATGGTAGTCAGGAGCATCACTTCCTAATGTTTATTGATATATTTAGAGGGAGGGGATGGCAAGGAATGCTTCAAAATTTAGATTAGATTCATTTCTACAATTTTTTTTAATTCATGGTGGTTTCAGTAATCCCATGGTACTTGAGGACATAAGTAATCTAAATGACTAATGTAATCTTTATGACTTTCAGAAAGGACAGGAGACCAACAGGTGACTATCAATGGACTAGCAGCAGCATGATTATGACGTTAAATGTGTTTTAGGAACATCCATTGTAAATACATGGAATTCAATAAACATTGAATAGCATGTCATGCAGTTTGTCTGTGCCTTTTCCTCCGTGTTGTCCTGGCATATAGTCTCCACCATGGTTTGCTGTGCTGCCTGGGGTTGCTCCAATCGTTCCGAAAAAGTAAGAATCAGAATGTACGGCTTCCCCACTGACACAGAGAGGAGGAAAAAATGGCTAGCTCAAGTCAGCAGGAGCAATTTAACAATCAAAACAGACAGCCGCAACAAAATATGTGAGGTAATCATATTCAAACACTGCATTTGCACTTTTTCACAAAACGAAGACCACACCATTGGGAAGCTTAATGTTTGGTTTAATACAAATAACAGGGAAAGGCTTGAAAAACTCTGAGAGTTGAGACTCAGGCTGCAGGGTGAGGGTCTCAGTGCAGGTATTCAGGCTCTATTGAATCCCCCTCTGGTTCTTGTGCTGAAAGAGGGAGAAACAGACAGGAGAAAGGGTTATACACACCTATATAGCTATATAGCTCCTCCACCTGTAACATCACTGCCTCTCCACCTGTAACATCACTGCCCCTCCACCTGCCATACAGTAGGTTACTAATATACACTAACAAGATTACTTATATAATACAGTGATAGAATACATGTTTAGTATGCTTACTTATATACAACAGTAGTATTACATTTACCTTGTGTTTTCACTCTCACTTAGGTCCCTCTCCCTTTGCCATCATTTCAAAATCAGCTGAGCTGCAACATAATACAGACAGGTAATAATCCAGGGTTCCCGCGGGGTCTTAAAAAGTCTTAAAAAGTCTTAAATTTGATAATCTGAATTTAAGGCCTTAAAAAGGTCTTAAATATGACCAAAAAAATAAGAAAGGTCTTAAATATGATTTAGAAGGTCTTAAAAATGATGGGATTTGAAAGGTACTTCTGTGTTGCGATCGCGTCTAAAATGTGTTTTGGGGGAAATGTCCGGGCTGCAAAGTAACCAGTACGGTAAGAGCCTTTCAGTTCCCCCCAACAATTTGTATTGAAATAAATCAACATGGAATCAATAATCACTAACTTTGTTTCCCCCGGCCCCTTAACGGAGAACACCCAGCTAGTAACCTAGCAACCAAGCTTCAGCTAGCGGCAGTCAGAAACTCATGTCTCTTCGAATCTACTTACAAATAAATATGGGGAAGTGTAAGTTCAACCGTATTTGGTTGGAAAACATCGAATTTAGTGCTTGGTTGAAACCAGTGGAGGGGAACGGGTTTGAAGCCCGCTGCACCTTTTGCAAAAGAAATTAGCGTTTGTTTTGCTAATGTAGCGTTAGCTAGTGCAGCAGCTCCCGCAACAACACCGTTGGACCTCCGGGCGACGTTTGGGTCTACGTCAACCCTAAAAGCGGAGGTGCTGTAGACGCTAAATACCGTAGCTCAACACCAATCATACAACAGCAACGATGAAAGATTGTAGCCAAGGCAGCAGAGCTCTGAATATAGCTCTTGTTTCTCTCTCTCTCTCTCTCTCTCTCTCTCTCTCACACACACACTAGGGCTGCTCGATTATGGCAAAAATCATAATCACGATTATTTTGGTCAATAATTATTACGATTATTAAATAAGATTATTCATTGACTTTGAAAACATCCATTTATTGAACTTTAAAACAAATAATAATTTGAACAGTATCTTTTTAACTGTTGATTACCCTGAACGTATAATTCAACTGAAAAACCAATACAAAAATAAATTAAATAAATGATATATTTAAATAAATAATATCAAAATAATAAATACCAATAAACAAGATCAACAAATATTTTGGAGCGCACTTCCACAAGCTACTAAACATATATAAATATGATAAATAAAAATAAATTAGACTAAAATTAATTAGATCAAATATGTTGTAGTGCACTGTCACAACCGTGCAAAGCTAAATAATAGTTTTTTTCGATTATGTTGTTTTTGTAATTGTGGCAGGCCAAAATCGTAATTGCGATTAAAATACGATTAATTGCACAGCCCTAACACGCACACACAGAGACACATACACACTTTTTGGCTAACACAGTTCTGTACTGTTATGCTGTTATGTTCAGTCATTGTTCTTATGTTGAACATGAATACATTTGATTTGTAAGTAATTATGGGACGTATTTCTTCTTTCATAGCAATTTTCCTTCATACTTTCTTGCCGTGAAATAGGTCTTAAATTCTATTCGAAGTGGTCTTAAAAAGGTCTTAAAAAGTCTTAAATTTGAGTTGGCGAAACCTGCAGGAACCCTGTAATCAACAGAATACACTAAAAACACTCACCCATAAATTACGTTTTCGTTTACTGTTTGGAAGTCTCAAATATGCACTCTAAATTAATATAAATAGCGATGTATCACACAAATAGCTCTCTTCCTTATTATTGTGTAACGTTAACTTTATTATACTAGCTTGTAGGCCTACTCCAAAATGGAGATCGTAATTTCTCCACCTCCACTCATTACAATCACAGGTGCCCCAATGTTATATTTAACTAATATTATATTCCTCCACCCCACAAAAAAATCACGTTTAGAAGCTCTTTTCTCTAATTCCACAACGTTGGATGAAATAACATTAGGAGAACGGATTCATAGGCTGTTCATGGTTAACGTGTGTTGCTAACTTTATCCGGTGTCCTAGCCTAATCTGTTATCTGTAAACGTTCCCTAAATCAGTAGATTATGGGATAATCCACTAACATCCTTTAATACACATGTGATGTGCTGATAATATCCACAATATAAATCTTTAAACGTCTTCTTACCTTTAAAAGTCCATCACGAACGCTGCAACTCTACTGCGCTGCTAGCCGCAGATCGTGGAGCCTCTCGAGTCAATAGTCCCCCGGAAGTCAGCGGCAAGCTAACTTCCGGGGAACTATTGACGGCTCCACGATCCGCCATTGCTGTAAAAAAACTGGTCCATTGGAGTGAACAGAGATGTCGTAACTCTTCTATTATATGGCTCTGGCTATACACACACACACACACAAGGTATTTATATTAAATATTTGCCGGTGTATATATTTCCATTTATTTTATTATATTGTTAATATTTAAAATAAATTATAAAATTAAAATATATTTATATTTTATATATAAAAATCGGTCTCATGTTACCACTCTGTAAGCCAAGAGTTGTTAATTTAGCAATGCCTTAGCTTGAAGAACAGGGACACAACTAATGACAATAGCATATGGTGGTATATTATTTAGATATTCACACCTTTATCAATTATTTTTGACATGAGATCTTCATATCGTCCTAGTTTTGTATTTAGTTTCTAGATTTGTAAACAAATCCAGAACCTTTGAAATACGTTACCACTTCACAGCACGGTGCGCTGAGTTCTTGTAGTCGAAAAAAGCCCAAGAATAATATAAACTGTACCCTGTGTCCTTCTGTAGTCCATTTACTGTTGTTTGTCTTGTCTTACCCTGGCTGATATCTCACTAAATCCACTGTTTTAATTGTTCCCTATATTGCCCCTATGCCCTGTAAGGTGTCCTTGGGTGTTATGAAAGGGGGCCCCCCAAAATAAATCTATTATTATTATTAAGAAGAACAACTTGGTGTGGTGTGGAGGGGATGTATGAAGCAGGGGCAGGTGGGGAGAGATGGGGCTTCAAGGTTCAAGGTTATTTTGTTTTAAATGTGTCTTGGAGATAAGGACCAGCTGCACACAATAAAATACAGTATAACACAAAACCAATAAGACACACGGTGACACATGGCACACCAACAATCAATCATCGTCCAGCCTCAGCTTTGGTATTCTTTCACAACTGGGAAGTTGAATACTGTTGGCACAACACCATCTTTAAGCCGGACAGTCTGCCCCGTCCTGTCAAAGTCCTCACAACTGAAGTGATCACTGCAGAGCAGTGTCCTGCCACAGGAGACAAAACCGTCCCTTCTTAGGGCAACTTCCCACTGCCTCCTCCTCTCTCCGGTTTTGGGAAACCTTAAAAACATGAGAAAGGTAGCCAGATATATAAATTATTGTCAACATTTTCCTCCCTTCTTTCCTTTAACATTAAGGGTAAGGACAAAAATACACACCGAAATTATCATATTTTTGGGGTAATTGTATGTATGTATGTATGTATTGTTGGAGTAGAATACCTCTGCTACGCGCCGTTCCGTTGGATGAGGCTGGATCTCTATTAAATTAAGAAAGGAATTGAAAACACCGGAATCAAAGTTATAACAAATTATCTGAGTTTACTTCTAGTAGGAAACCAAACACATATACAAGTTATACAGAGTACTCGAGCACTCCGGACTTTTAGATTTGTGATGCGATGCGGATAAATGCGTCAGGACCCGCCAACTCATCAAACCAAAAAGAAATTGGACTTCAGGTTTGTGATGCGATACGGACACAGTTCTCAGGACCTGCCACTCACCAAACCCAAAAGCATTTTTACACACACAAACATCAGTATTTCTATCTGTCTTTGGGGCGGAGATGGGTCATCTCTTCCTTCCCACTTTACTCCCAAGCGAATCAGAGAGCCCCTGGGGAGGAGCTGTTTAAACTGACCACCTCCCCCAAGTGCCCTGACTGGCTGGATTCGCTTCTGGCCGGGTTCAATAGTTCTCACCAGGACTTGAAATTCCAAAGTCCCCTAAGGTCAAAAGTCAATTCTTATCTCCGTCCCGATCTCCCCTCGCTACCTTTTCCAGGGGAGTTATCTCATAAACTTTTCTTTTTCAAACAATTAAACCTTTAGTGCCCCCATAAAAAGAGACCCAAATCTACCTTAAAAAACAACATCTGGTGTGTTGAGGTGAAAGGGACAGGGTGTGTATATAACCCAGGAGTGTGATTACTTAAAACAGTTCAAACATGTTCACTAAAATACAATTCAAAATAATACATCTTTACTTCAATACAGTTTAGAATCATATCTTCTTACTTCAATCCCTCTTTTGATCTCACCTCACGAGATCAACATATAGCATTAGAAACATTACCACTGTCATTCTTTTTTCCTACTGTGTCTGTCCCAACATTTATATAAACCCATCAGAAGCTGGGATATAGAGCACTTTAAACCTTTAGGAACAGTCCACAACAAGAACTTCTCATGACAGTGGAGGGAGAATAAAATATGTCTAAAAAGCAAAGTCCTTGTCAGCTGAGTCATCTTTACTCTTCCCTCAATGGTGGAACTGATGAGTCTTAACACACAATGAGCAGATACAAGGCACACAACACCAACCACATGTCACTAAAATGGCAATAAAAGTAGCCACAGAAATTAGAAAAGACATTATCATACTTTTCCCTCTTTTGGTAACACATAGTTCTGTAGAATAAAAATACCAATCCCTTATATTGTGGGATATAAAAATAAAGTTGAAAGTTCCTCAAAAAAGAAAAAAAAGGATTGTTCAGACAAAGTTCCACACCGGCTATATCAACCTGTTTCAGCGGGAAATGGAGTTCCCTGTGCCGTCTTGGTTTGCCATATCTTCGTCCCCCCAGCCCGCTGACGGCGGCTTCTGGGGTGCCTGCTAGAAAGATGTGGCCTGATTGTCCTCCCCCGGCCCGCTGATGGCGGCTTCCGGGTCGATGCTGGAGAGATGTCCTGATCCTCCTCCTCCGGCCCGCTGATGGCGGCTTCCGGGTCGACTGTTGGAGAGATGTCCTGATCCTCCTCCTCCGGCCCGCTGATGGCGCCTCCTGGGTCGACTGCCTTGACGAGAGCCAGATCTGTTCTGATGTCGTCTAGGGTCCTCGCGACGAGGGCCAACTCTTTCCTGATGTCGTCCAGGGTCCTCGCAGGTGTTTTTCCCGACCGCACACTGGCTCCAGTGGTACCAGTTGTCTCCCTTTCCATCTAGGCGAACGGCATGGGAGGTCCCCTTGTGTTTCTCGGGTCCCCCTTTTGACGTCAGCAGCCTGTGTGGAGAAGTCTCATACCAAGCCCTTAAGTTGCTGGAAATATGGTTTTGAAATCATCTTTTCTACTTCTTTAGTGTTTATTGGCGGCACCAACTAGACTGGAGTGTGGACAAGAGACTATGCAGAAAATAATAAACAAAAATAAAAAAATAAAAAATAAAAAATAAAAAATAAAATTTAAAAAATAGAACAAAATAAAAATAAAACAAAAAGGAACCAAAGCTAGATTATTTTAAATGTATCAATTTCTCTTAAAAGCAACAAATAAAACAAAACAAAAAATACCATAACTAGTATTTTAAATTGATAAATTTCTCCTAAAAACGTAATAATCTCACATACATATTGTCTGATGTATATCCTATCCTTTTCCCCCTTTTACTGAAATAGAACGCCGTTAACGGTGTTCTTATTTTCAGAAACATCGAGCCTTATACATCAGTTATTTAATATCAGCTATATATTTATTATTACTATTACTTATATATGAGGCATTAAATGTCAGCCTTCTTCCACGATTGACCTCGTCTATATTATCTGACTTATATTGATACGTGTCCGTTTGTATTTATTTAATATACTGGGCAATTATTGATAACTTTTTGAATCTCCCTCTTTTCTTAACAACTTGAGGTATGGCTATTTTGAAATCTGACTTGGTTAAGAGATGATTTGTTTATTGGTGAAAGGAACACTCTTCCCCTCAATGGTGTGGGGGTGGATAGTTAGGGAGAGTTCCTTAAAATCTCCAGATCTTCCTCTCAGTGTAGAGGCCATAAAACCTTTTAATGGGCTCTGTGGTCTGTTCAGATTTAGATTTTCTTCCTCTCCAGAGGTCACGCCTGTCTTTGACCCTGTATGCTGCTGTGATTCTGCAGCACCTCAGGACAGAGAAAGTGGGAGATCTCTTCCCAAAAGTGTAAGCTCCCTTTTGAGCAACATAGCTCCACATTTAACACTCCCTGACTTGTTTGTAAAGCGTTCTTTAAGGCCTGAATTGAGTCTTCTGTTGTGTAACGGAAAATCCCATTCCCAAAAAGGGTCAGTTTAATAGCCCTTATCATATTATCGCTCTGTGCTTGCATGCTAGGACCTATTGTCTTTGCCAGAGCTGCTGCTATTCTTTCTACATGTTTTAGCTCCATATTAGCAGGGTTCACTAACATGGTTGGTTGATCCAGTTTAAGATTTTCAATATCTTCCATTACTATTTCCAACATTCCTTATCCCTGAATATCAGGTCTAACAATGTGTTTTCCTTTAGGAGTATTAGATGGGATACTCATAAGTGGCATTTGTGAGCCCTTATCTCCGTAGGGTGGAGGTAGGGTCTCAGACATTATACCACCTTCTTGTTGCTCTCTGTCCCTATGTCTTCTGCAATTTTTTACCCACAGTTCTTTTTACTGGATTTGTCTCTCAAGTATTACACAGATTTGACTTAAAAAAATCACACAGAGCTTCTCATACCTTATCATATCACATTCAGGCAAATTATTATTGTGCGATGTTTATTTCAACAGATAGCGTGACTTCCAGAAGTAGGCTTCTACAATCTCCTCACGGTGATTGCGACTTCAGGTCAAGAGTTAAAAACTCAGTCAACAAAATCTCTTTATCGTCACGTTTAATGAGCCTGATTATCCCCACAACAGTTTTGTGATGAGATACGGTCGTTCCAAATAATTAGTTGGAGGTCGCGTCTCTCTCCTCCTCTATCACCCACCATATAACAATTACAGACATTTTATACATTTAAAGCACCACGAAAGGTAACCGCATTAATCAATCTTATCATGATCTGCGGGGAATGCAACCCTTTTTTACACCTTTTGCAGCCTTTAATAGACGCACTGCAAGCTAACCGCATTAATCAATGTTATTTTGACTTGCGAGGAATTTACCACATACATCTTTTACAGCGTTACAGCGTTCGTTGTTAGTGGGTCATAGGACGGGACTGAACTGCCCGCCTCTTATGAGCACTTTTGTGCCTTAGGTAAGGACTGAACTACCCGACTCTAAGCACTAATAATCTAATTTAACTAGAATATGTATTGTATTTCCCACCGTGACTAACAACACTGAGAACGCTGCTGACAACTCTAAATTTTTAGTATAATCAATCACAGATTTTCGATAGTCAAAACAGGCGTCTGCTCACCTTTTGTATATGGCCATTGGTTTAGTTGTCACCAGTATCTCTGTGTCCTCCCCCTGGACTGGATTCTGTCCCCTGGCTATCGGTGTTCCTTTCTAGAGATAAGCACTCACTCCGTCGGGAAAGTCACCACTTGTTGGAGTAGAATACCTCTGCTACGCGCCGTTTGTTGGATGAGGCTGGATCTCTATTAAATTAAGAAAGGAATTGAAAACACCGGAATCAAAGTTATAACAAATTATCTGAGTGTACTTCTAGTAGGAAACCAAACACATATACAAGTTATACAGAGTACTCCGGGTACTCCGGGCTTTTAGGTCTGTGATGCGAAGCGGATACAGATATCGGGATCAAACCACTCACCAAACCCAAAAGCATTTTTACACACACAAACATCAGTATTTCTATCTGTCTTTGGGGCGGAGATGGGTCATCTCTTCCTTCCCACTTTACTCCCAAGCGAATCAGAGAGCCCCTGGGGAGGAGCTGTTTAAACTGACCACCTCCCCCAAGTGCCCTGACTGGCTGGATTCGCTTCTGGCCGGGTTCAATAGTTCTCACCAGGACTTGAAATTCCAAAGTCCCCTAAGGTCAAAAGTCAATTCTTATCTCCGTCCCGATCTCCCCTCCCTACCTTTTCCAGGGGAGTTATCTCATAAACTTTTCTTTTTCAAACAATTAAACCTTTAGTGCCCCCATAAAAAGAGACCCAAATCTACCTTAAAAAACAACATCTGGTGTGTTGAGGTGAAAGGGACAGGGTGTGTATATAACCCAGGAGTGTGATTACTTAAAACAGTTCAAACATGTTCACTAAAATACAATTCAAAATAATACATCTTTACTTCAATACAGTTTAGAATCATATCTTCTTACTTCAGTATGTATGTATGTATGTAATGTAATGTAATGTATGTATACTTTAAGAATAAGACAACCACACTAAGAGTTATAAAAAAGGTGTCCAAAAGAAACATTAAATAATTGTGTAAAGAAATGGTAGCAACATATTCTAAAGAGGCTGGGTCAACAACAATCTTGCAATACTATTAGGCGCGTTCACACCGGAGTACTTTTCCCACAATAGTTCATCAGAACTACGATATATTTGCGTTCACACCAAAAAGCCCCAGGAACTAAAGTAGTTCAAATTAGTTCATCTGACCCGCTTTTCAGTCCCTGCTAGAGAGCAGGGACTGTCGTGGGAGAAAATAGTTCATACGTCTGATTGGCTGTGCGGAATGCAAACCACGCCCGTTTGACTCTGAATTTTTTTTTGTAAGCGGCCATTGTATTTGCTCGCTTCGGGCAGCGCACCCGAAGAGATTACTTTTGTGAAAGCAGTTATTATAGCAACACTAAATAAATCATCGGAGCGGTGGAGTGATGAGGATGTGTCGGCGCTTCTGGCGATTTACTCGGATGACGCGAAGCGCCGCATTCAGAAGCTTCTACTGAATGCAGTTTCCGTCGCTCAGCAAAGTTAGCAGACCTGGCAAAGTCATGTCGGGACGACTACGAAGGTAAAATAAAATACATGCACTGCACTGTTTTAATCTGCACAATACTGGTCTTAGATGTACTTTTATTTGCTCAGTAGATCGAGCTAGCCATGCTAGAACTTGCTATCATAGGTCCAAGCTGGCTAACAACATCTAGCTAGCTAGCTAGTTATTCTCAGCCGTGCCCGCTATGAACACGTTTTGACTTGTGAATAAGTGTGCAATGTTCTGTAATTTGCTTCACTAACTCATGGCACTAATCGTGTGTTTCAGGCGAGGTGTTTCTCTCTGGATTAGAAACTAGTTTTCCCCTCCGGGATAAAACGATAATATAACGTTAGCAATTAGCATGCTAGCTGGACATAATGCTACCTCTAACAATACATTGTAGTTGCTATAATTTCAAGTCATTTGCAACATTCATTCTACATGTTAATGGTAAAAGCTTAAACAGTTGATTACCTGCATGCCACAAAGACTGATGTTCTAATATTTTTGCACATTTAAGTAGAAATGTAATTGAAATTCTATTTATTTTTCCTTTTTTTTATTGATTGTTATAATTGTACTCAGCCATGTTATGTTAGATGTCAATCCACTTACACTGTAACTACGCTGGCCTTGAAAGAAGGTTACACATCTAACTGATGTCCACTAATCCCTATAAAACAAAGTTCAAGCATACATTAAGCACAAAACAATAAATAAGGGCACTTTGATATTTATTTGATATTATTTGATCCTATCTTATCTTCTACTTTACACCTGCATTTTGTACACTGTCCCTGCCTGCACCATGTCCAATGTTGGACAATGTTGTCTCGTTGTTGCGATTAAACTGATCTTGCTTATTTCACCTTAGGAAAGCGGGCACGGGATGACAGCTTCCTTGACACCATCATGGCGATGGACTGCCGTGCCATGGTCAGCAAGGAGAATGAGGACCTGCGTGCCAAGGAGATGCACAACGAACGGCTGCTGCATTCACACAAGGCCCAGGAATCGGACGACCAGCTGCTCATGGTGATGCAGCGCCATGCTGACTCGGCGGCGCGCCAGGTGGAGGTGTCGGCGCGCCAGGTGGAGCAACAAAATACCTTTCAGGCTGGGCTTCAAAGCGAGCTGATTAAATCCAACAGGCCTTCAATAAAAAAATAAAGAAAAACTTGTCGTCGTTGATAAACTGTACAATGACTTGTTGGGAGGCATGTGGTGCAGTGGTCTGGTGCGTTGGTGTTCGGATCAGGGGAGCACAGGTTCAAACCCCACTGCAGTCAGCATGTCGTTGTGTCCCTGGGCAAGACACTTCACCCCAAATTGCCTACACCTGGGACAGTTAATTTTGTATTATTGTGATTATATATATGCCACTGTTATTAATACTGACACTTCACTTTGCACTCTGCTGCTGAGCCTATCTATTGTTATTATATATATATATATATATATATATATATATATATATATATGTTTTGATACTGACACTTTATTTGATATTGAAAATGTTAACTTCTATTTACATGCATACGACACACCTGGGACAGCGTGATGCTGTTATTGATATTGTCTTGAGTGTGCAATAAAAGAGAACCTACATGGCGATTAAACGGAGCCTGTATCTTACATTTTTCATTACATTTCATGTAACTAAGCTTGCTTATTTCTACTCTGACACTTTATCTTTACAGTGACCTGTGTAGCATCCTATACATCACATGTAAGTGATTATTCTGATACCATCATGTTTCATCGGTTATAAACTGGCGAAGCTTTAATTATTGTGGCTTTCAAAAAGATAATTTCATTGTATTTCAAAATGGCGTCCAACACAAGCACTATCGCGAGGCGCTGTACTCCACTACCCCCCCCCTTCTTAACTATGAGGTGTGATTTGTGCCAAAGAGTGAACTCACTGAGCAGACAATCGTGTCGGTCGTCGCCTACTATGCCGCGAGAGAAGTAACGTGACACTCTCGTCGCCACCCTTCTCGTCTGACAAGCTACGTGACGTCTGCGTCTGAAGTTACTTTACTTTGGTAGTTATCACCAAATAACCCAGTAATGTTACAGCTACGTTGCTGTTCAAGCTAGAATCTATTTCAATATAGTTTTGGTATTAAAATAATGTTACACCTCTTGTATGCTCTGAATGCAAAAAACAACCACAGACAAGAATATATATTTTTAATTATCAAAATGATAACAAAGGCTGAAAAAACAGGAGAAGCCTGTCTTCCCTTGGTCTCCAGGAGAAAACTGTATATCACCAAGTTGTCATATAGTTTTGTGTGTGAAATAGATCGCTGCAGTGAACACGACTTTATGTATTTGTTTATGGTTTATTTGATTTGGAGGGATGCAGTATACATAGAAGTTCAGAGAAGAGGCAACCCCTATATATTGTTTATTTTATTTCATTTCAGCACCATGGCAGAGGCAAATATAGAGTTAATGTGCGGAGATTATAATGTCCCGTTTACTAAAATATGTATTGTTTTATGATGTTGAGTTGACAAAATAGTCACTGTGCTACATTTTGCTGCACTCAAGCATACATCTGAAGACAAGAGTTGTGTCCCCCTTTGGCCACAAGGGGGAGTATATATATATTGTATATATATTTTTTTTGTATAGATGTTGCAACTATACAGAGCTTTGGCAATACTATATGTAACTGAGGTCATGCTAATAAAGCTATTGAATTGAATTGAATATACCTTTAAGTGAGCTGTCAGGAGGAAACAAAGGTTCGCCAACACATTGCACTCTACTGCTGAGAAAGGCTGTACAAAGACGTGAAACGATGTGCTGCAATGTCTGTATATTTTTGAAGAATGCCAAGTAAAGGAAGAAAGTAATAACTCGCACTGAGTCTTAATACATTACTTTATTTCTATTATATAGAAACACTATCCAATGATTTATTATGTTTGTGTTACACACACCATTAACCTATACAACAATAGGGAGCCCTGGCTCAAGGACGGACAAAACAAGGACACCACACATGATTATTTTCCAATTACAGTATATTTATTTAAAGAGAGTAACTCAATTGTGATATCAGTTCATCAGTAATGTGTGTAGTGTACGGGTGTGTGATGTGTCAGCAGGGCCGGACTGGGACCATAGGTCAGGCCGGGAATTATACACCCAGCCAGGCCACTACCAGTTTTGTTTGGGGGCGTTTTGCTGGATGTATCGTCAATATTTACAACGTTGCTGCCCGTAGTGATAGCCCTACAGTTTGAATCTACTACTTAAATAGAAACATATGGACATAGGATATTGTTAAAAAAAAGGTGTGCATATGTATTTGGGAACCTTTCCATGTGAACATGTTTTATTTGGGGGTGGACCTCAAATGGATTAAACTCTGATCAATAACTATAGTAACTTATTGAGAGAACATGAACATAGCTTGCTTATACTGTTGTCATTACATTTCCTTTGTTTTGTTCAGTGTTTTCATAGACATAGCCTATTGAAACAGTTTCCTCTGTACCTGCATCTCTCCCTCAGGGTCATCACCATCAGCATCATCTGATAGTGGAACTGAATAAGGAGAATATGTAATCATTACATTAACAACTATTTATGAAATAACATTATTCAAGAACATACATTATGCAACACTTATTTTATTACTTAGTTGACCCTGTATTTGCATGGCCTAATACCATAATGATCGTCTCCCCTTTAGACAACATAGCCATCTCAAGTGATTCACTCACAGTATGAGGGGTTTGTAGCCCCACAGTTAGCTGCAGTCTAACGGTTATATTACATATATTTGCCTTGAGTAACATTAAGGACATGTTTGGGTTTTGTGTAGCCTTATAGTCTCCAGTCACACAGGGCCTGCCACTAACTTAGCATTGGACTGAGAAACTGTTTTGTTGACAGTCGATGTGCACATCAGGCTACAATATAGAAAGAAATGTGGCTCATAATGTTCGCTCACTTACTTTCTGCTTCGTCATTCTATACCATAGGGGGTTCTGAATAAATCAGTGATTTTAGCACATTTCGCTGCCTTTTTTTGCAGGATGGGGGTCCATCCTTCCACAATAATTAACCTTGCCGTCAGTTTCAGTCGGTCCAGTCCACACTAATGTAAACAGCAGAAAGAAACGGAGAGTGGAACAACCAATCACATCTTCATTATTCTCCTTATTTAAATGTGCCCATTCGCTAGTCTGACACATAGACTGTATATATAAAGGTCTGGTCTGACAGGTGCGTGGTTCTCACTGCGCTTCATACCGGTGCAACTTTGAACACCTTCAATATATGCCGCATTAATGGATTTGGCCTGCAGTCACCGCATCTGGGCTGCATTAAACACGTATTATTTTAGTCCTGTGTGTTTATTAGAGGCCATGTCAGCAGGCCACATCACATCATGCCAGCGTTGCGTTCACAAGACATACAAGCCACAAACTGGCAATCGAAACATGCTACAACCTGAGGGACAGTGAATGAGACACACAGACACAGACACACCCACACACACCTTGAGGGAGGGAGGGACAGCTGATCGCCGTGCAGCGATCAGCTGTTCCCGAGCAGAGAGAGAGAGAGAGAGAGCTGCTAGACACAACTCTTATTAATCCCCGTACCGGACAATTGTTATTTGTTCCAAATCGGAACTGGATTTCGGTTCCCGATCCTCATCACATCCCCAGCCACAGCCGTGGTCTTAACCGGTCTTGACATAAAATCTCGAGTCCTATAGGTCCGATACAGAGACAATACGAAACCAAATGCAGTCGATTCCGAGACCAATACCGTTAAAAAGTGGTCTGGAGACCGGTCTCGAGTACAACACCAGCAAATATTCTCATACGAATGATTATTAATTATTATTCCCCTCTCTTCTGATACCAATACTGTGCCGATGAGAAAGTGTACCTGTAACACTCTCCAAACTACTGTAGGAGCGGAATCATTAGAAAAATATAATATAGGATAATGCTATACAATGCTAACGGAGGCGAGACGTACGTTATTCACGCGCTTATCCACACGTACGTTATTCACGCGCATATCCACACGTACGTTATCAACACGCATATCTAAGATAGCACTTTCTAAGCTACGCCGCCGCCACGTGAGCGCGTACTTTGAGCGCGTACTTTGAGCACGTACTTTGAGCGCGTACTTTGAGCGCACCTATGATACGTCGCCGTGACGTCTGACAACGTCGTGACGTCGCCTGTATTGTACGTCAACCCATTCAAAATTGATGGAGGCGTTGGCGCACGTTGACACGTCAGTTCTCCGCTCAGTGAGCTTAGTTATCTGTTCTTTGGCACAAATCACACCTCATACTTAACCGCCTTCGCTTCCGAATCAGCATTGCTATTGCATTTGACTGGTCGACGATCTGTATTTGTGTTTGCTTAAATAACTCAGACGAAGCTCATGTCTGAGGTCGGAAGGTAAACAGACGCTTCATTTACGGACCGTCCACACAGCAGCGTTAAAAAAATCTTGGAGGTGGGCGTATCTGAAGCTTGGGGATTTTTTGCGAGCAAGGCACCAACAACCAATCACATGAATCTCCCGCCCGCGACATACGAAGCAAAAAAGTTTGAAGTAAACTGGATATAAACTCCCCAAACAGGCGAAAACATACCACTGTCTCTGCCACCTCCCTCCATGCCTGGCTCCTCCGGTTTATATCCCGGTAGGTAAATAGGGACTGGTCATAAAGCACCGGGTGATTCCCTACCGCTAATTTCTCCTCCATGTTTTGGAATATGAGGAAATGACCTGCGGTATGTCTCTCCCAGCATACACGCCGTTTGATTGGCTAGAGCTTGAACTGTCAGATTTGCGTACACGGGATTTGATTGGCTGACGCTTCCACCTCAGCCTCAAAAGTTGAACATTGCTCAACTTTGAATCCTGAAAATCCTGAAAATCTCCGCTCGCCTGCCCACAATGCAGTTCGGCGAAAAGTGAGGCAAATGACGTCACCCCATTCAAAGTGAATGGGCAGAAGCGTTTCAAGATTTTTTAACGCTGCTGTGTGGACGGTCCGTTACAGCAAGTGGGCGCGGGAGTTTTTTCTTCTTCTTTTTCTCTCGGTTTTTTGGCGGATTGCAACTTTAAGGTGCATACCGCCATCTACTGTACTCGCCGTGAAGTTGTTTGCGGCCTGCCAATAAACCCAAAGCAGAAGAAGAAGAAGTGACGTCAGCGGTTCATTTGCCTAATCCACCCCCAGGAACTAATTTTGGTGTGAACGCGATCTGCTTTAGTTCATCAGAACTAAAAGAGCTCTCATGAACTAAAGTTCTCATGAACTATTGTGGGAAAAGTACTTGGTGTGAACGCGCCTATTATCTCACATAGCCCCACTGATCCTGTGTAGCAGGACTTGTAATGTACATACATCCACTAAGTAATTAACGATTATCCTAATTATAGTCATAATATTGTCATATCTTACACGTGAAAGGTGATTCCACGGGTTCTTGTTTCCAGACTGCAGCGATTAGAGCATCCGTAGGCTGCACAAAAGTCCGGCATAGTCAGGTACTTCTGTAAACACAAAGCCAGCAATTTCCTGTATCATAATGTCTCTAAATGTAAGATGTTTTTAACAAGCCAAACCACTTGGAAGAAATCATGTGTAACTTAAGTTATGTTGAAAAGAAAGAGCAGTTATGCCTCTCCCACTGGTTTAAAGTTGCTGGGTCAACTTTGTAATACTAGGTCTCACTCACAGCCTCTTGTTATTAGCCAGCTAATAAATACAACCACATACACAAAGAAAAGCTGCAATTTCAACATGTCCAAGCATCCTGTATCATGTTAATAATGTTTATAATAAACCAAACCGTTTGTAAATCAGTCAAGATTTCAGCGAGTTAAGAGTATTTTTGTGCAGATCACTCACCTTACAACAGCTACCATAGCGCGTACCAGAGTAGCTGTTGACTGTAGCAAGATGGCGGCCGGTGAGCTACGCTGGAAAATCTCCCATGAGCAATCTAGTGTTTATATATATCTATGCGCACACCTGCCAGCATTACTATGCAGCTCTGTGATTGGCAGAGAGACGGGGCATGCTACAATACCGGTTTCAGCCTGTTTTAGGAAGTTCTTTAAAGTGGACCTATCATGCTATATTATAATAATATAGTGTAGGACCATACCTATATAAGGCATATTTATACTTTTTTTTGTGCAAAATACCAAACAGATCATGCATTTTAGCCATGCCTCATTTAGCTCAATTTGCACTATTTTACCCCTGTTTTTGCAAGGGCTGATTCTGTGAGAACAGCACCATCTACAGGCCTGGCATATGTACTACAGCGTCTCCAGCGCTTTCGAAAGGCAATTGCCGTGGCTGTCTCCTCCTGATTGGTGGGGTTGGCCCAATAGCCATAGCGCCACTGTCCTGACGTCAGGACAGTGTTCAAATCTGGATCAGTTTTTATAAGATCCGTTGCAGCCCCTTTTTTAGAGATTTGGGTATGGAGGAAAATAGAGAGGGTTGTGTTTTCTGACACTTGGTGAGTTCCCTGGAACACCGGGGACACATGTATAAAAGACGTACAAAAGTGCATTTTGCATGACAGGTCCCCTTTAAATAGGCTACGTTTTAAAGTCCGGCAGAAAGTCTCAGAAGCGATATTAGCAGTTCAATTGGAAAGTCGTCATATACTTTCTGATTTGCACAATGAATCCACTGGAAGAAAATGATGCCATATTTCTCGCTGATGTGCTCTTGGATGACATTGTGGTAAGTTTGTTTTAAAGGTATCTCCGAAATGTGAACGCTAGAGTGAAGAGCTAACGTTAGCATTGGTTAGCACGTGTGAAACACTGATAACATTAGCTTTGTTCAACATTCTTTCATAATGTTTCGTACTCTTTAGCTTTAAATAGCATGGCCTATGATGTACGCACAGTTCTATATATTTTCCATTGGCTCTAGCGGTTATAAAGAGATTTCATTCATCAAAATCGAGCAAGGGGGGCCAGAGATAGGTCAAATCCACCCAAATGACCCCAGAAGTGGGGTTTTTTGGCTAAATCTCTCTAAAAAGGTCATATTTCACTTGTTTTGCATCAATCTTGATACAGGGTACTTATTATATGTTGTACTTTGGATTCCTAAAGCTTTTAGTCTACTAACCCATCATCCAAGGGTAGTTTTCACTATCTGTAAAAAATAATTTTTGGACGGACACTATAATTTACAGTTTTTAAAATCTGAATTTTCTTTAAAATAAAAAACATTTATATTGATTCTGACACTTCTACATCCAACTCACAGATGTAACCTTGCTTTGATAAAATAAATTATTCATATAACCCTTTTAGAAGTTAAGTTGTAGTAATTTGTTTTGGGCATGTCATTTTCGAGCCTGAAACATGAAAAACAGGCTAGGTGCTTAACAGGTTAAGAGGATTTTATCCTCCCAAGATTATATTATCTAGAGTGCAGCCGCTTGGCTGACACTTTTAAGCACTGGCCACGGTTACTTTTGCCATAGTTACTACTGTAGCTACGGTTCTAAGCCGTTTAAGTATTGGCCATAGTTACTACTGTAACTACGGTTATACGCTGTGTAGATACTGGCCATAGTTACTACTGTAACTACGGTTCTAAGCCGTGTAAGTACTGGCCATAGTTACTACTGTAACTACGGTTCTAGGCCGTGTAGGCACTGGCCATGGTTACTACTGTAACTACGGCTCTGTGCTGTTCTCTTCTTTGGAAGCTAGTTGTCTGGTCTTAAACATTTGTGTTATTTGACTTGATTTCGCTTGATTGTTAGCAGCAGCCGCTTGGCTAACGCCTTGCATGGTCTGTTAAGCTTCATTATTAACTCAGCTGGTGAAGGCAGTGCTCTCGCTCCCGCTCCCGGCAACGTATTGCCCTGTAACTTATTGCTCTGATTGTTAGCAGCGGCCGCTTGGCTAACATCTGGCGTGTTCTGCGTGCTGCTTGATTCTTAGCAGCAGCTGCCCCGTTAAGCTTCTTCATTTAATCTAGCTAGGTGTAGGCAGTGCTCTCGCTCCCGCTCCCTCTGCTAGTAACGTGGGTGTAGGTCATTCACATCCCTCTCTGTGTTCGGCGAGTAGGAGCATTGCTCTACTCTTTCTGTTCAGCAGGTAGCTGGTGAAGGCTGTGTTCCTGCACCCGCTCCCAGTTACGCTGCATCTGGCATTTGTCTCTGACTCAACCAGTGAAGGCAGTGTTCTCGCCCCCGCTCCTGGTAGGCGTGTACTTGATTCTAGCAGCAGCCGCCCGGCTAAGCTGTTCTGTTAAACTTCTTTATTTAATCCAGCTAGGTGAAGGCAGTGTTCTCGCTCCCGCTCCCGGTTACGCTGCATCTGGCATTCGTTTCTGACTCAACCAGTGAAGGCAGTGTTCTCGCCCCCGCTCCTGGTAGACGCTAAACTGCCTTGTTTATTAATCCAGCTAGGTGAAGGCAGTGCTCTCGCTCCCGCTCCCTCTGCTGGTAACGTGGGTGTAGTTACATCCCTCTTTCTGTTCGGCGAGTAGCAGCACCGCTCTACTCTTTCCGTTAAGCAGGTAGCTGGTGAAGGCTGTGTTCCCGCACCCGCTCCCGGTTACGCTGCATCTGGCATTCGTCTCGAACTTGACCAGTCTCCTAGTAGACGCTAATTGCTTTATTAGTTAGGCTCTACTCTTTCCGTTCAGCAGGTAGCTGGTGAAGGCTGTGTTCCCGCACCCGCTCCCGGTTACGCTGCATCTGGCATTAGTTTCTGACTCAACCAGTGAAGGCAGTGTTCTCGCCCCCGCTCCTGGTACACGCTAGACTGCCTTGTTTATTAATCCAGCTAGGTGAAGGCAGTGCTCTCGCTCCCGCTCCCTCTGCCGGTAACGTGGGTGTAGTTTCATCCCTCTTTCTGTTCGGCGAGTAGCAGCACCGCTCTACTCTTTCCGTTCAGTAGGTAGCTGGTGAAGGCTGTGTTCCCGCACCCGCTCCCGGCTACGCTGCATCTGGCTACCTACAGGATGGCTCATTCATGTAGCGCCTGTATGGCTTCTCTTGAGCCCGAGGACAGCCATGACCACTGCCCCTCTTGCCTCTGCCTTGAGCATCTAAGGTAGGCTCTCACGGTAAGCGCCTGCATGAGCTGTAGCTTCATGCCTCGGGCGCTCAGAGTGGCTAGAGTCGCAGAGGTGGCACCTCTCCTCGTCACAACTTCCTCCAGCTCAGTCTGGCCGTTCCCGGCAACTTGATGGAGTGATGGCTTGGGTTCACCCCCCAGGAGATGACTAGAAACAGGCTGTCCTCTAGGGTGGATCGGTTAGCTGCCGTCATGGAGCAGACGAAGTCGCTCCTGTTGGCCCTTCAGCCAGGGGCCGGGGTGGGGGCTACTAGCCTCTCCCCTTAACTCCTAACAGTCATCATCATGTCAACCACAACACAGAGAAATACTGATAGAAATGTGTGTGTAGTTGTTGATACATTGCTGACAGATGGAACTACATTTGAATACAGATTTAAGAAATATCAGTTTTTGAGCATGTAATAAGCATGTTTTGTCTTGACTATATTACAACTATATTATAATAAAATAATATAGTATTCATATTATTGAATTGATTATTATTATTAGTAGAAGTAGTTTATTTGCATTAATTATATTTTAATCTTTTTGAGGCTAGTATTTGGCAGGAAATGCAGACGTATTCATACTGAACGCATACTGAACGACATAAATGCACATTTACCATTTACCTCACTGTATAAAAAAGTAACTGTGTTGATAATAATAATAAACAGGAATTATATTTGCAAAGTACTTTGTTTCCCCCAAAACAAATGTCACTCCTGTCGGTGGGGGGGGGCCCTCATCTTACAATGTTGCTTGGCCAGGGACGGCCGTGTGTGTGTGTGTGTGTGTGTGTGTGTGTGTGTGTGTGTGTGTGTGTGTGTGTGTGTGTGTGTGTGTGTGTGTTGTTGGAGCAGAACACCTATTGGTGGTGGCTGATAGCCCCCCCTCTGCTACGCGCCGTTCGTTGGATGAGGCTGATCTCTATTTAATATTGAAAGGAATTGAAAACACCGGAATCAAAAGTTATAACAATTATCTGAGTTTACTGGTGGGAAACAAAACACGTATACAAGTTTTACAGAGTACTCCGGACTTCAGGTTTGTGATGCGGTTTACAGGTAGACAGACCAGCGAGTCAGAAAACGAGAAGTGTATTTTACATACAAAAACAACAGTATTCATATTCATATTTTGGGGCCGAGATGTGTTGACTTCTTCCTTCCCATTTTTACTCCGAAGCGAATTAGAGAGTCCGTGGGGAGGAGCTGTGTGAGCTGCTCACATCCCCCAGGTGTTTTTACTGGTTGGATTCACTTCTGGTCAGGTTCAATACAGCGAATCAGAGTTCTGACCAGAACGTGAGATTCTAAGGTTCCACAAGGTCAAAGTCAATCTTATCTCTGCCCCGATATCCACTCCCTTACTTTCCCATGGCATCTTTCACATAAACTATTCTTTCTCATACAATTAAACCTTGTGCACAAATATAATGATGCCCATAAAGAACCTTGAAAAGAATATGCGTGTGTGCTGGTGAAAAGGAGGTGTATGTGTGTGAAACAGGATCTCTGGGTCAGTGAGTTGTAAGTGAGAATATAATTTCTATATATGTGATTACTTAAAACAGTTCAAACAATACATGTTCACTAAAATACAATTCAAAATAATACATGTTTACTTCAATACAGTTTAGAATCATATATTTTTACTTCAGTGTGTGTGTGTGTGTGTGTGTGTGTGTGTCTTGGGGCTCCAGCAGGAGCAGTCAGTCTCTGGAACACTTTACCCACACAACTTCATACTGAGGGGCAGTGGCGGCGCCAGGGTATGGCTGGGGTAGGCTATAGCCATACCAAGAAATGGCTTAGCCCCACCATGAAAAATGATGTTAAAGTAAGCAAAATAAAGTCCGCCAACTCGCGCGGAGTAAATTGCACAGACAGTAGTAAGATTGATTTCAGTAGCCACTTGTCTGGAAATACCGAAAACTAGAAACGGTTTTGAAAACTTTTGTCACGTAGTGATCGTCTTCTCAATAAAACATCTTTGATAATGTCTTCTGGCCAATCAGAATCACGATAACGGCGTGGTGTTGTTGCAGGAAGTCCCGACGGAGAATACTTTTGCTGTAGTACATCTCTATACATCGATACAACATTATGAAAAATGAAATAAGACCCCACGGTTTGATGATTGATAGGTGTGTGGGCTGTCTTTCATTTTGACACACAGAACAATGGGGGCTATCCACCCTTATCCACAATAGGCGCATTCACACCAAGTACTTTGCAGTACTAAGTTCCGGCACTCAGTGCCCCGGCACTTTTTACCCCAGGGCACTAAGTACCAATCGCGTTCACACCGGAGTACTTTTCCCTGAGGGAAGATTACGCAAATGAGTCGCTGACGTCACTTCTTCTTCTTCTGCTTTGGGTTTACTGGCAGGCCGAGAATATCTAGCTAGCTAGATGTTATTATCCAGCTTGGGGCCAGTGTTAGCCAGTTCAGCCTAGCATGGCTAGCTTGATCTACTGCGCAAATAAAAGTACACCTGAGACCATTATTGTGCAGATTAAAACCCCAGTGCATGTAGTTGATTTTACCTTCGTCGTGGTCGCCCACTGAATCCGCCGTTTGAGCGGCCTCCCACACCATCGTGCCCGAATCGAAGGTCGATGCTGTCCTGGAGAAAAGGTCTGTGGCCTAGCAGAGCATCCAAGCGCTCGTACCATTTACTGGTCTTCCGGTCGTTACCACGCCGACACCTCCTCATCACTCCACCGCTTCGATTATTTATTGATGCTTGCCATAACTGCTTTCAAAACAAACTACTCTCCGTTGGTGCGCTGGGTTTTTGTAGCGAGCAAATAAAATGGCGGCTCTACAAAACATTTTAGAGTTTTACGGGGCGCGGTTTGCAATTCGCCCAGCCAATCAGAACTGGGGCACTTTTTTCCCCAAGGAAAGTACGATCTCTCAGCAGGCACTAAAAATGGGGGTAAAAGTTCCCGAGATTAAGTACTCTTTTTGGTGTGAATGCGACATAAGGGGTACTAATGGAACTAAATGCGAAAAGTACGGTGAAAAGTACTCCGGTGTGAACGCGGCTAATGTAAAGTAATTCACACAGCCTCTTCCCTCTTCTCTCTGTGAGGAGCAGCAGGTTCAGCTTTCAGAACAAAGTAACAAAAAACAAAAATGACATTCATTTTTTTTAAATGTGTCGTAATAGATTTATTTATTTTCTTCTCAAGAGAGTACCAGAATGTGTATTTTATGTTAGTAGGCTATTTCAAAAAAATCTCCTGGGGGACAATCCCCCCAGACCCCCCTGCAGGGGTTGGGTTTTCAGCATGTCAACTCTTTCACCTGTGGGGAAATTGCAGGATTGGCTCCAGGTCGCCCTTTTTATTTACTACAAGACAAATGTGCCTTTTTATTTCATACAGTTCAATTTGGATTGAGACAGGGAAATAATCTAAACCTCACGCGTGGCGTTTCACTGTCAAGGGGGGCGATATAGCGTGTATGTCAGGGGTAGGCAAGTAAGTTTGGCCGTGGGCCAATTTTTTGCTGAGCCACAAGATGGCGGGCCAGAACATAATCAAAGCCTAATTCAAGGAATTTATTTTGGTAAGAGGGCGAGCGCCCCTGTTCCCCGGTTCAGAAAAAACTCTGATATCGCTGATAACCCTCCCCATCAACACTCTGATGCGCAGTCAGATCCGCTGATTGGTTCACTGATGATATAGGCGCCCAATCCAGAGCCTCTGGATAGACCCGCCCAAAGGGAGGCTCGTCGTCTCTAGCCCCATTTCAGTCCCATGTTAAAAGTCAGGGCTATTATCTGTATTTTAACAGACTTATCTTTTAAATTGAGGTGTATTTATTGTTCTCTTCAAAGTTTATTTTTTTCTGAAATTTTAGGGAGGATGGTCCTCCCTTTCCTCAATGGACGAGCCTCCACTGAGTGAGTTATTAACTAGGTAGCAGTGTTATTTAACATACTTTTATTCTGATAAGTATTGTCAAGTTCTCTGGGTTTTTGGCATTTATTTGAGTGTTTGCCCACATTTGAGAGGCTTGAGGGGCAAAAGAGGACGCATGGACAACTGGAATCCTTTTTCCTTTTCTTTATTTCAACTTTTCAAGGACACATTAGGATTCTTTCAGGTTGAAAACCTTTAAAAAAATACAAAACAAATCAATTACAGCATGTTTTGCTTTGCAATTTATTTAATATATTATAACCTAAATTAATAAGTAACCAAGTATTTTACTCAAACTCAATGTATTTAATAGTTAAAGGGGACCTATCATGCAAAATGCACTTTTGTATGTCTTTTATACATGAATATGTGTCCCCGGTGTTCCAGGGAACTCACCAAGTGTCAGAAAACACAACCCTCTCTATTTTCCTCCATACCCAAATCTCTAAAAAAGGGGCTGCAACAGATCTGATAAAAACTGATCCAGATTTGAACACTGTCCTGATGTCAGGACGGTGGCGCTACGGCTATTGGGCCAACTCTCCACCTATCAGGGGAATGTGGGGTTGGGCCACGGCCGGCCATTGCCGCTCGAAAGCGCTGGAGACGCTGTAGTACATATGCCAGGCCTGTAAGTGGCGCTGTAGTCTGCCACAAAAGCAGCGAAGAAGACTTCCCGCGCATGGTTGCCATGGTTACCCTTCTGTTTATTCTCCGTTGTGGCTTTTGTTCTCCCTCCCCGAGGCAAGCACTGTAATTCTCTCCGGTTAGTCCACCAGCAGATGACAAACACCCACCTCTCCGCCTCTTCCAAGGAACGAGGGGACCGTGCGGCAGAGTTTCAGTTAGGTTTTCTTTCGCCGGTCAAGATGTCCGATAAAGTTGAAATCTTCCGGACAAAATTAGAAAAGTGCCGGTCAAAGGTCTTCTTTGTTATTTATTGAGCTTTAAAACAAATGAATAACGACTCTATATAATAATATAAGAATAAAACACGGAGGACGGAGATCTCTTTTTCTCCCCCTCTTCTGACTTGATCAGAGCACGCTCCCCTCTCCTGCAGGGGGGTGTGGTCAGCTGCAGCTCACAGTATCAGCCCCCTGCAAAAACAGGGATGGAGAACAGCAAATAGAGTGAAATGAGGCATGGCTAAAATGCATGATCTGTTTGGTATTTTGAAAACAGAAACGTATAAATATACCTTATATAGGTATGGCCCTACAATATATCATTTAAATATAGCATGATAGGTGTCCTTTAAATAAGTACTTTAATTGTCAGTGCACCCCGCTGCCTGATTGTGCCTGTGCTGTATGTCATTCATTCTCAACATAGATAAAAGTACAATAAGAATTCTTCAGGTGTAGGTAGATTCTCTATTCGGACATTATAGCCTATATGTGCGACTGTCGGTCCGATGTTGTAAAAAAAAAAAAAAAAAAAATCTAAAAATATTTTTTTATTTTTTATTCTCAAAATTACGGGCCAAACGTTATTGCTGGCGGGCCAACAATGGCCCGCGGGCCGCCTGTTGCCGACCCATGGTGTATGTAATTACATTGCAAATACGAGCCCCACCACTGTATGGGTTAGCCCTACCATAGATTACCCAACAAAAATACTCTGGAGCCGCCACTGCTGAGGGGTGCTCTCGGCGAAGGTCAGCCGGGTCTTGGCTCTGCTCTCGGCTTTATGTCCTCTGGAGCTCCTCTGAGGGGAGCGGAGGAACTTCAGCGGCAGCTCCGGAGCAGCGCGGCCAGCGGATAGTGTTTGAGGGAGGCGGGGGGAGATGAAGAGCGCACCGCTGGTGATCTGAACTTCCTTCCTTCCTTCCTGGCTGCCGGGGTCAGGATGTTGCCTATTCAGCAAAATGCTCCAGTTTTTCAACACAAGAAAACCAAGAACCAGCAGTCCGCAGCCGAGGCGGGAGCTGGGAGCGGAGCACCGGGGATAATGCGGACTGTGTGCCCGGTGTGAGAGCGGGAGTGTGCGGGCAGACGAGCTGAGGGCTGGGTGTGCAGCGGGAACACTTTCTGCCTTACTGGAGGTAAGACTTAGAATAATAAATGCAGCATTGACTGATTACTATATATTTAATCAACCTATAATTTTATTTTTACTTTTACTCCGGACATCTACAGCCAGAAATAAACGGGAATACCTGAAACATTTGGGACTCGTTGTAATAAATGTATCAGATATTATCTTTAATTGATACCATCACTCACTTGTTTATCAGGTTGTAAAATCCAACAGAAACAAGATAGATGAGGGATGTCACCAATACAATTGACATGAACTGCGCGCTCTCAAGACGGAACACACACATTTCAGGTTATTCTATAAACTGGGGCAGTGCGATCTTCTTTTATAGGCTACTTTTTGCAAATGAGTCATTCTACCAGAAACGTATATTTCCACATCTAAATATACTGAAGAAAAAATATTTCTTTCTTTCAATTTGAAAAACAAGTCATATGGAGAACATGTTTAAAAACTGTTAGGAACACATATTATCCCATCTCAGCATGTTTTTATTATTGAATAAAATCCATTTTTAAATGAGTTTGACCCTTAAGATGTCAGGCCCTGTCACAGACAAATGTGAGGACAAATGGTTTCCTAATATATATTTGTAATACAAATATCATTTCCCCATTGATCACATGTCCCTGATTGTATCTAAAATGTTTTTTAAATCCTTTTAAGAATCCTTAGCAACCTATCAGTTAACTGTAGTGGACGGTAAGGAAAGAATAATCACCAGGTAGTCATATTGTTGTAAAACAAATACTTTTACACTAATTATTTTTCAAAACAGCTGATGTGGATATGACCCCCCACCTCCATGCTCACAATTGCAGAAGTTATTGCACTTTAAAAAAAAAATTAAAAGTCGATTTCTGTATTATAATTTCCTGTGTGACAGGAATGACCCTGTCGTGACAGGGTAGACACCTTGTGACAGTACTGACTTAATAGATTTAATTGATTCAGAAAAGTTATGTTTGTATTTTTTAAATCTTGTTTTGGTAAGTTTTCCTTTTTTAAACCATTATCATGATTCAATATTAGACTGATGTGATAATAATAAGGACACACGATAAGATTTAATAGAAATGTATTGATAACTGCTCGAAGCATTGTTTTAATAAACACATTTATTACAACATAACATTGGTAATTTAACAATTCATTTAATCTAATAATTGATTAATTGTCAGCTTACATTTTTTTAAATATAGATAATACCCTCCATTACAATGTTAGCAGGTATTTAAAGGTCCCCTATTATACAGTTTTTCATCAATATATCACAGGTCTCAGATATATACAGAACCTGTCTCTGATTGGCTGAAACACCAAACAGATCATTGCAGCATCCCATAAACCCCTCTGTTTCAGCCCTGTTTCAAAAGTGCTGATTCTCTGTCTGTTACTTTAGATGAAAATAAGGAGCCACTCCCCACGCCCCTCTGAGAGATATTTGGTTAAAAAGAACTCAATGGTGCTCTAGGAGGAGATTCAGGTGATAAGGTGGGGGGGGTTACCTTGGTTGCTGATTGGCTAATGGTTACACAAGCCAAAACATCCTTATGACATCATAAAATGGCCAACATCTGATCAGCTCATTTTCAGACAGGTTTTTATATAAATGGATCAGGACAAAAAGTGAGAGAATCTTTTTTCCTGAAACTTTCAGAATCTCTTTACACAGAGGGGGACACACATGTTTATGTATAAAAGACATGGAAAAGTGGATTTTGCATAATAGGTGACCTTTAAGTAGCAATATCATATTCAGAGTTTAGGGATGACTACAAAAGAAGAGGGACACTGTGTGACAGTGCCTGACGTGACAGGGCCTGACGTGACAGGGTCAGGGCTTGAACATGTTAGCTTAAAAATAGTTAGCTTGCTAGCAAGGGATTTTAGTGAACTTATCTACATTTTTTTAAGACAAAAACAATATAATCCTTTTCTGGGATATTTGAACGTGACAGCGCCTGACCCTTTAGCTTGTCCACGTAAAAAAAGAAAGTGTAAAAACAAGATTAAAATCTTAAAATTCAAGGACAGAATTTACCCACTTATTGTCAGCTCCTCCTCAGTCAGATGATGTAACTCCTTCACAATCATGTTCTTAAAGGTGTATTGCACTATTTTATATGGAGTATTTTATGAAGCGTGACAGGACTGACCAAAAACATGGGGACTGTTGTAAAACATGATTTTTTTTTGTCAAATGTAAGCATTATTCAATGTTTTTAATGAACTGTGGTGAAAGATAACAAGTTAAATGTGTTATTAATTAGGTTTTTTTATTAAAATAAAAGTTTTCAGCTAATTCAAAAATGTAAACCCCTCGCTCCAATTTGGCTGGGGACAGGCAATTTTTAAGAACTTCTATTTTTCATCTATGAATGCCAAAGACCCTGTCGATAATAAACGCGGGGAGGTCGGAATTGGACTCAATGCGATGCCTTGTTTGCCCCCCCCTCAAGGAACATTATATAACTGTTGAACTGCCTTGGCCACAAATCAATGCAATCTGTCAATTGGCTGCTGCTGCCTGCTGCCGTTTTATTCATCATCACCACCACCCAGCTAACAACTACTAATAATACATTATCATCAATTCATTGGATTGTAAACTGGTGTGCATCAGGAGAGAGAGCTGTATTGATATCTTTTCAGCAATTTACCTAAATAATGAGTCTTTTGTTTCCAACTAATAATGATGCTGCAAACAATATCTGCACTTTATTTATATTTTATGACCTTGTACGCACAGTAGCACCTTTCCTCTTCTCGAGAGGCCAACATCGATCTTTGTTTTGTCACTGTGCAAGAAATGTGTCTCATCTTATCTCTGCTGACAGGCTGCGTTCATCATCATGTTCTACAACAGCTAAACTTAATGAATCAAGGAATGCAAAGTCAAATTTAACAATAATTAAGAGCAAATACATGGCTTTGTAAGTGTTCTGCTTCTGCCACATCCTCTTTAACCTCTTTATATTTCACCCGTCTTCCTATGGTACCTTTTACTGGGTTACAGATTCATGGAGCTCAGCAGAGCCAGTCGTCTCCATCACTAGCTCACATCACATGTCATTGCTCACGTTATGCTTATGGCTATCACATTCTGATCCTGTGAATTGGGTTGTTTTTAAAAATATATATTTTTGTTAGTCTGTTCACGTACCCGGTTATCAACTGGGGAAAAAAGTTTGAAGCTGCTCTGTGTATGTTTTCATTTTAGATTAGGGCTCATGTTATACTCTGCACTTTTCATTTTTTCCTTGAGCTGTGTGTCTGAGGAATATGTTAAGAATCTGCTGGTCATTTGTATGCACAACGCTCCGCTCTCTTTATTTACTATGCTTATTTGGTATGCTTTACTATGCTTAACTTACTATGCCGAAAATAAATCCTTTTGGCCTTTAGTGCTCTGCATTCATTTTGAGGTGAAAAACAACTGAATTCCTTATGTTCTTTGCAACAGGTTTCTGGATCCAAAGTCACAGAAGCTTTATCGCTGTGGAATTACCCGGGTGAGACGTGAAAGCAGGAGCGTGGAGGAGGATGCCCGAAGATAATCCTCCGGTGGGATGAACAGGCTGTGTCAGCATCGAGTGCCATGAAGAGAGCTGTTCCCGGGGTAAAGGAGAAGAGAGGGAAAATGTGACTTCATTAATGTCTCCAAGCTGAATTATGGACAGTGGCTGGTGAAGGAATCATATTGCTAAGCGAGAGCGTCGCTCTTGTGTTGGGAAGCTTAGGACAACTAATTAAGATGGGATTACTCACAGCATCGGGCTGGACATGGTGGTGTTATTAAGCCAAGAGCAAAATTCAAATGTTATCAGACTGTTCTATTGGATATTCCAAATCGTAATTTCTTATACGTTTTTCTCTGATTTGTGTCTGTTTTTTTCTGATGAAATGGAGATACAGTGGCGTTTGTGGAATAAGGACTGGGGCTCCTTTTTAAGGCCGTGGATACCTATACTGTTAGGCCTTCACCTCCAGTTCTCCCGGGCCTCCAACTGTCCCGAGGAGTGCCGCTGTGATCGGACATTTGTTTACTGCAACGAGCGAAGCCTGACCTCAGTGCCTCTGGGAATTGGTGAGGGTTATAAGACCCTTTACCTTCACAACAACCAAATCAATAACGCTGGTTTTCCCTTGGAGCTCCATCACGTGGCTTCTGTGGAAACTGTGTTTCTCTATGGAAACCAGCTGGATGAGTTCCCCATCAACCTGCCCAAAAACGTTAGGGTTCTCCATCTGCAGGAGAACAACATTCAGACCATCTCCAGAGCGGCTCTGGCTCAGCTGCTTTGGCTGGAGGAGTTGCATTTGGATGATAACTCAATTTCTACTGTAGGGGTGGAGGAAGGGGCCTTCAGTGAGGCCATAAGCCTGAAGATGCTCTTCCTCACCAAAAACCACCTGAGCAGTGTTCCTTTTGGTCTTCCAGATGACCTGAAAGAGTTGCGTCTGGATGAAAACCGGATCGCAATTATCGCAGAGGAAGCATTTAGGAATGTCACCCGCCTGCAGCGCCTCCTGTTGGAGGGGAACCTGCTGACAGATGAAGGGATAGCACCGGGGACCTTTCAGAACCTGGTGACCCTCAGGGAGCTGTCCCTGGCCCGGAACTCACTCACATACCCTCCCCCGTTCCTCCCAGGGGAGGTGCTTGTCAAATTAAACTTTCAGGAGAACCAGATAAACAGGATCCCTGTGAGGGCGTTTGCAGGGTTGCACAAGCTAGAGAGGCTGGATATCTCTAACAACCAGCTGCAGTCCCTGACAGAGGGGGTGTTTAATGACCTTGTCAGTCTCAGGCAGCTCACTGTTCGGAACAACCTTTGGCTGTGCGACTGCTGCATGAAATGGGTAGTGTCATGGCTGAAATCTCTTCCGGCCTCACTCAATGTGCGCGGCTTCATGTGCCATAAACCTGAAAAGTTCCGGGGCATGGTGATCAGGGAGCTGAGTGCCGAGTTGGTCCAGTGCCCACAGAGCACGGTGAAAGTACCTCTGTCCACTTCCCATGCTGCTCTGATCCCATCACTGTCCTCTTCCTCCCCACTGGTCACCCAGTTTGTTTCCTCTTCCTTGCCCACATTCCCCACGCTCTTCCCTGTCTACTCAACCAGAGCTGGGGGGTTGAGGACTAAGCAACCTCTGGACTCCAGGAGGGAGACTTTGCAGGTCACTTTTGCCATACTGAATGGTTCGGCTCTCCATGTCAGCTGGGTGGCTGCTTTTCCAGTCACTGCCTACAAGGTGACCTGGGCCAGGATGGGCCCCAGTCTGACAGGGGACACCGTCAGGGAGCGGATAGTTGGTGGGGATCACCGAGGGATCAGACTATCAAATCTCGAGGCAAAGTCCACCTATCGGATATGTGTCATTCCCCTGGATGCATTCAATAATTACCGGCCCAAAGATGACACAGTGTGCACGGAGGCCATGACCACGGCGGCCTCTTTCAGCCCCGACAACAACAAAAGAGCGTCTGGGCCCGAGCAGACCACGCAGCAGGAACCAAGCTCACCTTTCCTCCTGACTGGGCTGATTGGCGGGGCTGTGATCGTGGTGCTGGTGGCGCTGCTCAGCATCTTCTGCTGGCAAATGCACAAGAAAAGCCGCTCCAAGTCCTCCACCAACTGGAAATACAACAAGGGTCGCAGAAAAGACGACTACTGCGAGGCAGGCACCAAGAAAGACAACTCCATCCTAGAAATGACTGAGACCAGCTTTCAGATAGTCTCACTTAACAATGAACAGCTCCTCAAGGGAGACTTCTGCATTCAACCTATTTACACCCCTAATGGGGGCCTCGGCTTCAGAGACTCCCCCCTGGAGAACAACAGCACAGTTTACTGCAGGAACAATGTTCAGGATGCAGACTTTTGTGGTACATGATGGTTTTTGGAGAGCATTTTTACTGAAAACTACTCACACTTTACTGGAAACTCTCCAGTGTTAATATTATTTGGAACCCAAGAAACTTCAAGAAATATAATTTATACAACTACCTGGGAGATTTTTATAGAACATTGGATTTATAAGCTATTGGTTTCTGGGGTTGTGCTGTTTGAGTTGTACAATCATGATTCTATACATATTTGTTTCTGTATTATTTATAAGAATTAAGGCTGGGTTTCATCAAGTCAGTGTATACTGTAACCACACCAGATACATAATACACAGTGTAGCCACAGTACATAATTTCAGTACCGCTAGAGTTCTGAGAGGAGAACAAATCAGCCATGCTTATTAACACTAGAGGGTGTAGTTTGTTGGAAACCTTACAGTCTACCACACTTTTTCTTTGACTGTTTTTAATCATCGTCATCACAGAACCAGGCACATTCTTCTAATTGCCTCTACAGTCAATAGAGATGCATATTACTTAATTTCTGCTCCAGGAAGAGGAATTATTTTTATGCAAATGGGATGTTTCTCTGCTACAAAATGTAAAGGTCACATTCATTAAACATTCACAGGAAGTTGCAGGCCGCACTGCTTTTCAAGATTATTCATTATCACAGTTATGGGGTCATGTTATTAATGCTAGCTGTGTTTGATAGTGGGTGTCACAGAGTGAGCTGCAAAAAAGCACATCCTCCATAAATGTAACCGATTGAGAACTTTCCTTTTGTTCAGCAGAAACAATGTCATGGTAAACAGTATATATATGTGCCTTGAAGTTTTCAGCTTACAAAGTCTTTTGGATCCATGTTTTTGCACAAAAGGTGTACTGTATATACATTCAGTTGAATTGTTGTTGAGGAAACCTCTTGTTCTACATTATTTATTTACCTCCATAAACATTTAATTAAAAACATATCTCCAAAAGTAAACTGATCTGTCCGAGAATCATCGCCGACTCACACTGTTAAAAGCACACTCATGTGGGGGAGCTCAGTGATGGTAACAGAGGTATGTTTGGAGGGGGGTCCTTTGAGAATGGCTGTTGCAAGCTGAGAAGTCACAGAGACTGCACTTAAAGTATACTTTACAAAATCCCTAAAGCAGCATCACCTATGAACTGTGGAGCTGAGACTTAGGCTGCGTTTCACTTCTCTTATTTTTCATTTCCTCGCTCCTCGGTCTCACCAGAAGTTGATTTGTCTGCGCCATCTTGAATAGCGTCCCAATGGCCTTATTTTTGCCAGAGGACCGAGGAGCGAGAATGGAGGAGCTATAATCGAGGAACCACCAGACCATCCTTCGATGAAATCCTCAGACACTCGCCCCGCCCCCTTACTGTGTATCGCTCACTGATTGGACGATGCAGCGCATGCAATGATCTGATGCTTCTTGACATGAGAGCAGTTTCCCAGCGGAGTGAAGAACACACATGAAACTCACGGGACTCACTCCTCAGTTTATACTGTGTTTTGTTTCAATTAATGCATCATTTAGTTACAAATATGTGATATATCTGAGCAACAAAGTGGTAAAAATTATTTTATTCATTTATTGGAAACATTTTCATGATCGCTTTTTTCGTTTTACATTTTCATTTATTGTCATTTCCATTCAGTCAGTCATTAAGTGCTATTTAAAATGTTAATTTGCTACATATCCACACAAACAAACTAAGTGTGCAATCCAATGAATGTTAATCTAACTGGGTTTTGATAGATAACATATCTATTTTTCTTCTCTGAATTATTTTATTTCTATTGTGCACACTAATCAATATTAATCAAACTAATGTTAGTTTATACATTTTAAGAATGGCGTTTATCTTTTTTGAGAATTAGTTCTTATTTGATTTTATTTATTTGGGTCTACAACAGATGATACAAATGTTTACTAACAGAGGCGGGGGTGTTTGTGAAAATAACGGGGACAGAGCTGCTGTCAGAGGATCAGCTGTGCAGCGTCATCACAAACGGACGTCGCTTCACGTGACGCTCCGGAGGAAAGGACGTCCCATTGCTCTTAAAACTCATTTCCCTGCTTCTCGTGGTTTCCTTGCGTCTCTCCATGCTTCCCTGGTGGGAGGGACTAGTCGCAGGGAAACGACGCAAGTGAGGGACGCAAGGAATCCATTTAACCGAAGTGAAACGCAGCCCATGAAGCATCTGCACTTACCAAAGCAGTCAAACAGTAGCATGTGTGTACCTGGATGAGGAATTAAAGGAATGACCTATGAAGGCTCATTGCCACCAAGGCGGAGTGGAGGTTTACAGAATGATACATGTTAATAATACATATTTATAGTTTTTTTCTTTTGCAAAAAATACTATTATTCTAAATTAGAAAAAGGAAAAAAGTGAATACATTTGTTTTATTCAAATTATATAAATATTTGCAACATCTACAATCCTTGTTTGTGCAAAAATGCATCCGAAAGTTGAACTGAGGCTCATCTGAGGCGTCAGCTGTGTGTGTTAGATGAATCACTTGGATATCTCTGTTTCTGCAGGACAAGCAGTTTGTCTCAATAGTGTTTCAACAAGCCCTTATCCATGGAGGAATCACCATATTAAGTTATGTTTATATCCAGGGGTGCACATAACTGGTACGCAGGTACGCATGCGCGGCAAAAATCTGAATTGCGTAACGTCACTTGTGTCACTACGCGCCTTTGCGTACCCGATAGGTAATCAAACAAAACACATAGTTCATCTACATGTGTTTCACCACTCAATGGAGTAAACTACTAGACATCTCCAAAAGACATTAAACAGCTATGTTGGCGTTTTGCTATCTGCAAAAACCCTTTCTTGGACCGATTGAACTGGATACTGGGTGCTGGCCGCGCCGCGCAGGCCATAACCGATGGACTGGTGAAGCTTTTCAAGGAGGCGGGCTTAGAACACTGGACGACAGAGTTGGTGGCCGTGTGCACAGACGGGGCTGCTGTAAACGTTGGTATGTAAAACAGAATTGTACCAAAACTACGCCAACTAGCTTCGGAGGGAGACTCCCCTGTGCACTCTGTGCCCCGCACACACACTGGAGAACTGCGCAAAATCAGCTGATCACAATGTTCACACTGTGAGACTTTTAATCGCTCTGTGATCAAGCTTTCGCTGTTTTATTTACAAGGTGGAGCAAAACACACTGCTGCAAACTTCCGGGTGTAAATTGAAGAGTTTGAATCAGACAGAGGTGGAAGAAGTACTCAGATCTTGTGTAGGAATACTCTGTTACAAGTAAAAGTCCTGCATTCAAAATATTACTCAAGTAAAAGTAAAAATATAGTTAAAGTAGCAAAAGTAAAAGTAGTCATTGTCCATTTCAGAATAATATATATGATATGTTTTATAATGATTGATCATTAAAGTTCTCAAAGCTGGTAAAGGTGCAGCTAGTTTGAATGACTTTGTATACTGCAGGGTAACTTGTGAATTTACTCCAGGTGGAACTAAAGTCTGATTTAAGACTTGATTATATTTCACATCATTCATCCCAAATGTATTACTTGGTTTAGCCAAAGATAATGCATTCATTTGTATCCTTCATCATCGTGTTCCATTACACAGGTGTTTATAGTTGAACTAACGAGCTCTGTAGAGATCAAAGGTTTGCATTGTTCTGAATGAGAGATAAACCTCTTACATGTGAACGTTTTGTGGAAGAACCATAACAGATATCTGTGAAATTTCAAAATGTGAAGCATGTCAAGGAAGTTGAGTATCTGAAGTGTAATTTTTGTGTACTTTCGGGTTAATAATGTGGCCTTTTTGGCAGTTTAACTAAAGGTGTGCGGCTGCTGCTGTGAGGAAATATCAGCCTGAAATTACAATGGGTTTTAATGGAGACATGTTGTAAGTTTTTGTCACTTCATGCCCTCAAGAGGCATTTTGTTTAATTATTTTTGCTTAATTATTTGTCATTTTTCAAGCCACGAGATGTTTTCCTACGTTTGTCATGACAAATTATGTCTCAGGAATGTAGGGTTTGGGAATTATGGCAGTTTTAAAAAAAAATATGAAGGCAAATTTCAAGATTTCCTACCCTCTAACTGTGACATCACGCACTCTAGTTAATGTTAAAATCTGAAGAAAGCCTCTTTACCAAGGTCTGAACAATGTTTAATATCTCTAAAAGTAAGAATCAGATTTAAAAGTTGTGTTACGCGAATAATGTCAGAAAGATGTGTAACATTTTAAAGTTGGAATGAGGTTTCTGAGTGAAAGTATGAATGAACAGTTAGCAGTTGAAGTCGCATGAAGATTGTTCAAGTCTGAAGATTTTCTCCATTGACTTCAATGGTTAAAAATGTGATGAATTATGGGATGTATCTCTGGAATTATGAAAGTTATGAATAATCCAAATGATAGCCATCGATTCCCGACCGAGCTGAACGTTTTGATGTTTGAACGGAGTTTCTGCGATGTTGAATGCAGGAGGAGAAGAGGTGCAAAATTCCGGCGGAATAATAATAATTTTGTCCGTAGAATAACATATAGTTGGAATGCTGTATCAGCATTCCCACTAAATGATGAATTACAGCAAACATGTGCAATATATCCATTATTACAGCTCCATGGGCTGGCAGTAAGGCGATATGGGTCCGTTCTTATTGTGCATGGGTAAAGGTAAAACTCATGTAGTACTGAACACGTCACATGAACGTGCCGGGCAGCGCGGTCCTGTGGGTTAGATCCGTGTTCAGAATAACGTTATTAGCACATTTTACAACTTGAGGACCAAATGTTTTTAATAAGGGCTATACAAATGTTCATACTGGGTAGTTTATTTAGTTAAAAAAAAAAATCCAACGATTTACAGACCACTCTTTCCCAATGTAAGTCAATGGGAAAAAGTGTTTCCTGGCCCAGCAACCTATACGGAAGTGTAGTACCGCTGTTTGGCCACAACGAATATTTTCCTCAGAGTCCGGCGCACTTCATGGGAGCTTGGGGTGGACGCCTTGTGAACTGTTACGGCCCCTACACACGGCGGCGTGCGTTGACGCTTCAACGCTTCTGCCCATTCACTTTGAATGGGGTGACGTCACGCTTCGCCGAACTGCATTGTGGGAGCAAAGCATAGCTTTTCTCGCGGTGCTCGCTGCAAAAGTAGGGCAATGTTCTACTTTTTAAGCTTCGACGGAAGCGTCAGCCAATCGGGAGATTCAGGTGATTGGTTGTTGGTCTAGCTTCAGACATGCCCGCCGTCAAACGACAACGCACGCCGCCGTGTGTAGGGGCTGTTAGTGCCGTGTTACGCATGCCCACTGCACCTCGCGGGAGCGCGCACAGCGTAAAGCAAATACTCACAGACATTTCAATGATTTGTTCGGCAAAGTTAGGTTTGGAAACGGTATAACTTCCTTTTGGGCGGGCATGCATAACACGGCATAACACCGGAGCCCCGCTGCAGGGAAACTTTGGCGCTGTTCTGAGTTTGTTCTAATCTGTCAAAATGACGGACGGCTTTCAGATTTTTCCATCATTGTTAACCTCTTAAGCACGGCGGTCCCCCCATTGGACCCCTCCCACCGTTTTGTTTTCGAGATAATGTATCAGGGCTTCTTAACATTTATGAAACTATTAATGTGTAGCACCAGATTAACGGGAAGAATCTCAGCTAACTGAAGATATGAACCATTTTTACCAAAACAAAACACAAGTCTCATAAGAAGCGTCTAATGGCGCGTTTCCACTACAGCGCGCAGCCCGGTTTAAGAGGGCTGTGACGTCAGCGGCCCGTTTGTGGTTGCGTTTCCACTTGGCCTAGTACCGGCCGGCTGGTCCTAATTCTCAGTTTTTCTGGCCTCATAAAATCGTGGGGCCAGGGCCAAAGACAACCGGGCTGTGTTTGTGACGTCAACGCTCTCGGCTGCTGATTGGTCGGAGAGAATCGTCACAATCTGCGCGCGAGATAATCCATTTTTACAAACAGCATTTTTGTTAACGGAGGAGCTACAACAATGGCAAAGAAAAGCACACCATGGTCGGTCGAGGAAGTGACGACGTCCATTATATTGCAGATGATAAGGTCCAGCGGGTGCTCGACGGGACAACTCGCAATATCAAAGTCTTTCAGGAGGTCTCTACACAGACACTGGACTCTCCAACGGCGTTACTGGAGTCTGCATGGTACGTTTTTGCTAACGCTGTGTTATTTGCTTGAAAGCTTTGTGTCCCTGCTTTGTGTCCCTGCTTTGTGTCCCTATCTGTTTTAAAGCTCACTTCTAACAAATAAGTCTATTTTATCCTTACATTTATGTTCGACAACCCCGATGGAGCCCCGAAGGCTAGCTAGGCAGATAGCATTAGCGAGAGCTATTGTTTGCTAACACCATATGTGCCATTGTTTACGTTCAGTTTGTCTTTTCTATAGTTGTTGTTGCTATTTATAGTATTGTGCTGCAGTAGTTTGTGGAATTTACAAGTCATGTTTCTGTTCTAGATGATTACATTGGGACTAGCGAGGAGGAACAGTTCCGAACAACGTCCTCTGCATCAACAGCACAAACCGAGGAGGAGACGATCTGGCCCTGCAGGAACGGCAACTGGCCCAGCAGAATCAATGCCATGTCTTATCTTATTGCTTGTTGATAAATAATTGCACCCACCAGCGATCGCACAGAAAGATGGCATCATCTAGGCGTCCCTCTGCAGTCAGAAATATCATAAACACCATCGTCCACAAAGCACTGTACAGGGGTTTATGGATTTAAGAGAATACTTATCACAGTGAAACCTTTATCATCTGTTGCAATTAAAGCAAATAAGAGAATAAATACTTGGTTAAATAATACATTTTAACTCTTTAGCAGGACAACTCTGCATACTGTTTGAAATTGAGTTTGCTAGCTTGAGGTCCTCCTCTAAAACATAACATTACATAATGGTATTAAGAATACATGATAAATACATGTAGAAAAATTACTCAATTGTAATACCCTCGTTGTGCTAGACTCAAACACATTGCTTATATATTTCAAAGAGAAGAGAACAAAAGAAAACACCTATACAAAGAGAGCGGTGCACAGCGCTTAATATTTACTTGCACTATATTTCTGTTGATCTGGGTTATTGTGTTGCACTGTTGGAGGAGCCTGTGACCTAAGATGTTCATTGTCATAACTACACTAGCTATGTTCGTATGACAAAATAAAAAACCTTGAACCTTGAGGCTGTGTCTTTCAGACAAACCATCATAATCATATTATTTTATGCTGTGGATACTTTAGCCTCCATCCATGTTAACAATTTTTTACACTTGCATTTATGAATATAGTTCTGTTGTGTTTTACACTTTTGTATTTATGTTTATAGTTTGCTTTGATATTTGCTTAATTTATTAGATTATTATTATGGGGGCAGTACTGGTGCTTGAAATTCAAATATTTACTAAATAGTCAATTCTGATAACATTTTTTTGGTTTAAATAATTTGACAAACACATGTATGTGAAAAAGAAAAGATGTATTTATGTTCAATACAATACAATGAATATTTAGGTATTACACGTAGGTTTTCCTCAGGCATCCTGAAGTTCTCCACCCACTGAGTGTGTGAAAGATGGAACAATCACATTCCACCACTCGGTAGCTCGGTCGGTAACTTCTGAAATACACAAACAAAAGCATACATATTTTAATACGTAAAAGTGGTAGCTACAATTAATTAAATACTTGAAATACTTTGGTCGTATAGGGAGAGTGAGCCTAAACACATTGCTAGTTAGCGAACGTTAGCTTACCAAGTAGCATTGTAGTTAGTAGTGATTCGAGTCGTCCTGTAGTCTCTGCGGCGTAGGAGGACTGCCCGAACTCTCGCGTCAGCTTCTTCTATACCTCGTCTTGCTATACGTCGCCTCTTTCGAAACAACTCTTGTCTATTTCTTGTGATAATAAACCACACAGCAAAAAACAAGCAAACGATCGCTTTCACATCTCCATTGTTGTGTCGCATTGAAGATGACGTCACGGCAGTTTTAAGCAGCGTCGCTCCGCCTACACTGTTACTATAGATACTGACCCGGTTCCTAAACTGTAATGGAAACGCGCCACAAAGTGAGCTGGTCCTAACGAGGCCGGGCGCGGCCAAAGGAGGCCGAGCGGGGCCGAGCGAGGCTGTGTAGTGGAAACGCGGCATAAATGACCCCTGAGCGAAAAATATTCTAACGCACTGCGGCACACAATTCAAGATAAAAATACCCTTATTACTTATCGTAGCTGCACATACAATATAGCCGATTAAAGCTGAGACTCCACTGAATATTTAGGTATAGTATCATCACTGAGCGATCCTGTCACGATCTGTCTGTGTTGTGTTTTGTCTTGTCTTTTTCTGTCTCTGGTTCCTGTTTTGTTTTGAAATGTTTTCCTCCTTGTGTCTTCTCTGTTCCTTCTTCCTGTGTTTGCCTTCCTGTCTTAGTTTCCCTGGTGTGTCTGATTGTTTGATTGTGTTCACCTGTTGCCCTTGTGTTTCTGCCTCCCTTACCCCAGCTGTGTCTCGTCTTGTGATTACCCCTCTCTGTATTTAGTTTTGTCTTCCCCTGTGTGCCTTGTCGGTTCATTGTTGGTTTTTCCTGTCTTCCTCCATGTCAGTCATGTTTGTTTCTCCTGTCTCCCACCATGTTGGTCACGGTCAGTTTTCTGTAGAACCTATGTGTTTCATGCCATGCTATTGTTAAGCTTTGAGAATAAAGCTTGTTTTTGTTTCGAGACCGTTTACCTTTTCTGATAGTCTGCATTTGGGTCCTACCCTTCCACGCATTCCTTACTGATCCGAACTTGCGACAGGGGAAACAAACACAGACATCACAACACGTACCTTTACGGAGCTTTTACGGCAGATCGCCTCACCGTAGCTGTCAATTAGGTCAAAAGACGTGTTCAATGGCATTAAAACGAAAAAAAAAAAATGCTACAACTGTTGATCCATAGGTTGATAATGTACCTGTGCCTTTGAAGAAATTATTTATAATCCATAATTCCATTTTATATGTAAAAATCGGAGCGGAAAAGTTAGCTGCTAATGGTAGCCACCAGAGTGTATGCAGCTTCCGGTTTTGGTAACGCGTCACTCTCACTCCTTATTTGTTAACGTTTTGGTGTGTATATAACTTTCCCTCGATTCCATTGGCTCTAGCGGTTATAAAGAGATTTCATTCATCAAAATCGAGCAAGGGGGGCCAGAGATAGGTCAAATCCACCCAAATGACCCCAGAAATGGGGGTTTTTGGCTAAATCTCTCTAAAAAGGTCAAATTTCACTTGTTTTGCATCAATCTTGATACAGGGTACTTATTATATGTTGTACTTTGGATTCCTAAAGCTTTTAGTCTACTAACCCATCATCCAAGGGTAGTTTTCACTATCTGTAAAAAATAATGTTTGGACGGACACTATAATTTACAGTTTTTTACTATGTAAAATCTGAATTTTCTTTAAAATAAAAAACATCTATATTGATTCTGACTTTTCTAAATCCAACTCACAGGTTTATCATTACTTTGAGAAAAATGTAACCCTTTTAGAAGGGAAGATATGGTCATTTGTTCTGGGAATGTCATTTTCGAGCCTGAGACCTGAAAAACAGGCTCAGGGCTTAAGAGGTTAAAAGAAAATCGTCATAGACGGAAAATATTCGGTTAACGCGAACTCTGGTATATAGTATTTAACTGTATTATAGAAGGTTAAAGATGGGGTAGGTAATTTTGGAGAAACCAGCTCGAGATCGCTAGAATTTGAAAATACACAGCCGGAGAAAATCTGCCACTTCCTTATAGAGCCCCTCCTCCAACACACACGAACGTGCACATGACCAATGAGGGGACGAGATAAGTTTGTGCACAGATGGAAGGCTGTCAGGCAGGTAGGCTATCCAGTTATTTTAGCCGGGCCGGCTAAAATGATTGGTCGTGCTTTTTACAGTACCACGGCTTCCACAGATGACATTTTTTTATGGATTTTTTGTCAAAGCACTTAAGATATTCATTGCTATCGGGATGTTAAGAGCATTCCATGGAATATAACAAAAAGTGTATCTCGAGCCGGTTTCTCAAACTTACCTACCCCACCTTTAACTGTTTTATTTTTTGTCCAGGGTATGCCGACATAAGAGCCACAGGGGAAGAAAGACAAGCAAGACAGTCAGATCTGGATCTATCTTTGAGAACTCAAGATGCAGTTTAATTTCATGGATGAAATTATTCTACAGGTAATCCAGATCATACATTCAGATCAGCCATACCATCATACATTTTACTGGGATTTTACTGCAATCCAATATTAAAAAGTCTGTATCATGACTCCATTTAGAAGGCTTCATGGCTCTAAGATTTAAGGTGTGGGAAGGTGAGCCTCCCCTCAGAGAACATGAGAACAGCCGCGCTCCCCCTCCCAATTATTATTGCTATTATTATTATTGTTGTTGTTGCTATAATGCAGGGGTATTCAATTGCATTCCAAAGAGGTCCAGCAAGAGAAAATGTCATTAAATGCTCTGTTTTTGCTGTCTACCTTTCTCTTTTTTGAGCACGCCATTTGAAGTTACTCCGACTGTTTCTCTCTGTTAGTCTCGTCTCTGTGTGTGTGTTTGAATCTATCGTGCTCACTCACTGACTGCACCGATTTGATTGGCTGAGTAGCGTCACTTCCTAAAAACATTAAAAATAACTTTTAAAAACCTTTTTATCTTTATTTTTTAAACATTTATTTATTTATTTTTTAACATTTTCAACATCTTAGATAAATCCTTATATGCTCCCGGCAACACACTGAACATCAACTTTGCCTCCTTATGACACTCACCGCATACTTAGGCATACTTAGTGCTGGGAACAATGAGTCTGCGTTTTTGATGCGCACAGGCGGATGATGCGGGGATCAGAGTCCTGCGGGAATCAGAGTCCTGCATCGGGTCGGGTACCCGCGGGTGGTATTTTTTCAAACATTTCCTCAAAAGCAAAATCCAACATCTGGGAGGCTTTTGGTGTCATCCTAGATGGAGAAAAGAAAATAACCAACATCCCACGCTTTTTGAGCCAAATACGCAACTGCGTGTGTTAACCTGTTAATCCCTGAGCCTGTTTTTCATGTCTCAGGCTCGAAAATGACATTCCCAGAACAATGACCATATCTTCCCTTCTAAAAGGGTTAAATTAATAATCTTTTTTCTCAAAGTAATGATAAACCTGTGAGTTGGATGTAGAAAAGTCAGAATCAATATAGATGTTTTTTATTTTAAAGAAAATTCAGATTGAACATAGTAAAAAACTGTAAATTATAGTGTCCGTCCAAAAATTATTTTTTACTTATAGTGAAAACTACCCTTGGATGATGGTAAAGTAGATTAAAAGCTTTAGGAATCCAAAGTACAACATATAAGTACCCTGTATCAAGATTGATGCAAAACAAGTGACATTTGACCTTTTTAGAGAGGTTTAGCAAAAAAAACTCCACCTCTGAGGTGATTTGGGTGGAAATGTTTTTTTTCTCCATATCTCTGGCCCCCCTTTGTCGATTTTGATGGTTGACACCTCTTTCTGACCGTTAGAGCCAATAGAATCGAAGGGGGATTCCCCAACACACACGCATTGTAAAACAAAAAGGTGGGGGCTTCGCGCATGCAGTTTTGCATCAGAGCGAACCTATACTCTAGCTCTGACATCTGGAAACGGAAAAGCAGGTTTATTGCTTTTGGATTATCAGAAATCATTTCAAAGGGACACAGACACATTGGATTAACCTATGGATTAACTTCAGCAGCGTTTTTATCGTTTTAATGCCATTGAAGACCACTTTTGACCAGACTAGGATACAGGTAAACCATGTTAGCGTTTTTAGCTACCTAGCGCCACATGTTTTGATGTCTGTTTTTGTTTATAAAGTCGCAAGTTCGTATCATGGAGTGATAATGTAGGTGCCCTTCGATTCTGTGTCACCTCACGATGTGAAACGATGTGTTGGATGTGCAGAAAAGATAAATAATAAGGTTTTGTGAGTGAATTTCGGTGCAGTAATCTGTTAGCATTTTTCGCTCGTTGCTAATTCAGAGGCTCAGTGTTAGCATTGTGGGTTTTATTTAAAAAAAAAAAAAAAAAAGATCAGTTAGATGAGTTTTTTCCCGTTACATGGATATTAAGATGCCCTCAGTCACTGTTTTCCTCAGATGACACGTTTTCCCCCCCGGTATCGGGGGGGCGGTGCTTAACAGGTTAATAATTGCATGTTTTCACTGCTCCTATGATATGCGGGTTCGGGTCGGTTTGTGGATCTTGTGCCGACGAGTCGGGTCGGTTTGCGGAACTAGTTGGCAATATGTGCGGGTGGCGGGGCGGGTTCGGTATTGCACGTCGCGGGTGCGGGGCGGGAGCGGGTCTTGAAAATCAGACCCGTGCAGGATTCTGGCGGGGATGCAATGTAGACAGGAATAAACGCAGATCATCCTCTGGCTGCAGCCTTGACCGGTACTTGCTTTTGATCAAAGTCAATGCGGAAAACCCGCACTCACACAGGTAGGTGGAGGTGAAGGGAATGAGCACTTTTACAACCTTTTTGTCGAGATGGGGGAACTCGGTCTCCACAGACAGCCAAAAGTGTGCAAGTGACACTTTACTCATCTTGTTCTCGTTATTTTTGTCTCATGCTGCGCCTCCCCTGAAGCTCTCTGGCGCCCCCCAAGGGAGGCGCGCCTCACACTTTGAAAACCGCTGCTTTAAGATGTTGATCTAAGATAGCGGTGAGTGGGGGGTGCACAAGAACCCCTATAGTTCATTCTGTTTATTTAATGAGTGAAGGTGGTAACCAACCACTACATTTTTTTGTAGTCCGTATAATTGCTATGTTGTGATTTCATGAAACATTTAACCTGTTAAGCTCTGAGCCTGTTTTTCAGGTCTCAGGCTAGAAAATGACATTCCCAGAACAAATGACCATATCTTCCCTTCTAAAAGGGTTAAATTAATAATCTTTTTTCTCAAAGTAATGATAAACCTGTGAGTTGGATGTGGAAAAGTCAGAACAATATAGATGGTTTTTATTTTAAAGAAAATTCAGATTGAACATAGTAAAAAACTGTAAATTATAGTGTCCGTCCAAAAATTCTTTTTTACTTATAGTGAAAACTACCCTTGGATGATGGTAAGGTAGACTAAAAGCTTTAGGAATCCAAAGTACAACATATAATAAGTACCCTGTATCAAGACTGATGCAAAACAAGTGACATTTGACCTTTTTAGAGAGGTTTAGCAAAAAAGACTCCACCTCTGAGGTGATTTGGGTGGAAATGTTTTTTTTTTCCATATCTCTGGCCCCCCTTTGTCGATTTTGGTGGTTGACACCTCTTTCTGACCATTAGAGCCAATAGAATCGAAGGGGGATTCCCCCACACACACGCATTGTAAAACAAAAAGGTGGGGGCTTCGCGCATGCAGTTTTGCATCAGAGCGAACCTACAGATGGAGCCTCTTATTTTGGACCCCAGCATACAGCTTCCTGCCGACTGCCAGCCAGTTGCCAGCCAGTTGCCTGCCAAAGACCAGTATTCAGGAATGTTAGGCCCTCCCACTATTCTCCAATTTCAGGGTTTAACCAGGAGATGGCGCTATATATTAAATAACTAAGACTTAGTTTTTCACAATAGAAAATGCAGATATTATATAAAAAACTAAAGTTAAAATCTTGTTTTTAATGCCCCAAGAGCAATAACATCTTGTCACAAGCTTTTTGGAAGAAAAAGACTGACTCAAGAGACCTGTAGTTGACTAATTACAGGCCTCAATAAAGTTCTGCCATTGGTTGTGAAAAACAACGGTGGACATAGTGGAAAGTGAAATTGAGTGAGTGATATCTCTTTGTATCACTCCATAAATCAGAAAATACTGTCAACAGCCCTAAAATATCAATTTTCACCATGTTTTTAGGTATAAAATGTTATATAATTCAGGCTATGAATTATATATGACCAAACCCTTCTGTAAAAGCCTTCATAATATTGATAGGAATATAACTGGAAGGTTTGGTGTATGTAACTGCTGAGTGATTCTACAATTTAGGGTACATTCCATGTCCATTGATGTCCATTGATGATAATTATAATTATTCTAACTATTTTCTTCAAAAATATCATATTTTGCCTATTATTGGAAAGCATGTTATAATATCACACAAACATTATGTGCATCCTATGCTTTATTTAGCTTGAAATGTGTCATGATGTTCTTAAATTGTCAGTTTTTGCTATGTCCGTTTTTCAGTTGAGGGTGTCTTGGATTCAAAATAATGAATAAAAACCATTAAAGTAAATTTAAAAAATGATTCATTTATTTCAAAAGTCTAAATACTAAAGAATAATAACATATTTTTAATTGATTTCCCCCTTTAAATAATTTAAATATCTTAATATATGAATGTCCGCAAAAGTTCTGTCAACTATGTTACTAACAGAACTTCCCCCTTTAACTCAAAAATTGTTTGTCCCAATACCATGTCACCAGCATCACATGATGCCATGTTCCTCTTTGGCAGACATTTTGAACACACTGTGGTGATTGTCCTCTACATTTTTACAATATTTTATGTATAATAGCACATGGTCAATTAATATACTCATTGACAATCAACAATGTTACGTACATTGTTATGGTTTACAATTGTTTAATGATTTTAATTCAATTATATGTGCAAATGTGATGTTAACCTGTTCAAGAAAATGACATGTGGTCATCCAGGCAAGGCCTACCATTGAAATGATGGGTCAAATAGGGAAATTGTCAACTAGGTTACCTGTCAACTGAGTTACCCAGTACTGTAATAACTGTAGTAACTTAGTTGACAGGTAACCTAGTTGACAATTTGTACGACATGTAGACGTCATTACACATCATTATCAATGGAATTTTGCACTTCTGCCTTGAAATTAACATAGTGCTGATGGTTAATAATGTGTCCAGTCAACTATGTTATTTGCGTCAAATGTTTGACTTTCATTGTCAACTATGTTGCACCTCATTTTTTCAAATTTAAAATATCTAAAATAGTGCTTCTGATATCCTTTATAGTATAATGTATATCTACACAGGTTGGAGTTTTACATGACATCTCTTAAAACTATCAAAATGACCTGTATGGTAGTTTTATAATACAAAATATCCCTAAACTTAATGACAGTGCTGAACATATCACATGAAAAAACAAAACTTTAATACAATTATTTTTTAAACTTTAAAAAATCTTTGGATATATGGTAGAATAGACTCAAGAGCCTTTCAAATTTGATTTTACTTGAAGTGCAGGACTTAATCAAATGATTGTAATGACATCAAGTTTGTCCGTAACATAGTTGACAAACTGAGTAGTGAAAACATCCTTTCCCTTAACCTCTTAAACCCTGAGCCTGTTTTTCAGGTCTCAGGCTCGAAAATGACATTCCCAGAACAAATGACCATATCTTCCCTTCTAAAAGGGTTAAATTAATAATCTTTATTCTCAAAGTAATGATAAACCTGTGAGTTGGATGTAGAAAAGTTAGAATCAATATAGATGTTTTTTATTTTAAAGAAAATTCAGATTTTACATCGTTAAAAACTGTAAATTATAGTGTCCGTCCAAAAATTCTTTTTTACTTATAGTGAAAACTACCCTTGGATGATGGGTTAGTAGACTAAAAGCTTTAGGAATCCAAAGTACAACATATAATCAGTACCCTGTATCAAGATTGATGCAAAACAAGTGAAATTTGACCTTTTTAGAGAGATTTAGCCAAAAAACCCCACTTCTGGGGTCATTTGGGTGGATTTGACCTATCTCTGGCCCCCCTTGCTCGATTTTGATGAATGAAATCTCTTTATAACCGCTAGAGCCAATGGAATCGAGGGAAAGTTATATACACACCAAAACGTTAACAAATAAGGAGTGAGAGTGACGCGTTACCAAAACCGGAAGCTGCATACACTCTGGTGGCTACCATTAGCAGCTAACTTTTCCGCTCCGATTTTTACATAAAAAATGGAATTATGGATTATAAATAATTTTTTCAAAGGTACAGGTACATTATCAACCTATGGATCAACAGTTATAGCATTTTTTTTCTCGTTTTAATGCCATTGAACACGTTTTTTGACCTAATTGACAGCTACGGTGAGACGATCTGCCGTAAAAGCTCCGTAAAGGTACGTGTTGTGATGTCTGTGTTTGCTTCCCCTGTCGCAAGTTCGGATCGCTCAGTGATGATACTATACCTAAATAATCAGTGGAGTCTCAGCTTTAATCGGCTATATTGTATGTGCAGCTACGATAAGTAATAAGGGTATTTTTATCTTGAATTGTGTGCCGCAGTGAGTTAGAATTTTTTCGCTCAGGGGTCATTTAGACGCTTCTTATGAGACTTGTGTTTTGTTTTGGTAAAAATGGTTCATATCTTCAGTTAGCTGAGATTCTTCCCGTTAATCTGGTGCTACACATTAATAGTTTCATAAATGTTAAGAAGCCCTGAGACATTATCTCGAAAAAAAAACGGTGGGAGGGGTCCAATGGGGGGACCGCCGTGCTTAAGAGGTTAAAATAAAAAAATATATAAAAATGTTTAAGCTTTGCAACTAGTGGATATGTTACACTGAGGAATATACTAACTTGAACCACTGATTGTTCTATCTATACATTTTATTTGGCATTAGTAAATAATTATGCACATTTACAGATATTTTACATGATATGAGTGATAACACGTGTTATAAGGGCTATTTCGCACAATAGGTGTGCCTTGAGATTTTTACTTGTCCTTTGGTGTGCCTTGGGCACAAAAAGTTTGGGAACCACTGCTGTAGAGAAATGTAAACGTTCACCATCCCCCACCCGCCTACTGTATGTTGCTTTTTGACATGTAAATGGGTAACTACCCCCCCTCTGAGTGAATACCTGTTGTACCTGTCCGGGGCTAAGCCCATAGGACGATGCTCTGATGTCATCACCCTCGCACATTGGTCATATGTTTACAAAAAACGATGTTAACACTTTCTCGTTCTTAATATATGCTATATTTAGGGTCGATATGTGTTGAATTTACTTTAAAATAGCAGATCACTGTGATTCACTTCTCCGCGGCTCCTCCGTGCAGAGAGGCCCCCCCCCCCGTTGACAATTCACGAGCGTCTAACTCTCTCCCCCCTGTGAAGAGATATCACAGGGGGGGGTTGGGACACACACATTCCGATGGCCAATTTGTTTTAAACAAAGAGTGGGGTGGGGGCTGGTGAACGGTATGGTCAATGTTTGTAAACACTGTGACATTTTGACTTTATTTGATCATTTCAGTTAAAAACTAACGTTCATATTTCATATTACTGTTTTGCCTGGCTGGACCTGTAATTTACAGGAAAGGAGTGCACGCTACTAAAGAGACACGCTACCATGGAAACCAAACAATGGTGTTGCTGTATTGAAGTCCGAGTGGAAACAGTCATATTTGGAGCGTTATGTTAGAATGAAACAGCGAGGTCGTGACTCACAAAAAAAAAGTGTTACTTCACTAACTGTAAGCTTGTCACTCAGAGTAACCTACAGTTAACTTAACTGTTGGAAAAGAAAGATCAGAGTTAGGAGTGTGAACACACAGCTGAGAGCTGCCGTTTCATTCTGACTGTTTAAAAAACGGTAACAACGGACTATTTTTCTTAGCGGATGCATGTAAATTTAAATCAATACATAGAACTATGTTTTAAATCAATAAAAATATTTTCTAAATCCATAAAAGCATTTTAATTAATATTGGGAGTCATGTCGTTACTTTGTTGAGAATGTGGCCATGTAATAAGCGGGATAATTTGCAGCGACTTGGTCATTATGGGGAAAAATAACACCCAGGGATCAGTAATTTTTAGTGAATTACTGAGTTTAGGCACGTTAATAACATTTTAATGAAGTTGAATACAGTATATTCATATTTGTCAGTGATTTCATGTCAATTCGGCGAACATAAACGATTAAATTAGGATTAAAAATCGAGAGCCGGCTGCTGTTCGTTACGGTAACCCAACTAGGACACTTGACACAGTGGCTTTTGGCAAAGCACACAAAGAAAACAAAAAAAACCGAGAGAGATGAGTTATTGTTATTACAACGTGACTTCACTATTATTTAACAACTATTTTTATTGGGTTCTTTTATTTGGGGTTAAGTACATTGTCAGAATAAGTGAGAAATGGATTTAACTTCTGTTAGACAGCTATCATACTGAATAAATATTTATGCAAAAATGTATGGCATTAAATAATGTATATCTAATTACATTTAAAAATGTATGGCATTAATAATGTATATCTAATTACATTAACTGTGAATGTCTTTCATTTTATTTAAAATGAAATAAAATTACATAAAACATTTTCCATAAAAAAGTTGATTCAAGAACAAATCAGTACTTTTCTTATATGACTATTATTGCTAAATTTGAAAGGTCTTTACCAGCTTTGGAATTATATATATATATATATATATATATATATATATATAGCACCTTCTGCCATCCCATCTCTACTGACATATGGATCTTAACAAAGATCCGCTATACATTAGTACCAGATATACTGTACACGGACATTTTAGTGAACCAGACCAGCTGTTTCCGCTGGGTCTTCGCTTCCCGGGCATCACGTTGTTTACAAGTGTGTTCAGATGCTAAATAAAAGTTTAGCTTGTACTTTTGATACCCCGCCTCTCGGCACCACAACATCCAGTTTACTGTATTTCACATGAGCGATGTCGAACATTGAAAAGTCCTTATAAAATCTCTGTTATTAGATCAGTACTTTTCTTATATGACTATTATTGACTTGAACACTGAGAATGTATTTATTAACTTCAGACATTTGAAATATTTGAAATCAGATGAAAACAAACTGTAACGGACCCTGCCGTGTTATCTATGATTACTATGCCTTACTGTACATTCATAATTTCAGCCGGAGGTAGGTGGTAGGCGTTGCGGAGGAGCAGATTGCGAGTGAGGTGCCTGTTCTAAACGAACTATTCCAGCTGTTATAAAGCATTAAATAAAAAGTAAGCAAGGAATACAGAATGTTTCGTTACGTAACTTTGTTGAGAATGTGGCCATGTACATGTACATAATACATGGGATCATTTGCAGCGACTTGGTCATTGTGGGGAAAAATAACACCCATCCTGATCGTTTCAATGAAGTTGAATACAGAATATTCATATTTGTCAGTGATTTCATGTCAATTCGGCGAACATAAACATCAATGATGATGATTAAATTAGGATTAAAAATCGGGAGAGCCGGCTCGTTCGTTTTTTCCGACTAAACAACATTATTAACAACAGAGAAGTTGATTTCACATGACTCCAGTGTGGAACCCCACTGCACCCCCTGGTGGATCAATGATCCATTGCAGCTGGCTTCACAATAATTAAATGTATTTATCATGGGGGCGGTATCAAGTCTGACTGGGGGCCGGCCGGCCATCACGGAACGTGCACAAACCGATCACGACCCTCGCATTTTAAACTGTCCAAAATAAGACGCTTCATCTGTATAGTGATAATACAATTATTTTTACAGTATGGTACCTGAAAAAGGTCAAATGGCACTGATGGTATCCAAATGTGCCCAAAGGTCAGTCCGCCTGGACTTTTTTTTGCTAAACCTCTCTAAAAAGGTCAGATTTCATTTGTTTTGCCTCAATCTTGATACAGGGTACTTATTATGTTAGCATAATGCCATAGACCACAACACTGTCAGCAGATTCAACATAACTCGCTCAAATGTTTGGGATGGAGCTGTCAGAGGGTTCAGACGTTCAACCTTCTGTGAAAAGTCTGACTTGCTTGTGAGGTTCATGGATGATGCAGGCTCTGTGGAAGAAGGAATAGACGCAGGTGGACCAAGGCGAGAATTTCTGACACTCCTCATGAGCTTTTTGCAGTCTCTACCTATTTTTGAGGGACCTCCACAGAGTCGGTACTTGGTGTACAATGCTGCAGGTTTGTTGTCAGACCAGCCCTTGCATAGTTGGATTTAATCATGATTATTTTCCATAGATCATGTGACAGAGCTCAAGTATGCCAATAGTTACTATGTCAACGGAAGAAATAATATACTGAAGTATTATTTATTTTAGCAGTTTTAATGTAACTTTGTGAATATGTGGGTAGATAAAGGTCCCCTGTGTGAGTTGTTAGCTCTAGTAGGGTTATGTGGCAGTTATTTTATGACTGGGCCCCTGTTCTGTCCCACATCAACATGGGAACGCTGCAAGATACATATTTCAATGATCTACCAGTAGCAGAAATGCACCAGCATAGGCATGAAAGAGACTGCAAGAGCTGAGTGTCTGATGAGCTGCACCTATCTGACGAGCTGCACCTGTTAGAAGCCTACAAGAGGAGAGCCCAACCGGATTTGTGTCCCTCGCTCTTACTCCTCTGGGCACTCTCTCCGTGCTAGCCTCGGGGGACCTGTTGCTGGTTTCGCTCATTTTGTTTATTATTAAATAAACGATTGTTATATTGTCAAACCTCGTCTCGACTCTCCGGTTTATGTTATAGCCCCAGAGCCAGGCCGTAACGTAACACTACTTAGAGATATATAACCCTTATAATTGCATATGCCTGTAACAATTCACTGTATTCTTTAACAGATTCAAAGATAGACTGGCTAGCCTACACTTTTTGGATGCCCTTTGCCAACATCCGAGTGTACTGGCTCCAGTGCTGTGTCATACGGACAAGAGGCTGACTTCAGTTGAAGTAGAACGACTCTTCTTACCACAGCTCAGTCCAGCAGGGAGCAACAGGAGGACTACAGAAACCGTGGCACTCAGCTTCTGGGCAGACTATCTGATGGACTGTGAAGGTTTGTGCAGTAAAATACTGTTCTGATCAGAATAGGATCTGCTGTTATTACATGAATGTTAATATATTTAATGACAGCTCTTTGTTTCACAGAACAAGGACCAGTGTCACTGGAGGAATTATTCATGTTCATCACAGGCCTGAAGACACAACCCCCTGCAGGAATGACACCCCATCCATGTGTCACGTTTTCACAGGAGACTATCTATCCCATGGCAAACACCATAACACTTCCACTACTAGAAACGTACGCTCGTTTCAAAGCCAATATGGACTTTGGCATCCAAAACTCCCTAGGTTTTGGATGTCTGTGAAATTGTAAAAGAAAGGGGTAGAACACCATCACCACAGTATAGCTTTTTGGGACAGAATTTATTTTACCGGACAAATTTGAAACTTACCGGTCATGTTTCAATAATAATAATAATAATAATAAGAAGAAGAATTGTGTAGCAGAGTTTCCGTTAGCAGGTAATTACCGGACTATGACCGGATATGGCTAATAACACGGGAGTAACGGATCATCTCTTTTCCTCTCTCCCTCCCTCTCTCCTGACAGCCCGTCAGTTTCTCATGCAGCTCGCTAAAACTTCACTCGCGTTTATGTCCATATCGATCAGATCCAGCTCTCCTGATTGGCCTTTATAGAGAGCACCGATCAAACTATTAAAGGGCCCATGTCATGGCCATTTTCACTGATCATAATTACATTGTTGAGGTATACTAAAATAGATTTATACTGTGCAATTTTCCAAACTCACATTGGTTTCGCATACAGCATCTCTGTAAAGTATGTGTATTCAGCAGTATTCACTCTCTCCACTAAACGACTCGTTGGAGCTCTTGCCCCCCCCTCCCTGTGAGCCTAGTGTGCTCCGATTGGTCAGCTCGGCCACTCTGTTCTGATTAGTCAACCACCAGAGAGGCTCCGCCCATGTCTAACAGTGCTCGGAACATCAGTCTTATAATGGCGTCGGTACAGCCGTATATTTTATACGCTAACTAACCGAACTGTACCTACAACTGTTGTTATAGAAGAGTAAGTTATTTTTACCTGTAATAAACTACTACTGTTTGATGAGAAATCAAATCATGGTTTGCTATATATGAATGATAGGTTATAGGAGCAAATAATTCAGGGAAGAAAGGATAGGCCTACTAAGTATTTCCATCAAACTTTATTTTTAGAAATTTACAAAATGAACATAAATATACATATATACACGGTATATCATCCATTCCTCCCGTTGTCGGCATCTTGCCTATCGCAGCCGGGGCTTTTTAGGACGAGGCCTCAGTGTGGTAGTCCCGTCCCCGTCATGTATTTTCCGCCAGGATCTGACTGGACGAAATCAAATGCAAATCACAAAATATTAGAGAAACTTAGTTGTTTTAGATTCGTTAGTAGTAGTTGTGGTAGGAGTGTGGATCTATCTAATCCATCTATCTAATCAACACAGTAAGCTTGCCAGCTAATATGCTAACCTAGCTTTCTTGTTTACCTTGGTAGCAAACACGATATGAACGTTAGCTCGGAGAAACGGCAACTATAATGGAGTGTAATAAAACTACTATGAACAAAAGCTAGTGGTTCATATTAGGCTAGCAATAACGTGTTTATAATTGCAATCTTATACGGGTAGTCTGCTACGTTCGGTCATTCATTGTAACTGGCATGAATACAATTGTTCCCGCTAGCATGTATAGCTAGCCTCGTTAGCTATACATCCTATCAGCGTCGGAGGAAAGCCAACTGTAATGTACCGTCCTTTGGGGTCTGTGAGCGGGCAAAGAGAGGGGATTTCCCCGTTGTTTCTGCTGGAAGTGTGAAATAAACTTAGTTGTTTGATGTTCGTCAGTTTGCCAGCTGGATTACAATGCTAATCTACGTTTGCTAGTTGTTCAGTTGTTCAATATGCTATACTATACTATGAACAACAGATAGTGGTTCATATTAGGCTATCAAGCACATGTTTACAATTGCAATCTTATATGGGAAGTCTGCTACATTCATTGTAGCTGGCATAAAAACAATGTTTTTCTGAGCAAACTCATGTCTAGCTCTTAGTAGCCTTGTTGTTTAGCTCGGTAGCATACACGCTCGGAACGCCAGCTATAATGTAATTACGTTTCGCGACTGACCGTACGGTAAATCACCTGGAGTATACTGTCTTTGAGTATTTTGTGAGTGAATGCAGACATTCTCCTGCTATGAGATACATGTATGTAAGGCCATCTGCTGATATTAGAGTTGATATGGAAACGCTAGCAACTTAGTTAGCACAGTTAGCACTGGCTTAGCAGTCCGAAACATGTTTACACATTTAAACAGTCGTGGTAGATACCTTGTTTGATAAATACACAAATAACAATGCAAACTTACAGGTTGTGTACCCGAATCTTCCCCTGCTCCAAACGGTCCAAACTAGGAATAGCATCGTCCTTCAGTTTCAAATGCTGTGCATATCCGGCCTCAAACTGGGCAATGTTTTGGAAGCTTTCATCTGTGAAATGCCGCGCACACAGTAACGTTCTTCGAACCTCTGAAGGAACAGTGTTAAAAATACATTTCAACCACTGACTTCGTCGTGGTTCTTCCGTCGGTAGGACAAACAGCTCAGATTTCTCCTCACATTTCAGGAAACAGGTCCTTGGCATTGGCATGACTGGATCGATTGTGAACTGAACCAGAGCTTCCAACAGTAAATGTTAGGCTGGCAGAGGGTGCGGCCAGCGCCGCTGGGTGTGGCCATAGCTCTTCGAGATTGGTCCATTTCGTTCCGGGTACCGCATGACATCATGCGGTACCCGGAACTAAATGGAAGACTCAAATGGGCAGTGACGTATCTCCAACGAGGCGTTTTGGGGAGGTATTTTCTGTGTTAGAGTTTTACTCGCTACAGGGTGTACTTTGAGGGTTTTGACTCTGCACACCGTTTACATGCATAAAAACCTTCATAACACACAAGGGGACGGGTAATAACCGGAAAAGCATGACATGGGCCCTTTAAGAGTGAATATCGGCCGATAATGACCGGCGGGGCTCCCCCCGTTGACAGTTCACTGTCTAGCACTGGCTTCGTAGTGCACTGATCGATTAGGCTAAGCTAACCTGTAGCTGCTCCCTCCACACTCACAACAACTTCATACAGACATAAATAAAGCAGCTGTATTCGCCATACAGGAAACACACATTTAAAACGGTTTTGCCTGCCGTTTTTATGTACACAAGCATTCATTAATGGTTCGGAAAGTGGCACTGTACCTTAATAATATAAAGGCTTGTATTTGCGTGCATTTCCTGTTCGGAAAGTGGCAATGTACTGAGAGTGGAGGTGTCCTGAGATTAGCGCCTGCAGGCAGGCTCCATGGACCTGTCAGCTCCGGACAGCGCAAAATGCATACATGAAGCGCTACGTCATGAACGCAATAAATCTACCCTCGTGGGGGCGCGCTCATGTGATTGGCTTAGAATTGAGGAGACATCTGATTGGCTATAGATAGAAAAAATTACAAGTACGAATCGGGTCACCGTCAGGGGAGTCTCAAAAAACCCACATACGCATGCACAGCGATCCATGCACAGAAAGCGGGTTGTGTTTGCAGGTTCAGAGGTTTTAAACGGAAAACAAATATGTGAGGATCAAAAATACATATGTAAAACTTTTTTCTGTATTTGGATTTTATTTACATGTATATGAAACGGAACACATTTGTGTGTGCATTGACAAACACAAGTGTGGACCCGGAAATACAAGTGTGAATCCTTTTGCGGATCATGAAATACAAGTGTGAATCCTTCTGTGTGCATGTGTGTATTATGAGACTGTTCTGAGCCCATAAACTGAAGGTACTGTCCCATTCACAGCCCAGCTATTCCCTTCAGTGTAATCAACAGCTGGGATGCTGCTTGCCAGGTATCTGGATGTTGAAGTCCATGTTGTTGCATTGCCTGCTGATAATAGTCGTTGATGTCCGGATCACTACATGGATCTTCTGTCTGATGCCCCCGAAAAATGTGGGTTGATGCTTCATCCAGAGCAAAGCCACAGTCTTGTGACCCAAACCTATAAAACAGTTAGTATTATGATGATGCTTGAGAGGAGATGCTTGGCAGCTAAGTATGAGAATACTTTATCACAACAGCACACTTTTGTTTTGTAAACTAAATGCTCTGAAATGTTAGTTTTTGAAACTATGTTATGATGTGTCTTGTGGCCATCTTGGTTATTATTATTATTAGTGTGGTGTTGTGTTCAAAATTCCAGGAAATCAAATCAAATCAAATCAGGTTTTATTTATATAGCACATTTAAAAGCAATTTTTGGTCGAGCCAAAGTGCTGTACATGTAATAAAAACACATTACTACAAATCACAATAAACGACAATAAATTACAACAGATATATCTTAAAAACAAAGTAAAAATAAAACACACGGAAAAGTCAGGAGTCGTGCTCCGCTCTAACTAGAAAGCCAGAGAGAAGAAGTGTGTTTTTAGTTTAGATTTAAAAACCCCTAGGGTCTGGGCCGACCTCACATGGAGGGGCAGAGTGTTCCAGAGCCTAGGGCCAGCTGCTGCGAAGGCTCTGTGCCCTCGGGTTTTTAGCCTGGTCTTGGGCACTACCAGCAGCAGCTGGTCAGCAGACCTTAAAGCTCTGGCTGGGGTGTAGCGCTGGAGCAGTTCAGCTATATAGGCCGGAGCCAGCCCATTTAGTGCTTTACAAACAAATAAAAGGATTTTAAAATCAATTCTGAACCGAACTGGAAGCCAGTGTAGTGAGGCCAGAATAGGGGTGATGTGGTCGCGCTTTTTGTGGCCAGTCAGCAAACGTGCAGCAGCGTTTTGGACTAGCTGTAAGCGTTGAATTGAGGCCTGGTCCATACCCACATACAGAGCGTTACAATAGTCCAGTCTCGAGGTTACAAAGGCGTTAATAACCCTTTCTAAGTCATTAAAAGATAAATACGACTTGGTTTTGGCCAATAGTCTTATTTTAAAAAAGCAGGATTTTACTACGGTGCTGACCTGCTTGTCGAATTTAAAAGTGCTAGTGAAGGTCACTCCAAGGTTCATGACCGAGGGGAGGATGTTTTTTTTTATGGAGCCCAGAATATCAACCGGAGAGGCTGGAGGTTGCGGTCCAAAAAAGATGACCTCGGTCTTGCTCTCGTTGAGGTTGAGGAAGTTTTTTCTCAGCCAGGATTTTATCTCTGCTAAGCAGTCCATCAACTGCTGTAGTGAGTGTGTGACATCTGCTTTGAGAGGCAGATAGATCTGTACATCGTCGGCGTAGCAGTGGAAGGGAATGTTATGTTTTGTGAGTATTGAACCTAGGGGCAGTATGTACAGTAGAAAAAGGATGGGGCCCTGAATCGAGCCTTGGGGAACCCCACAGGTAAGAGGGGCTTTGGCAGAGGAGAAGGCACCTAGCTGTACCGAGAAGCTACGGTCTGTCAGGTAGGACCTGAACCATGCAAGGGCAGAGCCTGTGATGCCTGCGGACTGTTCGAGCCGTGACAACAGGATGCTATGGTCCACAGTGTCGAAGGCAGCTGTCAGGTCTAACAGCACCAGGACAGCTGGGCTACCTGAGTCGGCGGCTAGGAGCAGATCATTAAAAACTCTTAAAAGGGCTGTTTCAGTGCTGTGCATGGGTTTAAAGCCAGACAGAAACTTTTCATGGATTCCATGGATGGTTAAAAAAGACTGCAGCTGGGCGTAGACTACTCGCTCCAGGGCTTTTGATAAAAAAGGTAGCTGGGAGATGGGCCTAAAATTTGCGAGAATGGAGGGGTCGAGATTTTTCTTTTTAAGGAGTGGCTTAACCACGGCATGTTTGAAGGCAGCTGGGACACATCCTGAGGTAAGAGAGGTGTTTAAAAGTAATAAAATACTTGCTCCAACTGAATCAAAAACATCTCTGAGAAGGCGAGAGGGAATGCTGTCTGAGGTGCAGTTTGTCGGCCGCAGGTGCTTGACTACATCCGAGAGAGAAGAGAGGGATACAGGCTCAAAGTGGTAGGGCACAGAAAAGGAGCAGGATCTGGGGTAGCACTAGTGTGGGCTAGCCTAAGAGCAGATACCTTTTCAATAAAAAATGTAAGAAACTTATCACAGAGAGTAGTCGATGGGACAATAGAAGAAACATCACAGGGATTAATGATAGAGTTGAGGACATTAAAAAGAACCTGAGGTTTATGGCTGTTTTTGGAGATTAGCAGAGAAATGTGCTCTGTTTTGGCTTTGACTGCCGTCTGGTAGTCAGAAAGGCAAGCACGAAGGATTTCTAGGGAGACATGGAGTTTATCCTTTTTCCATTTTCTCTCTGCACGCCTGCAAGCGTGTCTGAGAGCACGAGTACAGTCATTGAGCCACGGCTCTGATAGAACTTTGGTGCGTCTAAGCGTAAAAGGAGCAACAGAATCCAGTATTAGTGTGCATGTCGAATCAAACATGGAGATAAGCTCATCAGCATTAAAAGCACAGTTCACCTCTAATTTACAGATCGGAGAAGCATTAAAAACATCAGAGAACTGTGAGGCAGTCAAGGGGTTAATCGAACGCAGACGACGCGCCGGGGCACGTGATTCGACTCCTGCGGAAGGGATGTAGGTTGTAAACAGAACCGGTAAATGGTCTGAGATACGCGTTGCTGCACATATTTCATCCACAGATACAGACAGTCCAAACGATAATACTAAGTCCAAAGTGTGTCCTTTTTCGTGTGTTGGGCCAGCCACGGACTGAACGAGACCAAAGGAATCAAGGAGATTTAAAAAGTCCCTAACCAGAGGTTTGGACTCGCAACACACATGGACATTGAAGTCTCCGGAGATCAAAACACGATCATATTTCACCATGATCCCGGACAGAAAGTCAGAAAAGTCATTTATGAAATCCTTATTACACTTTGGCGGACGATACACGACTGCGCAGAGTATAGGCGAGGCCGGGTTCAGTTCAAAAAGCTGCAACTCAAAGCTGGCATAGCTAGATACAGGGTGAAGCAATCGGCATTGGAGGCTAGCTCTAAACACTGATGCTATGCCCCCACCATGGCCAGTGGCACGGGGGGAGCTGAAGAATGTACAGTCAGGAGGAAGAAGTTCAGAGAACGGTGTATACTCGCCAGCGTGGACCCAGGTCTCCGTCAGGAACATAAAATCCAGTTCACGAGAGGTGAAGAAGTCGTTTAGCAGGAACGTTTTGTTTGCTATCGACCTAGCATTTAGCAAAGCCATGCAAAGTTTTCGCTCCGGGCTTGCCGAAGGTGTAGTGCGTCTCAGCTGACGGAGATGTGCGTGTTGAACGCCGCGCGGGCCGGGAGCAGTCAGTCGGGCAGGAGGAGCTGCCAGCGGGCCCCTCAGAGTCCGGAGCTCCGGAAAAACGGGGCGAATCCACCGATCCCTCACATGGCGTGCAGCGGGAGGGCCATGACATCCGAGGCGTGGATAATTCACAGAAGAAGCCGTCAGGTATGCCTTAAGATGGACCAGTGCACCACCACGCTTTCCCCGTCGTCGAAAGCGCTTTCGGCGAGGCAGGATGCAGTGTGACCGGCGTAGGTAAGTGGGGATATCCGACAATAGAGGGGGGGGGGACGATTTATGGTTGCCAGATGTAGGTTTGGGCAGCAATATCAACTCCAGTGAGGGTCTGAGGTGGAGGAGAGCTTGGCGATCATAAACGAGCAGAGCAGAGACATTCTGACAAACATAAAACAAAAACAGGATAGCTAAAGGTAGAGAGCTGAGCGAGCGGCGAGCCGACACAGGCGCCATCTTGAATCACGTCACGTCACGTAAACACGTAAAGACAAACGACTTCTAAGTTCAACTATTCATTAAGAGAGCAAAAGATATATATTCACTTGGCCAAGGTCTCCGTCACGTCATAGAAATTACAAGCAGCAAAACTGTAATCTGTAACCACTATTTCCGGAAAAGAGCCTCGAACCTCGTGCGACAATATATTTTATTACACAGGGCGTTGCCCGTACATTTATGATTGGTCAAGACTAGATGAAGAGATACCGCGGTTCAGCGCCATATAGATAGAAGAGTTACGACATCTCCGTTCACTCCAATGGACCAGTTTCTTTTACAGCAATGGCGGATCGTGGAGCCCTCAATAGTTCCCCGGAAGTTAGCTTGCCGCTGACTTCCGGGGGAACTATTGAGAGTTCCACGATCTGCGGCTAGCAGCACAGTAGAGTTGCAGCATAATAGACCGTTCGTGATGGACTTTTAAAGGTAAGAAGACGTTTAAAGATTTATATTGCGGATATTATCAGCACATCTGCGTCAAATGAACATGTGTATTAAAGGATGTTAGTGGATTATCCCTAAATCTACTGATTTAGGGAACGTTTACAGATAACAGATTAGGTTAGGATACCGGATAAAGTTAGCAACACACGTTAACCATGAACAGCCTATTAATCTGTTCTCCTAATGCTAATTCATCCAACGTTGTGGAATTAAAGAAAAAGGGCTTCTTAACGTGCTTTTATCTGGGGTGGAGGTAGTTAAATATAACATTGGTGCGTGTGATTGTAGTGGGTGGAGGTGGTGAAATGAGGATATCCATTTTGGAGTTCAAGCTAGTATAATATAGTTAACGTTACACAATAATAAGGAAGAGAGCTATTTTTGTGATACATCGCTATTAATATAGATTTAGAGTGCATATTTGACACTTCCAAACAGTAAACAAAAACGTAACTTATGGGTGAGTAGAGCCATATAATGTCCTTGTGATTCTGTTGATTATTACCTGTCTGTATTATGTTGCAGCTCAGCTGATTTTGGATTGATGGCAAAGGGAGAGGGACTTAAGTGAGAGTGAAAACACAAGGTAAGTTTAAAATAGGTCAGCAATTTCCCATCCCTTTCTCTTGTCTTTGTCTCCCTCTTTCAGCACAAGAACCCCAGGGGAATTCAATGGAGCCCGAAGACCTGCAATGAGACCCTCACCCTAAGTCTCAACTCCCAGAGTTTTGCAAGCCTCTCGCTGTTCCTTATTTTTATTAAACAGACATTAAGCTTCTCAATGGTGTGGTCTTTGTTTTGTGAAAAATATGATTACCTCACATATTTTGTTGCTGTTGTTGTCTTGTGATAGTTAAATTGCTCCTGCTGACTTGAGCCAGCCATTCTTTCCTCCTTTCTGTGTCAGTGGGGAAACTTTACATTTGTACTCCTTTCTCTGAGCGCTTGGAGCATCCCCAGGCAGCACAGCAAACCATGGGGGAGACTATATGCCAGGACAACACAGAGGAAAAGGCACAGACAAACTGCATGACATGCTATTCAATGTTTATTGAATTCCATTTATTTACAATGGATGTTCCTAAAACAACACATTTAACATCATCATCATCATGCTGCTGCTAGTCCTTTGACTCATTGTGCTGTCAGTTGACAATCATTGATAGGCACCTGTCGGTCTCCTGTCCTTTCTGAAAGCCATAAAGATTACATTAGTCATTTAGATTACTTATGTCCTCAATTACCATGGGATTACTGAAACCACCATGAATGAAAGAAATTGTAGAAATGTTTCTAATCTGAATTTTGAAACCTTCCTTCCCATCCCCTCCCTCTAAATATATCAATAAACATTAGGAAGTGATGCTCCTGACTACCATACAAGTTTAAGAAGATAATATTTGTTTTAAAGAATTCAAAGCAATAAACAACAGCAACAGGCTCTTTAACCTGTTACGCACGGCCCCCCCGGTACCGGGCGGATAAACGCGTCATTTGCAGGAAACAACGTCTAAGGAATCTTAATATTTAATAAACTATGAATGTTTTATATCCATGTAACGGGAAGAAACTCAGCTAACTGATATTTTTAATTTTTTTTTCCAAAAAAACCCCACAATGCTAACACTCAGCCTCTGAATTAGCCACGAGCGAAAAAAAAGAAAAAGTAACCTAAAACGGCACCTAAACTCACAATAACTCCCTTATTACTTATCCTAGATGCACAACCAACCACTCGTTTTGCATCACCTGGAGACACAGAATCTGGGGGTGCCCACCTCAACACTCAGTGATAAACATTTGCGACGCTATAAACGAAAGCGTACATCATAACATGTGGAGCTAGGTAGCTAGAAACGCTAACATGGCTTACCTTGGTCAAAACTGGTCTTCAATGGCATTAAAACGATAAAAAAACGATGCTGCAGTTAATCCATAGGTTCATCCAATGTGTCTGTGTCCTCTTTGAAATGATTTCTGATAATCCATAAGCAATAAAACTGCTTTTTCGTTTCCAAATGCCAGAGCTAGAGATAGGTCCACTCTGCTGCAAATGTACATGCGCGCAGCCCTCACCTTTTCTCTTCACAACGTGTGTGTGTGGGGGCCTCCCCCTTTGATTCTATTGGCTCTAACGGTCAGAAAGAGGTGTCAACCATCAAAATCGACCAAAGGGGGCAAGAGATATGGAAAAAAAAAACATTTTCACCCAAATCACCTCAGAGGTGGGGTGGTTTTGGCTAAACCTCTCTAAAAAGGTCAAATGTCACTTGTTTTGCATCAATCTTGATACAGGGTACTTATTATATGTTGTACTTTGGATTCCTAAAGCTTTTAGTCTACTAACCCATCATCCAAGGGTAGTTTTCACTATCTGTAAAAAATAATTTTTGGACGGACACTATAATTTACAGTTTTTTACTATGTAAAATCTGAATTTTCTTTAAAATAAAAAACATCTATATTGATTCTCACACTTCTACATCCAACTGACAGATGTAACCTTGCTTTGATAAAATAAATTATTCATATAACCCTTTTAGAAGTTAAGTTGTAGTCATTTGTTTTGGGCATGTCCTTTTCGAGCCTGAAACATGAAAAACAGGCTTGGTGCTTAACAGGTTAACCAAGGCAACGTTAGCCTAACATGTATATGTTAACAGGTAAGAAAGCTGTTCACACTATCTATGTATATTTTCTACTTTTTGTAATGCTATTTTATTTCTATTTAAGATGTTTACATTTTCGATTTTTTTTAACTCTAGTCTTTTAACTGTCTAATGTACAATGCCTTGTATGGAGTCAGATTTGGGTCAATATTCTAGCGCGCAAAAAAACTACTCACGAGCGGAAAATGTGCTTTTACACGCGCATGAAATGACCCTCGCGCACAGATTAAACCCCCGCGAGCGGCTATGCGCTCGCTCGCGAGAGAGACAGCCCTCTTGCTCGCTCGCGGGAGTGTCAGCCTCACTCGCTCGCTGAGTCTGTCTGCGCGCGCGTGAAAAGTTTCTGATACTTTGGGGCGGAGCCACTGGACTTTGATTGACAGCTTCCAGGAAGCCCGGAGTTGCCAGGTTTGATAAATGCCTGAACTACCAAGAGCCGAGGAGTGACAGCAGCAAGATCAGTTGGACGAGATTGAATGGTAAAATTGTCCATAAAAAACTATTATATTCGTAAAGTGTACAGCTAATATACGGCTGGCTTCCCTTGGCATGGCCCTGGCCAATCACAGGTTGGCAGGGGCATCACGTGGGCCTCATCTGATTGGTCAATCCCTCAATTTCTTTTCACCAAGGGAAGCCCGATTCAGCTGGCCTCCTCTCGCAACAGTGAATGCAATCTACTGTTTCACCATAACATCTAGAGGGGCGCTGTTTGTTTCACTCTTTGTAAAATACTCAATGAGAGTGGGGGAGAGACGGGCCGGCAGCAACACACAGCAAAGGAGAATTATCGAAACAAAACAAAGTGTTTTTATTTATTTATTTAAATTATAACTACAATCCGAAAAAACAGGGGAAGCCTGGCTTCCCTTGGCCTCCGGGAGAAAACGCCACTCGTAGATCTATCAGCTGTTTATCTCACATGAGTTCCAGTGTGGCAGCTTTTTAATCACTGCTGCCCCTGGTGGATCCATGATCCATTGCAGCTGGTTTCATTATACCATTATTCATATAATTTTTTTTAAAAACCCCACAATGCTAACGCTGAGCCTCTGAACCAAAGTTAGCCAGGGCTCAGTGCTTGGACCTATTTTGTTCACATTATATATGCTTCCGTTAGGCAATATTATAAGGAATTATTCTGTACATTTTCATTGTTATGCGGATGATACTCAACTATATTTATCAATCAAGCCTGATGAAATTAATCATCTAAATAGAATTCAAGACTGCCTCAAGGACTTAAAAACGTGGATGACCTTAAACTTTTTGATGTTAAACACGGCCAAAACTGAAGTTATTGTACTTGGCCCAAAGAATCTACGAAACAAATTATCTAAAGATATACTAACTATGGATGGCATTAATTTGGCCTCCAGTGAGACTGTAAGGAATCTTGGTGTTATATTTGTTAGGATTTATCTTTTAACGCCGACATAAAATCAATTTCAAGGACCGCCTACTTCCATCTACGTAACATTGCAAAAATCAGGCATATCTTGCCTCAAAACGATGCAGAGAAACTAGTCCATGCATTTGTTACTTCAAGGCTGGATTATTGTAACTCTTTATTATCAGGGTGTACCAAGAAGTCAGTTAAGTCGCTTCAGCTGATTCAAAATGCTGCAGCACGTGTACTAACCAGAGTTCGGAAAAGGGACCACATTACTCCTGTTCTGGCTGCCTTACACTGGCTCCCTATAGAACACAGGATAGAATTTACAATTCTTCTTCTCGCCTACAAAGCCCTTAATGGGCAGACGCCATCTTACCTTAAAGAACTCATTATACCCTACTGTCCTACTAGGGCATTGCGTTCCAAGAATGCAGGGTTGTTGGTTGTTCCTAGAGTCTCTAAAAGTACAATGGGAGCCAGAGCCTTTTCTTATCAAGCTCCACATTTGTGGAATCAGCTTCCAGTTTGTGTTCGGGCGGCAGACACCCTATCCGTTTTTAAGAGTGCGCTTAAGACCATCCTTTTTGATAAAGCTTATAGTTAGGGCTGATTAGATTCAGCCCCTAGTTTTGCTGCTATAGGCTTAGTTTGTCGGGGGACACCTTACTTCTTCCTTCTCTCTGTCTGTACCTGTGTATTCTCATGTTCCGAATAACCCAGCTTCCCCAAATTTCTTTTTTGGTGTTGATATGCGCCGGGATCCGGAGTCATGGCTGTGCCTGCTGCTGTGGTCCTGGATCATAAGTCCTGGATGGATATCCTCGTGAATTCAGCTTCTTATTATAGACACAAGCATTTCCAAACATTTGGACTACCTATGTTGCAAATGTATTATCTTTTCAATTTACACACGGCATCTATTGCACGTCTGTCCGTCCTGGGAGAGGGATCCCTCCTCTGTTGCTCTCCCTGAGGTTTCTCCCATTTTCCCCTTTAAACTGTGGGTTTTCTCCGGAAGTTTTTCCTTGTACGATGTGAGGGTCTAAGGACAGAGGGTGTCGTATTGTCATACTTATATTCTGTACAAACTGTGAAGTCCACTGAGACAAATGTAACATTTGTGATATTGGGCTATATAAATAAACATTGATTGATTGATTGATTGATTGATTGAATTAGCAACGAGCGAAAAATGCTAACAGATTACTGCACCGAAATTCACTCACAAAATCTTATTATTTATCTTTTCTGCACATCCAACACATTGTGAGGTGACACAGAATCGATGGGTACATACATTATCACTCAATAATAAGAACTCGCAACATCAAAACATGTGGCGCTAGGTAGGTAAAAACGCTAACATGGCTTACCCTGTGTCGTAGTCTGGTCAAAAGTGGTCTTCAATGGCATTAAAACGATAAAAACACTGCTGAAGTTAATCCATAGGTTAATCCAATGTGTCTGTGTCCCTTTGAAATTATTTCTGATAATCCATGAGCAATAAACCTGCTTTTCCGTTTCCAGATGTCAGAGCTAGAGTATACAGATGAAGCGTCTTATTTTGGACAGTTTAAAGTGCGAGGGTCGTGATCGGTTCATGCACGTTCCGTGATGGCCGGCCGGCCCCCAGTCAGACTTGATACCGCCCCCATGATAAATACATTTAATTATTGTGAAGCCAGCTGCAATGGATCATTGATCCACCAGGGGGTGCAGTGGGGTTCCACACTGGAGTCATGTGAAATCAACTTCTAAATAATAGATGTTGTTTAGTCGGAAAAAACGAACGAGCCGGCTCTCCCGATTTTTAATCCTAATTTAATCATCATCATTGATGTTTATGTTTGCCGAATTGACATGAAATCACTGACAAATATGAATATTCTGTATTCAACTTCATTGAAACGATCAGGATGGGTGTTATTTTTCCCCACAATGACCAAGTCGCTGCAAATGATCCCATGTATTACATGTACATGGCCACATTCTCAACAAAGTTACGTAACGAAACATTCTGTATTCCTTGCTTACTTTTTATTTAATGCTTTATAACAGCTGGAATAGTTCGTTTAGAACAGGCACCTCACTCGCAATCTGCTCCTCCGCAACGCCTACCACCTACCTCCGGCTGAAATTATGAATGTACAGTAAGGCATAGTAATCATAGATAACACGGCAGGCTCCGTTACAGTTTGTTTTCATCTGATTTCAAATATTTCAAATGTCTGAAGTTAATAAATACATTCTCAGTGTTCAAGTCAATAATAGTCATATAAGAAAAGTACTGATCTAATAACAGAGATTTTATAAGGACTTTTCAATGTTCGACATCGCTCATGTGAAATACAGTAAACTGGATGTTGTGGTGCAGAGAGGCGGGGTATCAAAAGTACAAGCTAAACTTTTATTTAGCATCTGAACACACTTGTAAACAACGTGATGCCCGGGAAGCGAAGACCCGGCGGAAACAGCTGGTCTGGTTCACTAAAATGTCCGTGTACAGTATATCTGGTACTAATGTATAGCGGATCTTTGTTAAGATCCATATGTCACGGATAGAACTATATATTGAGCTTTAAAACAAATGATATATATTATAATAAAATAAACACCGGCTGTTGTTATGCCTGCTGTAACGTTTACTTTCTCCGTTCTCCGCTTAAGTAATTATTACTTCCTGGTTAGCTTTCCGCTCGAAATTTAAATCTGAAAATGGCAAAATAACGGAGAAAAAAACGTTCACAGAGAAGACGACAACAATTGTCACTTGCACTTGTCATTTAGCATCTGAACACACTTGTAAACAACGTGATGCCCGGGAAGCGAAGACCCGGCGGAAACAGCTGGTCTGGTTCACTAAAATGTCCGTGTACAGTATATCTGGTACTAATGTATAGCGGATCTTTGTTAAGATCCATATGTCAGTAGAGATGGGATGGCAGAAGGTGCTATATATATATATATATATATATATATATAATTCCAAAGCTGGTAAAGACCTTTCAAATTTAGCAATAATAGTCATATAAGAAAAGTACTGATTTGTTCTTGAATCAACTTTTTTATGGAAAATGTTTTATGTAATTTTATTTCATTTTAAATAAAATGAAAGACATTCACAGTTAATGTAATTAGATATACATTATTAATGCCATACATTTTTAAATGTAATTAGATATACATTATTAATGCCATACATTTTTGCATAAATATTTATTCAGTATGATAGCTGTCTAACAGAAGTTAAATCCATTTCTCACTTATTCTGACAATGTACTTAACCCCAAATAAAAGAACCCAATAAAAATAGTTGTTAAATAATAGTGAAGTCACGTTGTAATAACAATAACTCATCTCTCTCGGTTTTTTTTGTTTTCTTTGTGTGCTTTGCCAAAAGCCACTGTGTCAAGTGTCCTAGTTGGGTTACCGTAACGAACAGCAGCCGGCTCTCGATTTTTAATCCTAATTTAATCGTTTATGTTCGCCGAATTGACATGAAATCACTGACAAATATGAATATACTGTATTCAACTTCATTAAAATGTTATTAACGTGCCTAAACTCAGTAATTCACTAAAAATTACTGATCCCTGGGTGTTATTTTTCCCCATAATGACCAAGTCGCTGCAAATTATCCCGCTTATTACATGGCCACATTCTCAACAAAGTAACGACATGACTCCCAATATTAATTAAAATGCTTTTATGGATTTAGAAAATATTTTTATTGATTTAAAACATAGTTCTATGTATTGATTTAAATTTACATGCATCCGCTAAGAAAAATAGTCCGTTGTTACCGTTTTTTAAACAGTCAGAATGAAACGGCAGCTCTCAGCTGTGTGTTCACACTCCTAACTCTGATCTTTCTTTTCCAACAGTTAAGTTAACTGTAGGTTACTCTGAGTGACAAGCTTACAGTTAGTGAAGTAACACTTTTTTTTTGTGAGTCACGACCTCGCTGTTTCATTCTAACATAACGCTCCAAATATGACTGTTTCCACTCGGACTTCAATACAGCAACACCATTGTTTGGTTTCCATGGTAGCGTGTCTCTTTAGTAGCGTGCACTCCTTTCCTGTAAATTACAGGTCCAGCCAGGCAAAACAGTAATATGAAATATGAACGTTAGTTTTTAATTGAAATGATCAAATAAAGCCAAAATGTCACAGTGTTTACAAACATTGACCATACCGTTCACCAGCCCCCACCCCACTCTTTGTTTAAAACGAATTGGCCATCGGAATGTGTGTGTCCCAACCCCCCCCTGTGATATCTCTTCACAGGGGGGAGAGAGTTAGACGCTCGTGAATTGTCAACGGGGGGGGGGGCCTCTCTGCACGGAGGAGCCGCGGAGAAGTGAATCACAGTGATCTGCTATTTTAAAGTAAATTCAACACATATCGACCCTAAATATAGCATATATTAAGAACGAGAAAGTGTTAACATCGTTTTTTGTAAACATATGACCAATGTGCGAGGGTGATGACATCAGAGCATCGTCCTATGGGCTTAGCCCCGGACAGGTACAACAGGTATTCACTCAGAGGGGGGTAGTTACCCATTTACATGTCAAAAAGCAACATACAGTAGGCGGGTGGGGGATGGTGAACGTTTACATTTCTCTACAGCAGTGGTTCCCAAACTTTTTGTGCCCAAGGCACACCAAAGGACAAGTAAAAATCTCAAGGCACACCTATTGTGCGAAATAGCCCTTATAACACGTGTTATCACTCATATCATGTAAAATATCTGTAAATGTGCATAATTATTTACTAATGCCAAATAAAATGTATAGATAGAACAATCAGTGGTTCAAGTTAGTATATTCCTCAGTGTAACATATCCACTAGTTGCAAAGCTTAAACATTTTTATATATTTTTTTATTTTAACCTCTTAAGCACGGCGGTCCCCCCATTGGACCCCTCCCACCGTTTTTTTTTCGAGATAATGTCTCAGGGCTTCTTAACATTTATGAAACTATTAATGTGTAGCACCAGATTAACGGGAAGAATCTCAGCTAACTGAAGATATGAACCATTTTTACCAAAACAAAACACAAGTCTCATAAGAAGCGTCTAAATGACCCCTGAGCGAAAAAATTCTAACTCACTGCGGCACACAATTCAAGATAAAAATACCCTTATTACTTATCGTAGCTGCACATACAATATAGCCGATTAAAGCTGAGACTCCACTGATTATTTAGGTATAGTATCATCACTGAGCGATCCGAACTTGCGACAGGGGAAGCAAACACAGACATCACAACACGTACCTTTACGGAGCTTTTACGGCAGATCGTCTCACCGTAGCTGTCAATTAGGTCAAAAAACGTGTTCAATGGCATTAAAACGAGAAAAAAATGCTATAACTGTTGATCCATAGGTTGATAATGTACCTGTACCTTTGAAAAAATTATTTATAATCCATAATTCCATTTTTTATGTAAAAATCGGAGCGGAAAAGTTAGCTGCTAATGGTAGCCACCAGAGTGTATGCAGCTTCCGGTTTTGGTAACGCGTCACTCTCACTCCTTATTTGTTAACGTTTTGGTGTGTATATAACTTTCCCTCGATTCCATTGGCTCTAGCGGTTATAAAGAGATTTCATTCATCAAAATCGAGCAAGGGGGGCCAGAGATAGGTCAAATCCACCCAAATGACCCCAGAAGTGGGGTTTTTTGGCTAAATCTCTCTAAAAAGGTCAAATTTCACTTGTTTTGCATCAATCTTGATACAGGGTACTGATTATATGTTGTACTTTGGATTCCTAAAGCTTTTAGTCTACTAACCCATCATCCAAGGGTAGTTTTCACTATAAGTAAAAAAGAATTTTTGGACGGACACTATAATTTACAGTTTTTAACGATGTAAAATCTGAATTTTCTTTAAAATAAAAAACATCTATATTGATTCTAACTTTTCTACATCCAACTCACAGGTTTATCATTACTTTGAGAATAAAGATTATTAATTTAACCCTTTTAGAAGGGAAGATATGGTCATTTGTTCTGGGAATGTCATTTTCGAGCCTGAGACCTGAAAAACAGGCTCAGGGTTTAAGAGGTTAAGGGAAAGGATGTTTTCACTACTCAGTTTGTCAACTATGTTACGGACAAACTTGATGTCATTACAATCATTTGATTAAGTCCTGCACTTCAAGTAAAATCAAATTTGAAAGGCTCTTGAGTCTATTCTACCATATATCCAAAGATTTTTTAAAGTTTAAAAAATAATTGTATTAAAGTTTTGTTTTTTCATGTGATATGTTCAGCACTGTCATTAAGTTTAGGGATATTTTGTATTATAAAACTACCATACAGGTCATTTTGATAGTTTTAAGAGATGTCATGTAAAACTCCAACCTGTGTAGATATACATTATACTATAAAGGATATCAGAAGCACTATTTTAGATATTTTAAATTTGAAAAAATGAGGTGCAACATAGTTGACAATGAAAGTCAAACATTTGACGCAAATAACATAGTTGACTGGACACATTATTAACCATCAGCACTATGTTAATTTCAAGGCAGAAGTGCAAAATTCCATTGATAATGATGTGTAATGACGTCTACATGTCGTACAAATTGTCAACTAGGTTACCTGTCAACTAAGTTACTACAGTTATTACAGTACTGGGTAACTCAGTTGACAGGTAACCTAGTTGACAATTTCCCTATTTTGACCCATCATTTCAATGGTAGGCCTTGCCTGGATGACCACATGTCATTTTCTTGAACAGGTTAACATCACATTTGCACATATAATTGAATTAAAATCATTAAACAATTGTAAACCATAACAATGTACGTAACATTGTTGATTGTCAATGAGTATATTAATTGACCATGTGCTATTATACATAAAATATTGTAAAAATGTAGAGGACAATCACCACAGTGTGTTCAAAATGTCTGCCAAAGAGGAACATGGCATCATGTGATGCTGGTGACATGGTATTGGGACAAACAATTTTTGAGTTAAAGGGGGAAGTTCTGTTAGTAACATAGTTGACAGAACTTTTGCGGACATTCATATATTAAGATATTTAAATTATTTAAAGGGGGAAATCAATTAAAAATATGTTATTATTCTTTAGTATTTAGACTTTTGAAATAAATGAATCATTTTTTAAATTTACTTTAATGGTTTTTATTCATTATTTTGAATCCAAGACACCCTCAACTGAAAAACGGACATAGCAAAAACTGACAATTTAAGAACATCATGACACATTTCAAGCTAAATAAAGCATAGGATGCACATAATGTTTGTGTGATATTATAACATGCTTTCCAATAATAGGCAAAATATGATATTTTTGAAGAAAATAGTTAGAATAATTATAATTATCATCAATGGACATCAATGGACATGGAATGTACCCTAAATTGTAGAATCACTCAGCAGTTACATACACCAAACCTTCCAGTTATATTCCTATCAATATTATGAAGGCTTTTACAGAAGGGTTTGGTCATATATAATTCATAGCCTGAATTATATAACATTTTATACCTAAAAACATGGTGAAAATTGATATTTTAGGGCTGTTGACAGTATTTTCTGATTTATGGAGTGATACAAAGAGATATCACTCACTCAATTTCACTTTCCACTATGTCCACCGTTGTTTTTCACAACCAATGGCAGAACTTTATTGAGGCCTGTAATTAGTCAACTACAGGTCTCTTGAGTCAGTCTTTTTCTTCCAAAAAGCTTGTGACAAGATGTTATTGCTCTTGGGGCATTAAAAACAAGATTTTAACTTTAGTTTTTTATATAATATCTGCATTTTCTATTGTGAAAAACTAAGTCTTAGTTATTTAATATATAGCGCCATCTCCTGGTTAAACCCTGAAATTGGAGAATAGTGGGAGGGCCTAACATTCCTGAATACTGGTCTTTGGCAGGCAACTGGCTGGCAGTCGGCAGGAAGCTGTATGCTGGGGTCCAAAATAAGAGGCTCCATCTGTAGGTAATCATTCCATCCAAATACAAGTGTTTTTACATTTTTTATTTAAATATATATATTTTTTTTTAAATTACATTTCATTTTTTTAATGTAAATGGTGTGTGTGTGTGTGGACTTTGTCACAGTCCTTACATATTTATCACCCGACTAACACTTCTAGGAAGGTTTACTTAGGAAAAAAAATTAGGAAACATAGGATAATCTTTTTTTGTAAACACTGGCAAGTAGTGTTACCAATCCCGCTTCAATCACATTAGTATGCATAAAAAAGTGACAGGTCACACCTTCTAAGTCCCGCCCCTAATTATGCTAATGAGCCCCCTTTGATATGCTAATGAGCCCCTTTGTTCGAGGTGTTATCGCGTATAGGTGTTACATCCCCCCGGTAGCCCCCACCCCCCTCAGCCCGCCCCCCTCCCCCTCACATACAGGTGTTACATCCTCACCGGTAGCCCCCACCCTTCTCAGCCCCCACCCTTCTCAGCCCCCACCCTTCTCAGCCCCCACCCCGCTCAGCCCCCACCCTCTCAACCCACCCCCTCCTTACAGCAGGTTTCACATCCCCCCTGTCGCCCCCACCCCCCTCCTCAGCCCCCACCCCTCTCAACCCCCTCCTCCTCCCCCCTCCTGTCCGGTCGGCATGTTCGTTACAGTTTAAATCTTCCGGGGCAGAATTAGAAAAGTGCCGGTTAAAGGTCTTCTATGTTATTTAATGAGCTTTGAAACAAACTGATATGATTCGATATTAAACCAACTAATTATAGTAGATTAATTAACTATTCAAAAACGTGTACAGTAATTTACAATAACACGGGAATAATAAACGGACTGCTCTCCCCCCTCCTGACAACACGACAGTATCAACGTCGCGGGTCCAATAATGAGTGACTCGACAGTAAAACTAAAACATATCTATAAATAGTTTAGGTAGTTTGAGAGGTAAATAAAATAGCTACGTGTGATATCTGAAGAGTGTGTTTTGTTCCGCTCACCGCATGCAGAGATGCATGTCGAATAGTCCGCAGCATCGGATCCCCCCCCGTCAGCAACAGCGGGTCTCCCCCGTCAGATTAGACTTTACTAGCGTTTATGTCCATGCGCAATGAGCCCATACAGGACATATTTTGTCTGTCACACACTATTCTTGTATGTCACATAAGTGGTGCAGCTGATGCTGTATTGCGCTAAAGGGGATATCATTCTGGCCGGAGAGATTTCCCTCCACACACACACACACACACACACACACACACACACACACACACACACATATATACCCGTATTCCCCTCCTACCCAGCCTCTTTTTTTTTTTTTTTAAATAAGAGTTGGGTTAATAACTAAGGAGGCTCTCTTGAAGTGTACGGATGGTGAACTAATGTTTAATTACTAAACTAACTATAAGGGCCTCTCTTATTGAAAGGAGGGGTAATCTGGTAATAAATGCAACAAAGTCTCTCTGAAGAGGTTGGCAATAAATTAAAGATCTTAATGACCCCATGGTGTTTGGTTTTTTCTTTATGTTTAATTACATCAATCCATTAATAAAATAATCCCTATATGAAGTTATATGTGTCATCTTTCCTGAAACTGACGTGCTGTCCGTTTTACAAACAAGTTATCTTTCTGCTTCTTCACCCCTGAATTTTCCTCCCCCGTCCCTATTACTTCAGCCATCACAACAGCAATCAAGTCAGATCTGTGAAATTAAACACCTCTTCCCAAAGCGTGACTTCCCTATTGGGGGAGTGGGGCAGTAGGGCCTAACCCGATTTGGCCAAATATACTAACATGCAGAACATATGGTATGTTTGAAAAAAGACTAACCATCTATCCAGTTCAAGCTGTCTTTAAGATGTGACATTGCGCTCTGACTTTTTCCCGTAAAATCGTGACAAACTATTACTTATTAAATTTGACCTCATACTGCTTGGTTGAAAATGATAGATGAGCATTTTACCAACAGATCAACGCGCAATCAACCCATACAGGACATCTCTTTCTACACATTATGTGTTATCACTATAATATCATGTCATTATTTAATGTTGTTTTGTTTGTGTGTGTGTGTGTACAACGAAGTCTCTTTGAGAGGAAAAATTATAATTTAAAGATCTTATTACCCCCTTATTGTTTAACTACTTCACACAACTATTAAAGAATCCCTATATGAAGTTACATGAGGCTACATTTACTGGTGTGCTTCCCTAGATGATGTAAATAGTCTAAGTGTCATGTTAGGGGGGCATTACGGACCTCAGGAGTCCGCCCTTGGAGGCTTGGAGAGCGGATAAAGAGAGGTGTATTTTACTGGTGTTGAGCGCTGGATGATGTAAATAGTCCAAGTGCCATGGAACTCAGGAGTCCGCCCTTTGAGGCGTTGTTAACATTAATGCTTTTTGCTTTTGTTTTTGTTACTAAGATACTTTTTAGCCTTATGATAGGATGAACTTAAGCTGTAGTCAATAAAGACATGTTTAATAGAGTGTTGCTGGTAGAGAACATACCTGCGCAGCACTCCACCACGTCGTGGCTTTGGCTTCATGGCCTTCACTGTCCTCTCCCTTTGAGTTTTTTCAAAGGCTGGGATACATTTTTCCAAATGATCACTTGTTACCTGGTGACAAACATATGGTTATATAACCTTAAAGAACTAACAAAAAATAATTAAGTATTTGCAATGCATAAACATAGAAGTTATCACTGTCATATTATGATTACTTAATGTAAGTAAGTTTAAGTAAAACTAACACAAGTCAATATTATTCACCTGGGCATTAGTGGGCTTGAGGGTCTCAGGGAGCGTGGACAAAGTGACTTGTCTCTGTATTTGAGGATTCTCAGTGCAGGCACTAACAGGAAGCTGCTGTGCATTAGTGGAGAGTCCTCTGAAGGCAGCTGTTATTTCATTCACACACTCATCTGTTACCTGCTGACTCCTCATAGTAAGTCTAGCCAAGTCAGCTGTTAAGTTGTCCATACCATCGCTTGATAACTGGTAACTTTTGATTGACAGTCCAGCCATGGCAGCTGCCAACTCGTCCATATAATTCTTAAGAACGTGGTGACAATACTACAAAAAAGTGTATATATTAGGTCAGTTAACCTTGAAGAGCTAAACAGTTCAAGTGGTAAGTAACTAAGTATTTGCAATGAATAAACATAGAAATGATCACTGTCATATTATATAATCACTTAATATGGAGATAAGTAAAACTGACACAGACAGTTTAAACTGCTTGTTAAAACGCTATTGCTTATTGTGTTTTCTCAGCACACTAACATAAATAAGGATGTATAATATAAAAAACTAGAAAACGATATAGTATTTTCAAGTCTTAATTTAGTATGGTAAAATTAAGAATAAGTCACATTAAAGTGTGTCATGATTTTCCGTAAAAAAGTCAAGTATAGTTTGTCAAAAGAATATGAAAAAATCATTTTGTAGAGTAGTATGTTGAAAATCTCCGTGTTTAACTGAACACACCTACATGTGATAACGCCTCGAACAAAGGAGTAATTAGCATACAAAGGGGGGTCACTAGCATCAGTGGGGGAAAGGTGCTACGGGAATGAACTTTGAGGAGGGGGAACTTGTAAGAATTTCCAGCTTTTGAAGACAATTATATGGTACCCGTCCTTACAGCTAAACAAATCCTATGCCAGGTATTCAACAGACCACAAGAAGCACAAGAAGCCCCAGAAAGGATTACATTCAGAGCTAATAATGGTGAAACCGAAGAAGAAGCAAAGCAGATTATAATCGTTGCGGTTGAAAGGATAGAGAATTTGCAAGTGATGTTAATGCACTTATCTGATATAAAAAATGCATTCATTTACTTCCAAGAGACCCCTAAACATCTACTTGGGCAATGTGAATTGAACGATAAACCGATCACTGTAAATGAAACGCGGAGAGAGGCAGCAGTGCAAATCGTTAAGTCTATTACCTTGTATGCACTACGACATTAACTTGGTCAAATGTAATATGTCTTTCTGAAGATGTGGCGAATGGTGTGTTTTTCAATTAAACAACCATAACAAATGAAAATGTGTTTTATTTTTGCTTTCATATATAGTAATAGTATTAACTCCTCTGACTAGACTGTACTAAAATAAGACGTTTCACTGTTAAATAAAAATGGAAGTAGAAAATCGAGATAATGATGAGGCTCGTTATGTATCCAGTAACTATGAACAGCAGTTTGAAAATGTTATTTAACCCTTTAACTCTAATTGACAAATCTAAAATAGCCTCTAGCTTATCTATAAGTTTGTGATTTTAACACTTATTCACTGACACAAGGCAGATTATGGCTTTTTTCTCTTGCCAAGATACTTTTAGACACACTCTGAGGTATGCAAAACCTTAAAACTAGAAAATGAAGTACATTGTCTGATTAGATTTTTTCGTAAAGACTGTTTCTCTAAAAGGCAAGTTTGTGATTTTTAACACTTATTTACTGACACAAGGCAGATTTTGACTTTTTTTCTCTTTTCATGTGTTACCAAGATACTTTTTAGATACACTTTTATGTATGCAACACTTAACAAAGGGGTATAATATGAAGTACTTTGTAAGGGAATGGGGGTTTCTTTAATACCCCTTTTTTATTTCTAAAAAACACTTGTACAGTTAAATAATGTAGGTTTTCTCTGATATTCTAGTTATTTTCAGCTACCAAGATACTTTTGTTGATACACTTTTATGTAGGAACATTTGGCAACTGGTAGAATGTCAATTATTTTGTAACAAAAATGTATTTTCTTAAAGACTGTGACTCTAAAAGGGAAGTTGGTGATTTTAACACTTCTATTTTTCCCCCGTTGTCTTTCACTTACTGTTTTGATACAGTTTTATGTATGACAACTTTACAACTGGTAGAAAGTTAAGTACTTTTTCTTTCATATTATTTTAACACAACATTACTTTTTTCATATTTTTCAACATACTGTGATATATATATATTTTTTTCTCTCCATTATATTTTGATGTGGCGAATGGTGTGTTTTTCAATTAAACAACCATAACAAATGAAAATGTGTTTTATTTTTGCTTTCATATATAGTAATAGTATTAACTCCTCTGACTAGACTGTACTAAAATAAGACGTTTCACTGTTAAATAAAAATGGAAGTAGAAAATCGAGATAATGATGAGGCTCGTTATGTATCCAGTAACTATGAACAGCAGTTTGAAAATGTTATTTAACCCTTTAACTCTAATTGACAAATCTAAAATAGCCTCTAGCTTATCTATAAGTTTGTGATTTTAACACTTATTCACTGACACAAGGCAGATTATGGCTTTTTTCTCTTGCCAAGATACTTTTAGACACACTCTGAGGTATGCAAAACCTTAAAACTAGAAAATGAAGTACATTGTCTGATTAGATTTTTTCGTAAAGACTGTTTCTCTAAAGGCAAGTTTGTGATTTTTAACACTTATTTACTGACACAAGGCAGATTTTGACTTTTTTTCTCTTTTCATGTGTTACCAAGATACTTTTTAGATACACTTTTATGTATGCAACACTTAACAAAGGGGTATAATATGAAGTACTTTGTAAGGGAATGAGGGTTTCTTTAATACCCCTTTTTTATTTCTAAAAAACACTTGTACAGTTAAATAATGTAGGTTTTTCTCTGATATTCTAGTTATTTTCAGCTACCAAGATACTTTTGTTGATACACTTTTATGTAGGAACATTTGGCAACTGGTAGAATGTCAATTATTTTGTAACAAAAATGTATTTTCTTAAAGACTGTGACTCTAAAAGGGAAGTTGGTGATTTTAACACTTCTATTTTTTCCCCCGTTGTCTTTCACTTACTGTTTTGATACAGTTTTATGTATGACAACTTTACAACTGGTAGAAAGTTAAGTACTTTTTCTTTCATATTATTTTAACACAACATTACTTTTTTCATATTTTTCAACATACTGTGATATATATATATATTTTTTTCTCTCCATTATATTTTTGAATATACAGCAAATGTATTGCTTGCCTCGACGGGGAGGGATTGCATTGAATTAAAGCAGCGGGAGCAAACGCTTGCCTCGGGGAGGGAGAAAAAAGCCACAGCGGAGAATAAACAAAGGGTAACCATGGTAACATGGGCGGAAGTCTTCTTCGCTGCTTTTGTGGCAGACTACAGCGCCACTTACAGGCCTGTTGTCCTGACGTCAGGACAGTGTTCAAATCTGGATCAGTTTTTATCAGATCCGTTGCAGCCCCTTTTTTAGAGATTTGGGTATGGAGGAAAATAGAGAGGGTTGTGTTTTCTCTGACACTTGGTGAGTTCCCTGGAACACCGGGGACACATATTCATGTATAAAAGACGTACAAAAGTGCATTTTGCATGATAGGTCCCCTTTAAGTGAGGTTTTGAATGCAAGATGTTCACTGGGTTATTTTTTGTTATCACACTGTGGTTTTAATATGTTTATTTCAATAACTTTGTTGAGCTTGTGTTTAGCTCTATTTCTATCTCACTGAACATAGTCTCTGTGTGTGAACTGGTTCAGCTGATAAGCTGGTTATGAATCAAGAGGAGGACCTGCAGACAGGAGGAAGTTGAAAGTGAAAGTAGGAAGTCAGACTTGTCAGAGTGCCAGAAGCCATTTTACAGCTCGACGGAGCAGGAGGACAACAGGGTGAGTGTTAACACCAGGATCTGCTTTTTAACACATTATTTACTCTGTTTTACTGGATGTCAGAACATCAGCGTCCTAGAGTCCAAAGAGACTTCTACAAGTGGTGTAAACTGTTTTTATTTCCTGTTCTGACTCATCAAAGCAACATAACATGCGACAGCTCAGCGCAGTCAAAATGGGGAGCGGCCTGTCTGAAGTCTGACTGATTTGATGTATTTGAAACCAAGTGTTAAACTTTCCTGTCCGGCTCCCAGACCGTAGTGGAGGAAACAGGGGTGACTCTCTGCAGTCTTCCAGGGCCGAAGCAAGAAACTTTGGGTTCAATAACCCACTTTTCAATAAGGCAGACAGGCGAGCTCTTCTTTGGGAGGGCCGTTGCATTATTAAGGTCTTTGTTACAGGTCTAACTTTGAAGACACACGACAGACCTTTGCTGCTGCTTCGTTCACTTCAAAAACACACACCACCGCTCGCTCACTCTCGCTCGCTCTACCATGCGCACACACATGCACGAGCCAACCCACCCCCCCCCTCTCTCTCTCTCTCTCTCTGTCTCTCTCTCTCTCTCTCTCTCTCTCTCTCCTCTCTCTCTCTCTCTCCTCTCACCTCTCTCTCTGTCTCTCTCTCTCTCTCTCTCTCTCTGCTCTTCTCTTCTCGTCCTCTCTCTAAAGGGACAGCTGCCTGACTCTGCATGACCCTAATATCATAACACAAGTTTATTATTATGATGGTTACGATTTGTGTGTGTGTGTGTGTGTGTGTGTGTGTGTGTGTGTGTGTGTGTTGTGTGTGTGTGTGTTGTGTGTGTGTGTGTGTTGTGTGTGTGTGTGTGTGTGTGTGTGTGTGTGTGTGTGTGTGTGTGTGTGTGTGTGTGTGTGTGTGTGTGTGTGTGTGTGTGTGTGTGTGTGTGTGTGTGTGTGCGCGACTCGGCTCTATTCTAGAACGAAAAAAGCAAACATCCCGCAACTTCAAAGTAAAGTCTTTAATTTCAATTTTTAAAAGGAAAAGTCCCGTCAAAATAACGAGATGATCCAATCACAGCTCCAGTGCTCTGTCACTTATTTCATAAAATAGATCACCAACATATTTGTATATAAAGGAGAAAATATCATACATAAGAACACAAATATACAATAAATATATTAACACTTCCAATAAATTCAATAATTATTTTTTATTTTTTGCGAATAAATAAATATAAATACCCATTTGAACTCTCATTGCAACAGTTTGATTAGTGGAAAGCTTTAAAAACATGAATACACATTCCCTCCCCCTCTGACATCTCTCCCCTGACCTCTCCACCCTGCCTCCCACCTTTCCCCCTGCCCCAAATGGTCCTGGACTTTAATAACTATTCTAATAACTGATCTAATAACTATTCTAATAACTGATCTAATAACTGTTCTAATAATTGTTCTAATAACTGATCTAATAACTGATCTAATAACTGTTCTAATAATTGTTCTAATAACTGATCTAATAACTGATCTAATAACTGTTCTAATAACTGATCTAATAAATATCCAGACTGAGTACAAGTTGCTCACTCTGACTTGTTTTGATGTCTAAATATATTGGTTCTCAGTGATCAGCTGATGTCAGAGCTGCTGAGTCTTCTTCACTTTTAGTCAAGTAGACTATTGTACTCGGGGATGTTCCCGACGGCGGCGGTTGAAGAAGGCGTTGAACCAATTCAACCGCCGCGGTGTGCTCGTCGGCTCCTCCACCTGCACAGCCTCCTCCTCCCCCACCTCCACCTGCACCCCACATCGTAGCTTCAGCGTCCGGTTCTCCTCTCGCAGGCGGGCGATCTCCAGATCCTTCTCCTCTTTCTCCACATGGAGCTTTCTGTTAATCCTCAACAAAGTGACGATGTCCACATTATTCTCGTCAGCAAACAGTTCTCTCAGATCCTGGTTCTCCTTTCTCAAGATGTCCATCTCTGCTTCGGCCTTCATCTGCGTCTTGAGGAGATTTCCATATCTCAGGTTCAGGTTCTCCAAGTCATCCCTCAAGACGGGAATCTCCATATAAACCTTTGCTTCCTCACAAGGTTCTTTAGGTTCTGTGAGATCCTGGTTCCCCTCTAGCAAAGCATCTATCTCTCCTTTCTTTACTCCCTCACAAGGTTCTTTAGGTTCTGTGAGATCCTGGTTCCCCTCTAGCAAAGCATCTATCTCTCCATCCTTTACTTCCTCACAAGGTTCTTTAGGTTCTGTGAGATCCTGGTTCTCCTTTAGCAAAGAATCTATCCCTCCACCCTTTACTTCCTCACAAGGTTCTTTAGGTTCTGTGAGATCCTGGTTCTCCTCTAGCAAAGCATCTATCGCTCCTTTCTTTACTCCCTCACAAGGTTCTTTAGGTTCTGTGAGATCCTGGTTCTCCTCTAGCAAAGCATCTATCTCTCCTTTCTTTACTCCCTCACAAGGTTCTTTAGGTTCTGTGAGATCCTGGTTCTCCTCTAGCAAAGCATCTATCTCTCCTTTCTTTACTCCCTCACAAGGTCTTTAGGTTCTGTGAGATCCTGTTCTCCTTAGCAAAGAATCTATCTCTCCTTCCTTTACTTCCTCACAGGATTCTTTAGGTTCTGTGAGTTCCTGGTTCTCCTCTAGCAAAGCATCTATCTCTCCTTTCTTTACTTCCTCACAAGGTTCTTTAGGTTCTGTGATATCCTGGTTCTCCAAGTAGACTATGTACTCGGGGATGTTCCGACGGCGGCGGTTGAAGAAGGCGTTGAACCAATTCAACCGCCGCGGTGTGCTCGTCGGCTCCTCCACCTGCACAGCCTCCTCCTCCCCCACCTCCACCTGCACCCCACATCGTAGCTTCAGCGTCCGGTTCTCCTCTCGCAGGCGGGGCGATCTCCAGATCCTTCTCCCCTTCTCCACATGGAGCTTTCTGTAGATCCTCAACAAAGTGAGGATGTCCACATTATTGTCGTTAGCACACAGTTCTCTCAGATCCTGGTTCACCTTTCTCAAGATGTCCATCTCTGCTTCGGCCTTCATCTGCGTCTTGAGGAGATTTCCATATCTCAGGTTCAGGTTCTCCAAGTCATCCCTCAAGACGTTCCGCTGAATCTCCATATAAACCTTTACTTCCTCACAATGTTCCTTCTGTTCTGTGAGATCCTGGTTCTCCTCTAGCAAATCATCTATCTCTCCATCCTTTGCTTCCTCACAAGGGTTCTTTGGGTTCTGTGAGATCCTGGTTCCCCTCTAGCAAAGCATCTATCTCTCCATCCTTTACTTCCTCACAAGGTTCTTTAGGTTCTGTGAGATCCTGGTTCTCCTTTAGCAAAGAATCTATCCCTCCACCCTTTACTTCCTCACAAGGTTCTTTAGGTTCTGTAAGATCCTGGTTCTCCTCTAGCAAAGCATCTATCTCTCCTTTCTTTACTCCCTCACAAGGGTTCTTTAGGTTCTGTGAGATCCTGGGTTCTCCTTTAGCAAAGCATCTATCTCTCCTTTCTTTACTCCCTCACAAGGTTCTTTAGGTTCTGTGAGATCCTGGTTCTCCTCTAGCAAAGCATCTATTTCTCCATCCTTTGCTTCCTCACAAGGTTCTTTAGGTTCTGTGAGATCCTGGTTCCCCTCTAGCAAAGCATCTATCTCTCCATCCTTTACTTCCTCACAAGGTTCTTTAGGTTCTGTGAGATCCTGGTTCTCCTTTAGAGCAAAGAATCTATCCCTCCACCCTTTACTTCCTCACAAGGTTCTTTAGGTTCTGTGAGATCCTGGTTCTCCTCTAGCAAATCATCTATCTCTCCATCCTTTGCTTCCTCACAAGGTTCTTTGGGTTCTGGTGAGATCCTGGTTCCCCCCTCTAGCAAAGCATCTATCTCTCCATCCTTTACTTTCCTCACAAGGTTCTTTAGGTTCTGTGAGATCCTGGTTCTCCTCTAGCAAGCATCTATCTCTCCTTTCTTTACTCCCTCACAAGGTTCTTTAGGTTCTGTGAGATCCTGGTTCTCCTCTAGCAAAGCATCCATCTCTCTTTTGGTCTCATTGGTTAAGACCTCTCTTCTCCTCCTCTCAGGTCTTCCTCCTCCGTCTGGGAGGCCTGCTCCTGCATCTTCTCCTCCTTCTCCTCCTTCTCCTCCTTCAGGTCTTCCCCCTCCGTCTGGGAGGCCTGCTCCTGCATCTTCTCCTCCTTCAGGTCTTCCTCCTCTGTCTGAGAGGCCTGGTCCTGCATCTTTCTCCTCCTTCTCCTCCTTCAGGTCTTCCTCCTCCGTCTGGGAGGCCTGGTCCTGCATCTTCTCCTCCTTCTTTCTTCTTAAACTCCTCTCCAGCTCCAGCTTCCCGTCCTGACCTGTTTTCCTCAGAAGTTGGATCTTAAACTCATGCACTTTGCAGCCCTTTGGTTTCACTGGAGGCGGATTTTTCCTCAGAGGAACATCTGAAGGAACATCTGAAGGAACGTCTGAAGGAACATCTGAAGGAACATCTGAAGGAACGTCTGAAAAACTGACCGCCAGCTGCTCTCTGTTGTCCTCCATCTCTATGAATGAGCTGCTGTTTAGCTAACAGGGGCTAAATGTACTTATTGGACTTTAAGGTCTACAGTGAATTGACTAAGTGTTGTTCACCTGTGAAAGATGACCTGACTAAACTATACGTGCAAGTATCCTAATGTTCGCTGACCACAAACCCTGTTTCTGCTGCTCATGCTGTGATGACCTGTCTCTCAGAGATACCTGGTAGACTCTGTAGATTCTCACAGACTCTGAGACGCAAAGCTTCTGAGGTCATCATTCTGAGGGTTCCATCTCAGGGACCAAAGCCAGCCAGAGATGAGGTCAATCAGTCTGAAGGTTCCATTCTAGATAAGGAGTTGATTGACAGCAGCTGACCGTGCTGTTGCCCTGGCAACGCAGTTCTGTTCAAATCATATTAAGAAATGTAAACATCAATAAAAAATACTTTATTGATCCCAAAAACACAGAAGTTAAAGTACTGAGCCAGGCCCCGGTTCTAACGGGGGTGCATAGGCATGCATTGCACCCTCAGTTGAATGTTATGCACCCTCTATTCAAAAAAGAGAAGGGATCGAAAAATATTATACAATATAAAACAAATTGTGTCAGGTGCGCGTGACCTGCGCCGCTGTGCGAGCATCATTTCCAAAGTGCTTCCACAGCAGGGACACACATCTGTAGATGATCACAGATATACGAAAATGGTTAAAGCAACCATCACTAAATGCCAGCAACCACTGCATCTACTGCAGGACAATAGCAAAAGGTTGGATGGGGGACATCACGTAACCCTCCGTCGTGGACACTAGGTTACTACCCGCCCGACTCGCCGCCCCCCGGATCAGCAGTCTTCGTCTCCCGAAACAACGCCACCCCTCGGAGGCCCGCGGGTGCCAGGGGACCTCGGCAAAACAGAGCCTGGCCCAGGGTATATCTAAAACAAGTACCACCCCGCCTGTACAGTGGGGGAAGGCGTCATTTTGTAGCTCGTGGTATAAAAATAGACTATGGCTAGAATATTCATGTGAAAATATGTGCCATATTCTGCCATGCCTGTAGAAATGTTGGATCAAATAATGCATACAGATGGAGCCTCTTATTTTGGACGCCAGCATACAGCTTCCTGCCTACTGCCAGCCAGTTACCTGCCTAAGACCTGCCAAAGACCAGTATCCAGGAATGTTAGAGGCCCTCCCACTATTCTCCCAATTTCAGGGTTTAACCTGGAGATGGCGCTATAATATTAAATAACTAAGACTTAGTTTTTCACAATAGAAAATGCAGATATTATATAAAAAAACTAAAGTTAAAATCTTGTTTTTAATGCCCCAAGAGCAATAACATCTTGTCACAAGCTTTTTGGAAGAAAAAGACTGACCCAAGAGACCTGTAGTTGACTAATTACAGGCCTCAATAAAGTTCTGCCATTGGTTGTGAAAAACAACGGTGGACAAAGTGGAAAGTGAAATTGACATTGTCGAATTTAATAAAAATACAAAAATAATGTATCTGTGTACGTGTTTTACTATGTGATCTGCACTTATCAACATCTAATTAAAAGAATGGTAGCTGTAACCTCTCAACAACCTAAACTAGTTATAAATGTTTATTTTAAATAAAAATAAAAGATATCTTGGTTTGATTTGGAGAAGGCTTTAAGTATACTAACTCTAACTCTATTGTATACTAACTCTTCCCGTCAAGAATATGAATAGAACTTAGATAGATCACTTTACATTTCTGCGAATGAATAGCTTAGCTACTTGGCACTAAGAGTACAGATATTTCTACCCTTTCTTTTCAGAGTGTAATATCTGCATTTCTCTTTGGTTTGAATAGGAGAAGGGCAATGGTTATCGATGGTGCTTTTAATGCCTATTGTATACGAACTGTGTGATTTATATTGCTTTTCAAATGCATATAAGCCCCCCATTTACACTGCACTTCCCCGTCAAGAAAATGAATAGCACTTAGTTAGATCACTTTACAGATCAGGTTGGACCAGCCCTGTCGCTACTCTCTCTGCATTTCCTACTGCAGATTAAAAAAAGCTACAAATATGTATTTCTTAATAAACTAAATAGTCCACCATTGGTAGCAGTTCTCCTTATATACTTCTTCAGTAACTGCTCCCTTAAATTAAATGTATTCTGTAGAGAAAATGTAAACGTTCACCATCCCCCACCCCGCCTACTGTATGTTGCTTTTTGACATGTAAATGAAACTACCCCCCCTCTGAGTGAATACCTGTTGTACCTGTCCGGGGCTAAGCCCATAGGACGATGCTCTGATGTCATCACCCTCGCACATTGGTCATATGTTTACAAAAAACGATGTTAACACTTTCTCGTTCTTAATATATGCTATATTTAGGGTCGATATGTGTTGAATTTACTTTAAAATAGCAGATCACTGTGATTCACTTCTGGCAAGAGTGGCAAGGGGCTGCTTTTGAACTTTTCGTGAAGATGGCCTTATTCATTTTTAATACAACTGAGATGTTGGGAATCTATTTATAGACAATTTATTGTGGCTCAGGTTAAGATTCCTCAAGTGAGAATCCAAACATAAATAGTCTTGCAATGGTCTTTGACAGAAGAGAGTGACAGCTTCAAAGACTGGCGCATGGCTCCCTCTTTTCTGTCTTTTGAGGCGACTGCAACAAAGGCTCCCCACTGTTGTGTTCGCAACAAAGCATGACTGATTGATTGATTGATTGAAAAGTTTATTAACAGCTTGTATATTGGGTACAGTACAGTACAGCTCAGTACACATATTCCAGGAATGTAGCTCCTCAATTTCTATTTCATGTCCACAGTATTAGAAAAGATTATTATTCCACAAATGTATTCTCTCTAGTGATTACCTTGATGCCAAAGGAAGTGCTCAGTGTATGTCTTATGACCATTTAAATAGTTAATGTGTTGTCTTGTGTTGACCTGCAACCGCATCTTTACACCTCCATGTTCACATTTCCATTACCTAGAGCAGGGGGTGTCAAACTCAATTTCATCGCGGGCCACATCAGCATTAAGGTTGCACTCAAAGGGCCGGTTGTAACTTTAAGACTATATATATAAATAATGTTTTATATTACATTATTGCCTCTGCATTGGATTATTATCGGATAAGGTAATAACTTCATAATTAACTATGTCTGAGAGCAGAAGTTTAGGGCAAATAATTTCAAATAATTGCAAGTCTCTTCAGTGCGCATGTCACAAGATGCATTGTGGTACATGTAGTTTATTGACATTGTGCTTCTGTAAAGTGGCATGAAACCGTATAATAAACATATTATATGTTTTGAAGCTCTTGCGGGCCAAATCAAATGAAGTCGGGGGCCGGATTTGGCCCACAGACCTAGAGAGTACCAAAATACAGTGAGTCCTAAACACAAGTAGTCAGGGTTCATTTATAACGCTTATTTTGATTTATTTTTCTCAAATGATGCTGTATGTTTCACTTTCTGAAAGCGTTAGAATCGCACATGAAAAATATTGAAAGCTGCCAGCTGCCCTCGGCCATGTCTTTGGGCGGTGATCCAAGCTTCGGTACCACAGTGGATAAAGTTAGTAATACATTTATACTGATCAAATGTCAATACATTACATAAGTCTTATTCTCATTCATACTTAATTTATTTCTTCTTCTGTCAGTATGAACACAAAAAACTAACCGGTATTACATTTCATTCTAAAGTTTACGGTCTAAAAAGGTATTTAAAACAGATAATTTGTCGTTGCTTTTGGCATAAGCAGTCAGAGGAAACAACATTCTCAGTAAGATTCCTTGAAGAACTAGAGCACAAGAACCAAAGTAAGCTTTACTTTCAATGAACCTTCAATATAGACCTAACATGTGAAGAAACATACTTTATTTAAAATAAACATTATAACTAGTTTAGGTTGTTTGAGAGGTAATTGAAATAGCTAAGGGTGATGATCTGCGAACACAAACTACAGACTGCTGGAGAAGAGATATCACAGGGGGGGGGTTGGGACACACACATTCCGATGGCCAATTCGTTTTAAACAAAGAGTAGGCTATACTCAACATAGTGGGGTGGGGGCTGGTGAACGGTATGGTCAATGTTTGTAAACACTGACATTTTGACTTTATTTGATCATTTAAGTTAAAAACTAACGTTCATATTACTGTTTTGCCTGGCTGGACCTGTAATTTACAGGAAAGGAGTGCACGCTACTAAAGAGACACGCTACCATGGAAACCAAACAATGGTGTTGCTGTATTGAAGTCCGAGTGGAAACAGTCATATTTGGAGCGTTATGTTAGAATGAAACAGCGAGGTCGTGACAATTCGGCGAACATAAACGATTAAATTAGGATTAAAAATCGAGAGCCGGCTGCTGTTCGTTTTTTTCGACTAAACAACATTATTTTGTTAAATAACATGGTGATGTTTTGTAAATGATTACATGTCTTATTTAGCACAGACTATGATCCTATCCGTGACATATGGATCTTAACAAAGATCCGCTATACATTAGTACCAGACATACTGTACAAGACTCCACACATGACTCCAGTGTGGAACCCCACTGCACCCCTGGTGGATCAATGATCCATTGCAGCTGGCTTCACAATAATTAAATTTATTTATCTATCACGGGGGCGGTATCAAGTCAGACTGGGGACCGGCCGGCCATCACTGTCAGGGTTGAGTAGCAGGCAGGGACCCAAATGCAGATCTCCAAGAATATTCCTTTATTTCAAGGTACGAAGTAGAACACAGAACACTACCCTGTGACACACAGTCAAAATACCAACAATGAACCAACAATGACAGACAGAAAAACCAGAACTAAAATACACACAAGACCAATCACACAAACAAGACACAGGTGAGGAGGGAGGAGAAAACACAGGGGCAACCAGGTGAACACAATCGGGCAATCAGGCAGGACAGGGGTGAACACTTTTCAAAACAAAACAGGAAACCAAAGACAGAAAAAGACAAGACAAAACCCAACACAGACAGATCGTAACAGTACCACCCCCCCCTCAAGGACGGATCCCAGACGTCCCAAAAAGTCCCAAAAGTCCAAAACATTCCAGCAGGGTGGGTGGAGGGGGTCTGGAGGAGGGACGCACAACCAGGACCAACAGGGTGGGTGGAGGGGGTCTGGAGGAGGGACGCACAACCAGGACCAACAGGGTGGGTGGAGGGGGGTCCGGAGGACGGGCCCGGAAGGGGTCCCGGGCGGACGGCCCGGGAGCAAGGCAGAGTCCAAAAAGGGGCGAAGGCCACAGCGGGCGAACTCGGGGACCCAGGCATGAGAGCGAAGGCAGTGGTTGGGAGAGTCAGGGGGGCCGGGCTCGAGGGCGAAGACCACGGCTGGGGAACTCAGGAGGCCGGGCTCGAGGGCGAAGACCGCGGCACTCAGGGGGCCGGGCTCGAGGGCGAACAAGAAGGCGTCTACGGGACAGCTCCGGCGGACGGGCAGGAAGGCGCTGACGGGACAGCTCCGGAGGCCGGGCAGGAAGGCGCCGACGGGACAACTCTGGAGGCCGGGCAGGAAGGCGCCGACGGGACAGCTCCGGAGGCCGGGCAGGAAGGCGCCGACGGGACAGCTCCGGAGGCCGGGCAGGAAGGCGCCGACGGGACAGCTCCGGAGGCCGGGCAGGAAGGCGCCGACGGGAACAACTCCGGAGGCCGGGCAGGAAGGCCCCGACGGGACAGCTCCGAGGCCGGGCAAGACCCAGTATCGGCCGGACAGGAACCGGAGCCGACGGGACAGGCGTAGACGGGATCCTGAACATGACAAGGGCTGGTGTCAATGGGACCCCGGATGGAGCAAGGGCTGGTGTCGACTGGACCCCCAACGGAACAGGACACAGAGTTGGCAGGACCCCCGGCGGGACAGGTGTCGGCGGGACCCCCAACAGGACAGGATCTGGTGTCGGCGGGACCCCCAACAGGACAGGATCTGGTGTTGGCAGGACCCAGAGCGGAACAGGTGTCGACAGGAAACCCGGCGGAGCAGCAGTCGGCGGGACCCCCAACAGGACAGAATCTGGGGTTGGCAGGGCCCACAGCGGAACAGGTGTTGGCAGGATCTCCAACGATACTGGACGTGGAGTTGGCAGGACCCTCGGCAGGAGAGTTGTCGGCGGGACCCCCAACGGGACAGGACATGGAGTTGGCAAGGACCCCCCGGCAGGAGAGTAGTCGGCGGGACCTCCAACAGCACAGGACATAGGGGTTGGCAGGACCCCCGGCAGGAGAGTAGTCGGCGGGATCCCCAACGGAACAGGGACATGGAGTTGGCAAGACCCCCGGCAGGAGAGTAGTCGGCGGGACCTCCAACAGCACAGGACATAGGGTTGGCAGGACCCCCCGGCAGGAGAGTAGTCGGCGGGACCTCCAACATCACAGGACATAGGGTTGGCAAGACCCCCGGCAGAAGAGTAGTCGGCGAGATCCCCAACGGAACAGGACATGGAGTTGGCAAGACCCCCGGCAGAAGAGTTGTCTGCGGGACCCCCAACGGGACAGGACATAGGATTGGCAAGACCCCCGGCAGAAGAGTAGTCGGCGGGACCCCCAATGGGACAGGACACGGAGTTGGCAAGACCCCCGGCAGGAGAGTAGTCCGGCGGGACCTCCAACAGCACAGGACATAGGGTTGGCAAGACCCCCGGCAGGAGAGTAGTCGGCGAGACCCCCAACGGAACAGGACATGGAGTTGGCAAGACCCCCGGCAGGAGAGTGGTCTGCGGGAACCCCCAACGGGACAGGACATAGGATTGGCAAGACCCCCGGCAGAAGAGCAGTCGGCGGGACAGGACATGGAGTTGGCAAGACCCCCGGGCAGGAGAGTAGTCGGCGGGACCTCCAACATCACAGGACATAGGTTGGCAAGACCCCCGGCAGAAGAGTAGTCGGCGGGACCTCCAACGGTACAGGACATGGGGTAGGCGTCGGCCGTAGAGCCAACAGGACACGGGGGGCTGGCGTCGGCCGGAGAGCCAACAGGAGACGGGGTGCTGGAGTCGGCCGGACCACCGACAGGACACGAGGGGCTGGAGTGGGCCGAACCACTGACAAAACACGGGGTGCTGGAGTCGGCCGGACCACCGACAGGACACGAGGTGCTGGAGTCGGCCGGACGACCGACAGGACACAAGGTGCTGGAGTCGGCCGGACCACCGACAGGACACGAGGGGCTGGAGTGGAATCCACAGGTGGACTGGAGGAGGCAGGAAATGCAGCAGAAGACGTCAAAGTCGAGACCCGAGCAGCGAGGCCCGGGAAGCATAGAGCCAAGGACCGCTGGCTTTCCTCAAAGTCTCGCCACGCCTGCTCATGTTCCTGAGAAATGGCGTGCTGGAACGGAACAGAGGGCGGAACCATGGCTGCCGGGGCCAGAACTGGGGCTGGAACCATGGCTGCATGGGCCGGTTCTGGAGCCGGAACCATGGCTGTTGGGGGCCAGAACTGGGGCTCGAACCATGGCTGTGTGGGCCGGTTCTGGAGACGGAACCATGGCTGCTGGGGCCTGTACTGGAGCCCAAAGCATGGCTTCTGGGGGTCGGGCTGCTAGCCTGGACTTTGCGACTCCTTCTCCTAGGAGCCTTTTGGAGGCTCCGTGGACCTCCAAAAGCCAGACGAGTGCCCGCGAACGGCTCCTGGACAGGGAGCAGGAAATGGGGAAGAAGCAGGGGTTGACTTCAGACGGAACACACCGAGATGTATGGTGTTAGGTTGGGAGTTGGGAGGCAGGGGGCTAGCATGCCTGGGTGCTAGCAGGCCGGGAATCACACGTCGAGAGGAAATCCAAAATCCAGTCAGGTAAGAACTTAACTAGAGATGGATCCCCTGTTGCCACCTGGTGAGCCTCTGCCAGAGCAGCCTCTCTCTGCTGAAACACTGGACGCTCCCCTCCACCTACTATAGCAGCAAGCCAAAGAAAAGGTAAAATGTTGTAATTCCACCTCAAATGGATCTGCTGGGCCCATTTCTGGTTGGTTCATTCTGTCAGGGTTGAGTAGCAGGCAGGACCCAAATGCAGATCTCCAAGAATATTCCTTTATTTCAAGGTACGAAGTAGAACACAGAACACTACCCTGTGACACACAGTCAAATACCAACAATGCACCAACAATGACAGACAGAAAAACCAGAACTAAAATACACACAAGACCAATCACACAAACAAGACACAGGGGAGGAGGGAGGAGAAAACACAGGGGCACCAGGTGAACACAATCGGGCAATCAGGCAGGACAGGGGGTGAACACTTTTCAAAACAAAACAGGAAACCAAAGACAGAAAAAGACAAGACAAAACCCAACACAGACAGATCGTAACAATCACGGAACGTGCACGAACCGTCACGACCCTCGCATTTTAAACTGCTCCAAAATAAGATGCTTCATCTGTACAATAGCACAAATGCCTTTACCACGACTGGCTACAAAATATCTCATATCCCAAGCTTATCAACGAGCTAATGTTGCAGCTGAAATGTTCTCCAGGTCACAAAGTCAACCTCACATGATGATTGTGATCCAGTTTTTCAAGCACAGTAGATATTCTCTTCCCAGAGTATATGATGGGACCAACGGTGATGATGTAGTACATGGTTTTAATAATACTTTTTGCCTTCAATGTTTGACATTTCAAACCATGAGCTGGTTCAAATAATATTTGCCTTGATATACAATATGTTCTCATTTGTTTATCAGTGTAATTTTGCAGCTATTGTGCTTTTCTTTGCCATAGTCCACTTTGGACTGTCAGAGCTGTGTTTACTAGCACCATTCAAACAAGACGCGCTGGCTCGGGGGCTACAACTACAACACAATTAACATAATTTTACCGTGATTTAATTATAATACCCGTTTCAAAATGATGCCGAAGTAATAACTACTGAGAGCGGGTTAGTAAAAACCATGAATTAATGCTTTGACAAGTCTGCAGACAGACGGCAGGCAAAAAACCTTTTAAAATGCTTGTTTTCTGAATGAAGATCGGATCGACCAGGCTAAGCTAACGTTGTATATGCTCCGTCCACACTCACAACAACGGCCTACAGACAGAAATAAAGCAGCGACTGTATTCGCCATGACACAGACAGTCTGTGGTTTACTTATTTAACTTTTGTCCAGTTTCTGAACAGATATGAGGAGCTGTGAGCTCTGTGTGCTAACTGCTAACAGCTAACGGCTGATGTTTTCTGGTTGAACGTCAGTGACGGCAGGCTGAGATCCTCACCGCTGATTGGCTACCGCGAGATCGCGTCACGCGAATATGACGCTTGAGTTGAAAAAATTGAACTTGAGCGTTTGTCGCGGCCCCCTTCAATCGCCTCAAACATCGCATCGCCTCCGGTGTGAACGCAGCTATAGAGAACAGTGTTATATTTCTTAATAGAGAGGCGAAGTCCCTCCCCTTCTGGTGGACCTCCATGAGACCTTATTTCGGAAAAATGATGTATTGAAGTCAATGGAGAGAGAAAGATTATCTTTCGATCCCGTTTGAATTGTGCCACGAATTACACATATTATGTTTGTCAATTTAAAAAAAAATATTTTGCCGTAAAACTGTGAAGTAACACATTTTTTGTGTGAAACCGCTCAATGAACTACATCTCTGGTCTCGCATAACAACCCACGTCACCAAGATGGCCGTCACTACTGGCTTGCCAAACAAGGGATTGACTACCCTCACTATCACCACAATGAAACACGTCCAGAAGAATGTCATGCAAAGCTGCCTGCCTGCCTGCCTTCCTTCGATTCTCCCTGAACTGCCGGATCTTTTTAATGTTCAATGTTAACCATTTGTGCAGATAGCATGAAGTAGAAAAGATCACCGATGCTAATGTAGCGTTAGCATGTCTCCCTCGGGGGCATCCGGGCTTAAAGGTGTATTATAGAATGATCACACCGGTGTGACAGTACTCTTCAAAGGGTTCACGAAATATGACTACTACTCTACTGTTTAACACTTTGGTGTTACTTCATGTTAAGGCTAATATAAATGACAAGGCTAAGCCGGCTGTAATGCTAACTAACGTGCTTGCTACTAGCTAACTTGATCCAGCCACTCTGGTCCTTTCATCAGACGGGAAGCGAAAGAACGAGTAAGACCCATTGCTGGTATGATTACAGCCTGGTACAAAGCACACAGGCATATTGTTAAAGTTATCTTAGCTATCTCTTATATTTAGTGGAGGAAAACAACTATGACATCACTTACGCGACTCTGGGATTTGTAGTTTTTCTAGTTGCATATTTTTCATAGTCTTATATTTCAACAGTTTTACGACAAACTCTGACTTTTTTGACATGGAAATTATTTTTAAGATTGACAAACATCATATGTGTAATTCACGACACAATTCAAACGGGATCGAAAGATACGTTTTCTCTCCCCATTGACTTCAATACATAATTTTTCCGAAATAAGGTCCCATGGAGCGGAAGTAGATGGGCGGGACTTCGCCTCTCTATTGGGGGGTTTAAGATAAAAATAGGATAAGATAAGATAAGATAAGAAGTACTTTATTGATCCCAATCTGGGAAATGTTTGCATTGCAGCAGCATAAAAATACATGGCGTTGCACATTAGAGAAATTAAAAGACTAGAAATAAACAATCCAAAATGTAAACATCTCAAATAGAAATAAAAGAGCATTAAAAAAGTAGAAAATGTTCATGTTGTTTTACAGGATTTGAGGTGTTATTTTATTTATATTAATTTAATAATTATATCATTATTATATTCCCTCTGGAGCCGACAGGTGGCGGCGATGCGCCATTACACTCCTAACCGCCGGGAACCCGAAGAACAAGAAAGGAGTTCTATTTTGAAACTCGAGGAAGCTAATATTTACATCTGAGCGGTGACTTTATTTAACTCTAAAACAGACCGAAAATAAAGGAAAACACGTGAGGAACATGGAGGGAGCTTCTACTAAAGGTAAAGGAGAGTGTGTGTGTCAGTACGGATAGTTAGCTGGCTGCTAAGCTAACTGTTATAGTTTGTTGTGATGCTTCGTTAGCTTTAATGCTAACTGAAGCTAAACTTGTCCCTACAAGTCTTTGAGTTTAAATCATTTATTTATTTCGGTTTTGTGAGAGTTAACCTTCCTGTCATGTTCTTTCTATGTTGTTTAATGATCCTTACAGCCCAGCTATCTATACATGTATTATGTCCTAATGTGCATACATGCCAACCTTTCCAAATCCAAAAGAGGTAGGTTTGCGCGCGGCAAATGTGCACGCCCAAATTAGGTAATCAGAAGAAATGGAACCACAGTAATTACATGTATAAACCATGTATTTAACATATATTGCATCATTTTATGCATTTTTCAGAAAAAGTGGTAGTTTGGTAAACAGTGACATCAACGACATGTTTGGTCTGTAAAATGCCAGAAAAGTAAAAGAATGGGAGATAAATATCCCAAAGTCTCCACATTTTATTATATTTTTAATGTGTTTCTGGTCCTCTTTCAGTTGCATTGTTGGAGAAGCCTGTGACATAAGATTTTCAACAACATAATTACTCTGTAGCTATGTTAGTTTGACAATAAAGAACCTTGAACCTTGACATTGTAGATCAGGGGTGCCCAACCTTTTTTGAACCGAGAGCTACTTTTAAAGTGGCCAGTCTGCCGAGATCTACCAGTCCAAATAGAGAGGTGTAGCCATTACTGACAGCCTACAACCAGGTAAATACACACTTCTACTTGTATAAAACTGACCTTTGTACGATTAATACTTCATAAAATACTGCAGATCCTTTATCTTACCTCTTTCTAATCTACACACATACAAGTATTTAACTGAAGTTACACAACAGTGTTGTTGATACAGAGTTGGAGTTTATTCACACGTCACAAACTACAGTGGGTAATGTTTTCAAGAAACATTTAACAGTGCTGCCACATATGACACAGGAGAAAAAGAAAAGACTCTGAACCCTTTCTTTGCCATTATATAAAAATAGTGTTGCTACAAAAGTATAAATTAGTTTTACTAATAAGACAACTCAGATCTGAAGCTACACAGGAATCTGCTGCCAAAGTGCAATAAAAAAGACAAAATTAATAGAATCAAACCCTTTTTGTTGCATTTTAGTAGAGTATAAAAATAAATGCCTTTAAAATAGGATGCAAGCAACACTAGTTTCTTAACCTGAATTGATAATAGACTATAATCAATTTAAACAGAACAGATCTTAAAGTTTGCATTCTTATACCATTTTGTACAATCATTATAATGAATAAGTTCAAACAAACTAAAACGTACAGCTGATTAATAACGGTATCTAACTTGAGTTTTTTTAAATGCCTGTTGAAATGCTACTGTTATTTTTACTGTCTCCAAAAAGCGCGTCGGCAGCCTCCAGGAATGCTTCTTTCACAACTTCGCCGTCTTTGACAGACTTCATGTGTTTCGCAAGAACGTGACTGACACGATAAGATGCTATGGTAGCAGCCTTGCTCTTGTTGTTGGGCCTGGTGAAAATGGACTGCTGTGCATTCAGCTGTCCTTTCAGGTCCCTCACCTTTTGGGAGCGTAGGGCAGAATTAGGAGGGAATTCCGTCTCGTAGCGTTTGTGCACTGTTTTGAAATGCCGCTCCTAAATTACCCTTCTTCGATAAAGCCACGCTCGCATTGCAGATGAGACAGATGGACTTTGAATTGGAATAGATACAAAAATAATCATCCTCCCACTCGGAGTGAAAATTATATATTTGGGGCTCTTTTGCTTTTGCCATAATTGTGGTCTTGTGTGTGCGGACTGCACAGCAAACTATTGCCCACTGCCCACCAGCCACGCCCCGATACATGGGGTCACGCCAATCACAAAGCTTTGATGCGTTCAAGTGCATTATTCTGGCACAGGAAGATTATGTTATAGGACATTAACGATAAAACAGAATATTGTTGTTCTATTTTTAGACACATCTCGCGATCGACTGAAACACAGAGGACTGTTTGTATGATGGGATCACAGACACGCTGCAAACGGTGTCCGCCAAAAGTCGAGTCCAGTGTCTATGTAGTGTCATTTTTATTTGTTATAGTTTGGGAAGATTGAAAATCGGTAGGGAGAGTCAGCTAAATCGGTAGGCGGTAGAAACATGTCAAAAGCGGTAGACTACCGCCCAAATCGGTAGGGTTGGCAGGTATGAATGTGGTGTTGATATTGTCATTATTGGGAATATTGCCTGAAAGTACACAACTCATATTATAATAATACATTTTAAAAAGCACAATGATCGGATTATTTTGACTATAAAAAACACTAATCGGGATTATATTGTGCCTATTATCACCGAGTACTTAATGTCAGAGAAACCCAGTGGTGTAAAGTAACTAAGTACATTTACTCAT